>NC_058052.1:17276732-17603815 GCF_020085105.1 Siniperca chuatsi
TGAGATCGTGGATTAGTTTAATCCTCACATTAGGCTGAACAGACATTAAAATGATTGGTCATTCATATTTCATGTACTAGATCTCATTTTCAAGCAATGCAAATTTGCAAGCAGAATACAATATGTGCTGTTCAGCAACAGAAAGGTTGCTGTGGATATCAGTTATAGATATGATGACCTTACTCCTACAGTCATGGTTGTAAAATGGTGATGGCAAACGGATTGCACTTATTGACTTTTCGTCATCTCTGTAGGTACTTGCCTCTGATTCACCTATTCACACTCACACATACTGAGCAATTTGAGGTACATTGAGTTGTTTAAGGGTTAACCCATTAACTTTGCATTTACCCAACGAACTGCTCTACCTTCTGAGCTACGGCTGCCTCTGTTTGTCATTTGTTTCTTGGCAACAACAAAACACCCAAATCTACCCTACATACTTGACCTTGAATGTTAATATGGAATGGTTGTAGCAGTTTGACTGCTGAGACCTACTGTTGAAGTGTCTTGGCTCTAGGGATGACCATGTCGATCGGCTGGTCATTACATTTTGTGCAGGCATTTGTAGTCCCAAGAAGATGAAGCCTAATGGGAATCCACCTTTATCTAGCGCCACCAGCATGTCAAAATTTTCACTTATTCAGGCAAATATCTTAACATCTACTAGATGGATTTTCAAAAAATCTTGTTCAAACATTCATAGTTCCCAGATGATGAACATTCATGTCCCCCTCAGGATAAATCTTTTTGTGATACCTTAAGTTTACCTATAGCACCATCATCAGGTCAACTTTTCACTTTGTCCAATACTTTGGTTTATCACCAAATGACTAAAAATTATGACATTTCCTTCAGCCTCAGCTGTACTTTTTTTTTCCTAATTAGCAAATGTTACTGTGCTAACACGATAAACAATGGTGAACATGGTAAACATTACCTTCTAAACATCAGCATGTGGCATTGTGAGAATATTGGCATGCCTTTAGAATTTAGCTCAAAGCACCTCTGTGCTTAAGAACAGCCTTACAGAGCCGCTAGCCGCTGGCTGTAGACTCTTAGTCTTATCATTTAACAGCTTCATACTTGGAAATCAAGTTGGCATAATTATTGAGAAGATGTATGTTACAAAGACAAGAAAAATGGCACAATTGCTGCTGGTACATTGTTAAGGTACCCATAAGAAACCACTTTGTTAGGAGAAATCAGGTTACAGCAGCAAAATGGAGTTTACATGCACTGCAGTAACCTGGTTAGTATAAAACCCGTGTTTGGTCAGTAATGTGATTTCTCCCCCATGGTACTTTACCATATTTTTGAACGAAGGCTGGCATACTTTCACTAAGTGTATTAGTGATAAAGTATGTTACACCTCAGCTCTAAGAGATTTTTTTCCTGAGAATTTGGACTTGCGGCGCAGTGGGAGGACAGGGTCTGTAGTGTGAGAGCACATTTTTTTCTTTCTTCACACAAAACACAACAAATGGCCATGAAATCAGAAATCTAGCTGTGTGTACCAGGTTTCTCTTAATGTCTTACGCCAATTAAGAACTTTTTACTGCAGAAAGCGAACAATAAATTTGTCACTTGTGGATGAATGCAGTGTTATTTATTTATTTTTAATGAGCTTGCATTGTTAAGCGCCTTGAGTCTGTCTAACAGGGGCTGTGAGGGGACTTTAAGCTAATCAGAAAGTTTTCACTCATTTCAGGTTTAGCACCAAGTCGAGACCGTGATAAAGAATTAAGCGACTGCAAAGTATCCAGTAATGCTGAGAAGCAAACCCCATTCTTAGTTTTGAATGTGGTTATTGCATACTACACTGGAGCTCTCTTGCAAAATGTGTCACACAGCTATTTTTGTCCACATGGGACAGCTCAGTATGATTCCAACAGAATCTTTTAGGTAGTTTATTCGTCTCAGAGAGTGATATATTTTTTAGAAAGAATGTGTACATTTTTGGATTATAATTTTTTGCATTTCAGATGGCAAAGTTTTTCCAGAAATATGGATATACATCTTTTAACATGATCAAGAAACACTGCCTGTGTTAAATCTAGCTGAATAAAAAAAAACAAACAATAAAATGTCCTACCTATGCCCTGTAACAGTTTGGGCTGTATTGGTGAATCTTCATCACTCGCTCCCAAATCTACAAACAA
This sequence comes from Siniperca chuatsi, assembly GCF_020085105.1. NCBI lineage: Eukaryota > Metazoa > Chordata > Actinopteri > Centrarchiformes > Sinipercidae > Siniperca > Siniperca chuatsi. The sequence continues at coordinate 17,278,895 of NC_058052.1, forward strand.
GAGAGATGAGTTTGCTCCATCTCTGATGTCATTCCAATAAATGACATCAGAGAGTTGCATAGAGAATTGCTTAAAAAATTTGGCAAAGGAGTCAGTTCTAATACCCAGGACATCTTTCAAGCTAACATTCTAGGAATGCACAAAGTCAGTCTCCCATTCATTATCAATGGAGCAGCTCCAGGCTGTATATCAGAATGACATCACAGATGAAAGGCTTGGTTCTTGAAATTTGAGCTTCAGAAAGACTGCATACGTGTGAGATTCAGATACTAACTGAGCCCATTACAGTCACTTCAGCATCATGCAGCGGTGGTTTATTCCGTTTTTACAATGATGCCCCAGTTTTCTGATTTTCACACAGATATGCGGCCTCCTGCAGGATGCATACTGGTGAAGAATACATGACTCAAGGCTTGTCCAATTTTACATTAGGATTACTGTGATGCACACTTTAAAATTAAATCAAATCCAAATCTAACAATACTATGTCTCCTGCTAACCTCTACTCTTGATGTAAAATAAAAGCACATCTGAATGATTATAAACAGCCATGTGAATCTGCTAACTCTAAACAACCAGAATGTTATTCAAAGTATTTGAGCACCATCTTTAACTGAACTTTTAAGACGTGCCCTTCTTTAAGCTATGTGCTTAAAATTTGTTTATGTAATCGAAGACCATAGCAGTGTACACAGACACAAAGCTATCTGGTATTTAAGTATTGATAGGACTTGAGTCATAGATGCAGGCTCTCTTTTCAACAGAGCTAGGTCTCAAATACCACTTCATGTTACTCAAGATAATGAATGCTCTTTCTATCCTGGCAACAGGTTTCTTGTTCAAAGGGCTTTGAGGGCGTAAATGAAGGTCTTGGACTGCCTGGCATACTCATTGTAAACAACCCCGGATAATGTTACATGATTAACCTATGATGTACAATCCACTGACATCCACACTATGGCTACATGTCAAGTCTCTTAATTGTATCCACGTTTCCCTCACTTGCATCTTTTCCCTCCCACCGGGGATGCACGGATGTGATGCACAGTTCTGATGGCTTACACTTTTCAGCATTATCAATTATGTCTGTGTTGTCCATCTTTTCTTTCACCACACAATCTCCTGCAATAAAGCAGCCATTTTTCCTAAAACATCACTTGATTCTCATGTAAATAACACATCCCCATCCTACACATCATAGCGAGGATATACAATGATGAACAGACAGTAATTTGATAATTATGATAATTTAACATGACCGTGATCACATAATTACATTCATGCAAGTTGCACTGTCAAAACTCATTTGCTGACCAATTAGCTTCTTTGACTTACAATCAAAAGCAATACTTTTATTACTCCAAGAGAAATGAAATCACCATGATTCATGTGGATGATTCTAAATGAAATGATAATGTGTCACATTTGTTAGCGCATTACTTTAATTTGATTGCAGTGCAACATCTGTTGCCACACAGTGTGATGGAAAATTTGTCGTGAGCTGGTCAACTCAGATGAAGACTTCAGGAGACTGGATGTCTTACACAGCAATGTTTAATGAGGCTCGGCCAAGGAGACAATGGCATCAGCAATACAGGGTGAACCCAGTGCAGTGCCCAAACCAAGCCTGAAGGTCTCTTCCTGTTCCACAATATTTATCCCTTTCTAGCGCTATAGTGTCTAACATGCTTCCCTTACAAGGTTAGGAACCTTTAGCCTAAATATGGGTGCTCACCTATAGTCACACTTGAATTAACGGGGCATCTGTAGTGCATTCTTCAGGCAAGTATGTTAGTATCTCTCTCTCTCTCTCTCAGGAAGGAAACAAGACCTACTATCAGTGGGGTTGCCTAAGTAATGGCCCCGCCTGTAATCCAGCTGTTCCCTCCCTAGCCTGAACCAACAGAGACAATAAAGTGAGCTACGGCTGAGAACATACAGAGGTCAGCTCCTTTTCTAGGATAGTAAGTGAGTCTTAAGTTACTATAGCTATGTTTCTGTCCCTCATCTGTGTACCATATCTCTACATAGGGGCCTAGGGGAAATAACTTACAGATGTGGCTTTTATACATATGTAATATAAGAAAATTCCATGACACACAGTAAAATTTTTATTCTTTTAATTCTATTTTAAATTTTATGAAAGTTATGACTGAACCCTCATTTATGTCAAAAGGATCAAATTAAGTTTAATTATTTTTGGATTTATTTGTAAATGTATGAAATGTTTTAATCTTTTATCTGTCTTCAACTTCGAGCAGTTGATGTAGGCAGCCATTATTAAAACAAACTGGCGAGTTATAACAAACACACCTGTACCTACAGTGGGTATTCGTACAGTAGAAGAACTTATAAAATCGATCTTATGTCATCTTCTTTTATGGCAGGTGGTGCCAACAAACTTTTGGAGACTGAAAATACTTGTTTCACAAAAACCAACCAGCCTTAACAACAAGTACAATTTATCACCACAGAGAACTGGAGACACAAATCTGTGTGGGAACAGGTAGCAGTAGCCACAATTGGCAGCCAGCCCAAGAGGTTCTGTTTTCCAACGTTTTGAACATGTTCATCATTTACAAACCAGCCTGGACCCTGTATAGGTGTGAGTTGCTGCTTTGAAAACTGCACACAAATCACACTTAAGATTGTGCAATGCTATGAATGGGTGTAGGCAGACAATAAAGTTCTTTGCATTCCTAGAATGTGCTTTTGTGTGTGCGTTATTTTGGATTGGACAAGTATCCGTCATCTACTCATCCGTCGATTACTGTAATAGTCTTTTCTCCAGCTTGTGCGAATGACTCATCAGTAGTGGTAGTTTCCAGCTTGTACACAATGTTACAGCTAGAAAACTTACAAAGTCTGGAAAGTTTTGTTTTGGTTTTTCCATCATGGCCTTCCTGCACTTGCTGTCGGTAGAAGCTGGAGCTGATTGTCAAGTGCTTCTCCAAGCTTAAAATGCCCTGAATAGTGTGGCTGCATCACATCTATCTTATATCATTCAGGTGAATACACTGAGCTCTACTCTGCACTCACTTGATGCAGGTCAACTACCAACCAAGTTTTGTTGGTAGTAGAGCATCTGCCAACACACACTAAAAACTCAGTATATGTGGTACACAAAGAAGGCTTTAAGACTTTTGATTGAAATATCTCAAAAGCTAGTGAATTATCATGAAATGTTAAACTGACATTCATGGAGCCCGGATGATGCAGCCTAATGACTTTGACCCCATGACTTTTCATCTATCGCCACCATGAGGTTGACATTTGTGGTTTTGAGTGTTGGATATATTGCCATGAAATTTGATATACACATTTATGTCCCCCTCAGGATTAATTGCATTTAAGTTTAGCTTGCTAATAGTTATAAGTTCAACAACAGCTCATTTCCCTAGAGATACTGGAGTATTTGTTTTATAGATTATTTGAGCATTGTTGTTTTTAGGTAACCTATCCACTTAAATAGTCACATCAATAATGATTACAACATAAAAGTTACAACGACAATGCTTGCAGACATACATCAGCTCCATTGTTTATTTTTAGTGCTCCTGCGAGGCGCAATGACTGATGGGTAATCTTGCTTGTCAGCGAACTGATGAACCATTGTTCACTTCTTCCCTACACAGTTCACAGTTCCCTTTGATTGTTTTTTGTTTGCTCCCTTCGGTTTGGAATCTTACTTAACATGGCTGAATACCCTGTGCAGTCCACTTAGCAGGGAACTACTAGGCGATCAGAATGCACCCTGATACTTTGTATCACATGAGCGATCATCTCACATCCCATTCGCTATTCAACTCGCTACTTCAGGCTGCAGCCGACAGTACACAATATTTGTCGGTCTGAACACGGCCTTAGTAAAGTTTGTGCCATATCTGTTATGTATGCGTGTGCATGTACTTTTCTTGTGCAACCTTTTCTGTTATGAGTATATGGGTTTTCTGTCTTTTTGAAGTGCTGTAAGACCTCTTGGTGGTAATGCCCCCTAAATGTATTCACAATGCTCAGAGATACGGAATTGAAGAGAGTGTGTGGTTTAAGACTGAGAATAAGGAGGGAGTTGCAGCAACTTGAGAGTTAGGTTTCACTATGCTATTGTACCATAGTGATTTTTACACATCAATTTGCAGTCAGGAAAAGAAGTTTGTATTTGGGCTATTTTGAGAAGTCCACAGAGGCAAATTAACTGCCTGCTGCAATGATGGGGAAAAAGTCGATAGCTTCACCCAGGCTGAAATTAACCCAATTTTTTTGAACATGGCATTAATTGTATGCCCTGCATTGAAAAAATTGTGCTCAGGGCCCCATATAAGCTCAGCATGTGCATAACTAATACCTCACCAAGTATGAAAAGTAAAAAAACACTGTTTCTCCAGAGGAAGAGATTGCTGCAACTGTTTCTCAGAACACTTCTTGACATTCTCTGTTTATTGAATGAAACAGCTGCATCTTTTTTTCCTTTGTCTCTTTGACTCTAGTTTACTTTGGCAGAAATGCATAGACAGATGTTTTTCATGTCAAATTATATTGAAAGTAATTAGAGGTTATTGAGCATTTGGAGTGCTAAGATGGCAGTGATATTACATCGCTCCTCAATTGGTGGTGGCTGTAATACACATATTTTAATTTTGGCGATCTATGCTGCACAGTGGGTCCCTTGACAGCTGCCTGAGTGAGATGAGGAGTCAGTATGTGGGCAGAGCAATCACACATGACAGGTGGAAAGTGAACTTAAATAATATCTCAGAGAATATGTTATTTTCTAGCATAACACTTTTAGAGAAAGTTCTATGAGGTTTTTTGAGACAAATATCCTCTAGGGTAAAGGGTTTTGTTGTACCTGGGTGGTTAGTCCCTAATTTGTTAATGCTAAGTAGGCCTACTAACTTGTCAATAATCGTAAGCATTTCATGCATAACAATGAGTTCAACATTTGAAAGTTTAGTGTAGCACATCAACCTTTTTTGTACTGCCCATCCAGGCTGTGATTGGTTGGTTCCCAAAAAGTGACAATGATGAGTGAACTTTATGAAAAGTTATCAATTGTTGTCTGTCTTACGACATCAGCTGCAAAATCTGATTCTAACAGTTGAACTGGTATTGAGGATCTTGAGGAAGATGATGTGGTCTGGTGCATAATCAGAGTGGGCCGACGACGCATCTCTCTCGCTCTGTTTTTGCATAATGGGCTGCTCAAGTGGCCCACAGAGCGACCGGCCCACTGGGATTTCTCCCAGTGCTCCCGATGGCCAGCCCAACTATGCTCTGCCCTGTTAGTCACTCTGTCTGAGGAGAAAATGCTGTACTCACACTGTTGTTTATTTGGTTGTCATGACTTTGCAAGTGACTGACATCCTGTCACTGTTCCAGTTGCTCATCCTCAAAGTGGAGAGAGCGCGCACAACCATTTCTTTGAGTTCAGTGGAGTGGACAGCTCCGCAGAGTTGTGTAATTGTGACTTCATGACATTTCATAAAGCAGTGGTGGCAATCATTTTGGAGCAGTGGGCCAATGTAGCAATGTATATTACGGAAATACTGCTCTCACAGTTCTCCATAATTGCTGCTTGACCACCACTCAGTGTGAGCACACAGACACGTTCAGTTTTAAATTATATCAGGTGTAGATCCTCCTATTCCTCCTCTTGTCAGGTACCATTACTCAGACAGCAATGATGTGGTGCAGAGGCCCCATAGTCATGACTCCACAGGACACAGGAGAAAGATGTAGGCTACTGGACTGTTTGTCTGTGGAGGGGGATACACACCTTGATTTTTCATTATGAGGAATCTCGGCCATGATCTCTAAAGTTATCCCATTCCAGAGTCTAGGCACCTGAATTGCAAAGGCTGATCTTGTTTGGTCATCCAAAATAGAAACTTCACAGGATCTCAGCCAACAAGCTGGCACATATGGAGGCCCCTCTGTGCTTTAAAAGTAATCAGTAAGATCTTAAAATCACTTCTAAAATTAATAAGTAACCAGTGAAGTGATGCCAGGATAGGGGTAATATGCATATCTCATTTTAGTGCCAGAAAGAATTTCACCATTTCCAGAGGAAGGGGAATTACAATAACCCAGATGGGACATTACAAAGACACAAATAGAAGTCTTTTGGTTTGTTTTGGAGAGGATACTTAATCTTTGAATTTTCTTGAGTTAAAGGAAGAAATATTAGACAACTGGTTATCAGTTTATTCATACTGAGTTTGTTCAACAGGATTTCTCCTGTGCTGATTAACAAACTGGGAGAGAGGTCTGCATGGTTAGAAATCAGGGGGTTAGGTTATCTTGGCCAGTTATGAAGATCTCAAGATTTTTTGGCATTGAACAGCAGCAGTAATGGATGTCCTGGAGACAGCTTTAGCCACAGCACATTTGTGCTTGGTTGTTGCCCAAGTAAATCTGTGTCATCCACATAAAAGTGGAAATAGATATTATGAGTGCGTGTCAGATGTGAAGAAAATATGGAATATAAATAGGGGGGCGAGGGGGGTCCCCTCAGAGACGTTCTGAAATAACCTATACAGTCACTCAGGGCTACACTAAAAGTTTTGCCAGAGAGTTAAGACCATTCATTTATTGACTTTAGGAGGTTTCAGTACTTTGATGAGCTTTAAAAACCAGACTGAAACTTTTCAGACACAGGGCTCTCGTTCATAAAAGCCAGCAGTCGATCTGCAACAATTTCCTCCAGAACATTTACCCACAAAAAAGTAAGTGTAAGAATGGTACAAAATTCAGTGCAGAAAAAACAAATGGGAACTGTTAGTGAAGAGAGAACTATTAAACACCAGTTAAGGAGAGCTTTCGTACTTGTGAGTTATAACTGAAATTGTTGTTAATTTATATCCTGCAGCTTTCAGAAGAAAGCTATCTACAGTGACCGACAAGGGCAAACACACTGCAAATAGACAAAACACATCAAATTAAGAAAACATTTTCATTTATTTGAACACATGAACAGCATTTAGAAAACAAGCTTCAAATACAGAAACGCGCTGCAAATACACACAACACAACTAAATACACAAACGCGCTGCAAATACACAAAACGACAACGGAAGTGTTTCCAGAGGACAATAAAAAGTGCTGAACACGGCTTGGACACGCTTGTTGTCAAGTTTGTTGCCACGGCACTGATTCACCAAAACTTAAGAGGTTATGTTTTGGAAAGACATCCAGGGTTGGTCACTATACTCTCTCATGCAGTAATTTTTCTTACAGGCATTAAATCACTGCTTTGACGACTGTGCTTTGACGACCGTGGTCACAAGATGCCACTGTACAACCTAAGCATGTCAAATCAATGAGCTTTATTCTCTCGTTATAGTGCAACACCTGATAACTGTCTAAACTCCCATGCTTAAAAACTTGTGAGGATGAAAAATCTCAGGGTTGGTTGGGTTTAATGCAGGAAACCCTGCAGGCTGTAGGGAACGCTATTTATGTGCACTCTAACAATCACAACAGGCTGCAGTCCATCTGTCATTACTGATGAACCTGGTATTATCTCTGATTAACAGTAGTTTTCCAACATTTTTTTCAAATTCCTTCAAATTTACCTTAACTTTTTTCTTTGAATCTGCGTGCTGAAGTGGAGAAAGAGTACAACACAAAATAACAGAAAAACAATGAACAGATGATACAGACCTGACTTCATGATTCACAAACCTTTTTGTGTCCTCTAAAAACTCTTTCGTTGTTGTTTTGTGTTTGCAGTGCGTTTCTGTATTTGCAGCTAAATGCTGCGCATGTGTTGTCAAATTAATGAAGATGTTTTCTTGATTTGCTTGTGTTTTGTCTATTTGCATGTGTTTTCTTAAGTTGCAGTGTGTTTGCCCTTGTTGGCTAACGTAGCTATCTGTACAAATTAATTGCAGCTGTTTTCTCACAAAATTAATTTTAGCCCCCATCCTTCAACAATATACCACCATTTCTACATGTGTGCTAATTATCTACTCTTGTTTGAAGTAAAAAAAATACTTATTTGGTTTCATAAGCTTCGTTTATACTCATGTGAGACGCCGTGGCGCGGGCCTCTGCAGAGCTCCAAGCATACACAGAGGCGTTTATGCTCAGTGCGTTTTTCGTTGCAGTATTCTCCGACATGCTGGGGTCGTACAAACAAAAAGTCAAGAAGTCAACGAGTGTTACTGGAAGAATGTCATTATCCAACATGGCAATCCCTCATACTTTTTCACGCCTTCCTACAAAATGAAATGAAAAGGGCACTATACGCTCCCTGGGCGCCTAGTTACAAAAATTCAGAGGTGCATGGTCAAGCTCTGCGACAGCTTGCGGCCTGACGCAAAAGGCGCGGGGGACACTCGAGCATAAACCAGACTTTAGAGATCAAATGATGTCGAACAATAAAAAGGCCAGAAACAATCAGTTTCATTGACTGATTCCGGCCTTTGGCAAAAACAACTGCAGTTCTAATTTTTAGTTGTGAGTTAACTGCTTCGTTTTACTATCCCACACCCACTTATTTCTTTTGGTTTGCTTCCTTGTGGCACCCAGAACCTATTATGCATTAAGATCATGGATTAAGCTCAAAGCATATTTCAAACAGGACACCATGCTAATACAATCAACCTTAATGCAATAAACTTTTTTTCATACTAAACGTGCAGCCCTTTCAGAAACGGGCCTTCACACTTATCTGATGCCATCATCTACGGATGCCAACATTATTGATATTTGGGATAAAAGCAAGCCCTCTGTGTTGTCTCTGTGGGATTAGTCCACTGTGAAGCCCAGATCAGAGGCGCCTCTGACCAGAGATGACCCTGACTGAGTCACAGGCTACTGAGGAGAGAGTAATTTTATTTATTTAGAAATGAAGTGCATATACAGGATAGTTGAACTCTGGGTAGCGCTTATTTGTATAGGTTTGACAGACTCTGGCATCCTCTTGACTGATGAGGACAACAACTTTGCTGTGTGACTGAGATTGAGAGAGGAAGTACCCAGAACAGTGGGAGTATTGGCTGTCACAGCAGAAAAGCTGAAGTTCATTTAACTTGAGAAAGAAAGGAGGCTCTCTGTGCCCTCCCTTGTAATATTATCAGCGGTGTAATTTACGACCCAAGAGTTTCAAAAAGATGTAGCTCACCACTCAAGTTACTGAGGCAGATATATTTATGAAAAGCTGTGTTTTAGATTAATGAACGAGCAACAGGGGGGTCTTTTGACTTTTAAATTAAATTCTTAGAAGATTCATTTTTCAGATGAAGTTTAGCCCAAGTGAGACAGATAATTATAGGTCCCTGTGACAACACACAAATGCATCAAACCCTGACTGCTGCAAACAGGGAGCACATTCATTAATAGTAGCATAAAAATGCAGGAGTGGTTATTATAATTATAAGGCAAAAGATTCCATCACACCTCCATCTGTGCTCCTTCTTGAGTATCTGAGAGTCTGACTCTGCAAAATGGATAAACCTGCTTTATGAAAGGATAAAATACAAGATGTTATGGGCAGTAATTAAAAAGCCCATTAAAATACCACCATCCTTTTAGGTTTTACAGCTGGTAGATTGGCGAGGCATGTCAGGTGCTTTTAGTCTCTACAGTATTTCAACATCTATATGGTTAAGTTTACTTACTTGAAACTAAACTTTAAATTCTGCCACACAACAATAGTAAACACATGCAGTGATAGTGATACACTGAATAATGTTTTGGCCAATACATAAATGAGTATTGTTTACCTTGTACATTATTTACTTCAATAATTCTGTATGGGCACATGTCGCTCTAAATAAAACACCACATGGCCTCAGTAACCAGGCAGAATTGGGACCAGTTAGCTGCTAGCTTACTTGCCTTGTGCCTTGTGCCTTGTGCCTTGCGTGGATGCCTTGAATCAGGTATGTCATGTCAATGGGGAATGTAGCGACCTAGCAGGAGAGGGGTGGGTCACACAAACCAAAGAGAGAGAGAGAGAGAGAGAGAGTTATTTCGAGGATCACCTTTTGACAGCCATATCAACAATTCCCAATTTCATGCAGATTTTGGGTTGGATTTGTTGGTTTGTTTCAGAATCAGCTTTACTGGCCAGGTATGTGTACACATGCAAGGAATTTGACTCCGTTTTTTTTGTTACTCTCTATATACATACACAGAAATAGACATAAATGTGGCTAAAATATATACAGTATGCACAGCATATGTAGATTTAAAAAGTGATAATTTGTTGCTGTAGCTGAATCTCTCACTCTTGTAAGAGTTTTCTGATACACAATGGTTAATCTATACCCTACAAGCCAAGATGTATGTAATCGTAAATGGTGCTAAACTGGTTTTGACTTGTTGGATTAAAAAAGAACTCTTTATCTGCAGATAAAGAATGTTTCAGAAAGATAGAATAAGAAAGATTAGACCAGATTGATGGGCTAACAAAGCAAATACAAATAGGCTGCATATTCATCATCCATTTGAGTGACTGCAATATCTCAATCAACAGTGTAATGTAGCTATTTTATTACTTTACATATGTTTTTTAGATATTTGTTGTATGCATGCAACTTTCTAATTACTTTCACTCAAACTTTTAAAACTGTAGTTTTGTAGTGGGCAACTTTCACTGAGACATTTCCAGCAAAATGTGGGCTACTTTAACTTAAGTATGACTTTTAATTTATTTTTGCACCACTGATCTCAATTAAAATACCTCACCACTACTCCTCCTGGCTTTTCTTTTTTTAGTGAACCTCCAGTTATTTCATAAATCCACTAATTTGGCCACTTAGGAGTCAAGCAATCCTCAGATTTAACAGGCAAGTGTTGTCCCAGAGGGCTGCTGTGGCAAAGTTTAATTAGTCACTGATTAAAAGCTGTTGAATTTAAACCAGAAAGTGTTGGTGTCCTGAAGGACGATAACTCTAAATTATACAGATTTGCCCATATAAGGTGTGGAATAGTCTACAGAGATCTGAGGCAATATTTCCAAAGTTTTGTAAGGCTGTTGTTTAGTGGTCAGCGTAAGAGTACATTTTAAAAATCATGCAAGTTTTTCTCCTGAAAGTTTTAAAAATGCCAGAAATGTATACAAGATTAAAAAGCATATTACACAGAAAATGATCACAGAAATTACACTGCTTCTGTATTAGATATTATAAAACCTTCATTCAAATAAGTATTATTATTCAACAAAACTGTGCTCTTTTATTTTTTATTTCTTTTCATTTCAGCTGATTGTCTGAAGTAATATGACCTTCATCATCCAGTGACTTTGCTTTTCAGTATTCTTTTACAACAAAACATTTTGTCAATAACAGGTCTTTTGTACCACCTGATTTGTAAGAATAAAATAGTGATGGTGAATGTCCTTCTACAAGAGGGACATTTATTAAATGAAGACTTCTCTGCCTTCACAGGTACAGTTTTGGTGGAAAACATGCAGATAAATGGCCATGCCCAAGACCCAGGCAGAACCATCTCGCTGACATTGCTTGACAACTATGAGTACTGGGTGATACTGGAACCAGCTAGACAGAGGCTCTACCTCAACAGCACTGGACGCGTTCTGGACAGAGATGTGAGTACAGGACTAAGGATGGTGATCTGTAGTGACAAAGTCACACTTGTGTCCTGGAGTATTTCACACTTGCTAGTTGTGTCCTTGTGTGGTCTCTGCTCTTATGGCCATGATCAAGTGTTGTATACACACACAATATCTGTTTACACTTTAATCATAGCTGAGTCAGTTTCTCACATTTATTTTTTATCAATGACATGTAAACTCAGTAATTGTCATCATTATTATAATTTCTGAGGCCAGTGGGAGGTGATTCAAGGGATGAAGAAGGAATTAAGTATATTCAAATATTTTAACTAGCTATTTACGTTGTTATGGTTACGGGATTTTTTTTTTTACAGTAGAATTGACAAAAGTTTCAAAAGAGAAATATAATTGTAATTTTGAACATGTTAAAACTTCTTGTAGTCATGATATGAAGACAAAAATCAGCTGTATCACAGGAAGAAGCAGTCACTAGTTTTCTTTTAGCTTCAGAACATTTGATTTGTGCCTTAACACCCTTTAAAATAATATAATTATGAATTAAAGCTGTTAAATAGAATATTATGTTTTCAATTGTCAAGAAGTCATTTTAGCTCTTCTCACTGAACATTTTGAAAATCGAGCCAAATCAATAGCAAAAGGTATGTCAGATTGCATTGTACTGTATTGCAGAATTAAAATCATATTATATTATTATATTATATTATATTATTATTATATATTTGATCATATTTGGGATATGGCGTTTACATGGAATATGAGAAACCTGGTTATTCATATCCCTCTATACATGGTCATAACATTATCCAGGTTCCTGATTGTGTGTCTTGATTCCTCAATGTCTTAGCCACTCATTTCTGTACTGGCTGAATTACCGCAACGGCTGAGAATAAACTGCAGAATGATTAGCTGGATTTAGCTTTTCCATGTGTTCAACGGTAATGGAAAAACAGTAGCAATAATGACATTAACATCATGATCTGAAATGCTTTACTGAAGTCAGATTTTCTTACAGCTTGTTTGTCATCAATGCATCATTATTTACCATCATATTTGTTGTTTTACTGACTAACTTCTACATAACTTGAGGTGATGCACCTGCACACATGGCAGAGAATGATGAGAAACCTGGCTAAGGTTTTTACATGCCACAGAATCCTGATTTCTATCAGAGTACTTCAGCTAGCATATCCAGGTTTCTCAAGACCGGGATAAGGGCTTATGCAGGTTTCTCAGGATACTCCAAAAACTCTTTTTGCACTGTCACTTTGCTCCCTTTTTGTAGTTCTTTGTCATCTTTCTTGCTTACAATTACAATTATCAATACAGTAAGGTAATTAACCTTGATTCTTACTAGAGTTTAATAGTACAATAACAGTTTAATTTCTACCATTACATCATTGGTCCATTGCTCCTTCATTTTAATAACAAATCTGAATTTATGATGCCACTGTTGTTTAGCTACAATTGGAAAAGATACTAAGATATAATGTAGCAACAGAGTTGGTGGTCATTTGTTTCAGTGTAGTATGATAATTCATCCCTAGTGCTAAATATAGTAAATGAATGAATAAATGCAGGCTCTGTGTCTGTATGTAATATGTCCAGTTCAGTTATCCAGGGTATCCAGTAAACCTGCAGTGAATATAGATCAGTCTAAATGGTACAGTATAGGATGTGAGGTGCACAGGGGTTAGCACTGGGTGTTTAGTGTTGTGACTGCTGTGGGAAAGAAACTGTTTTTGAAGTGTATGGTTAGATTATAGGACCAAGGGGAGGGAGCTGGACATGAAGCTACTCAGTATCTCAGAAATATGGCCTATTAACAGGAGAAATGACAACAGTGGAGGAGCACATGGAAGTCAAACCTTTGCAAGTGAGAAGGAGAGAGGGAGAAGCTAGCCAGGCTGCATTACACTATATGGCAAGATCATCCTTGTTTCTAAATACAGATGATGTCTGACAAGTAGTGCTGGCAACAAGACAAGCAGCTGCTGTACAATATACATTTGAACAGAACATGTCACACGACTCACAGCTCTCTGTTTGACCAGGCATTTTAATAATTTTTTACATGTAATATTCAAAAAGCAAAATCAGGCTGCGCCGCCTAGCTTAAACTAAAATAACAATAGCCATGATTTGTTTGCTCTGATACTATGCAGGTAATATAATTAAGAGGATTGAATAGCAATTTTGTTTGAGTCTTGTTTTTTTCTAACAAGACTGACATAGATTCAGACTGGATGAATTTAATGTCAGGATACTGTCCACCAAGAAACAAGTTGATTTAAGTAAATTGGTTGTCATGACAATACTGGTGGATGCTGGTAAACAGACATTTCTGCCAAAACCTCCCTCAGCTCTTTCTTTTTGCTTTGAGCATCATTCGTGTGTATTGTTTGTTTTCTGTGCTGGTTAAGTAGTTTGTTTACTGGACATATTTGAAACCAGTAAAGGTCAGCTGAGCTCTCATTTTATCATCTCTGATGAAGTACATATATTATTCTATATAAAATGTAAGATATTATTGGGAAGAAAAAAACTTTTGCAATAGCTTATTGTAACCCCAGTCAACTGGACTGTATGTTGGGAAAAAGGGAATTAGAACATATACCACAACTGTACAGTTGTAATACTTAAATGACATGTCTTTCATTTCTCTCTCTCAGCCCCCCAACTCCATCACCACCATTGTGGTTCAAGTCCAGTGCACCAATATGCTGGTTGGTACTGTCATTTTGCACGAGGTACGGATTGTTGTGAGGGACAAGAATGACAACACCCCTCGCTTTCAGCAGCCACGCTACTATGTTGCAGTAAACGAGGTAACTCCTGTTGTTGGCTGTGCAGGGTTTGTAAATCAAGACAGTATGTGCAGCATTGTAATGTTGTTGTAGCATCTTTTAAATTATTCTGATCACACAAGTTTTTGTTTTTTTAAATATGAGCCAATCCCATTGAAAAGTGGTGCAGCCTATCTATTGGTTTCTTAGGCATAGGGCATAGTGACATGTGTTGCTGTCTGCCACAGAATAGTTTTTGATACTATCAGTGGGGTCGCCAAAGTCTGAAATGTTCAAAACCCACACATAGTTGCTTTGCATCTGAGCCCACTGGTGCAAAATGACAAAATTTAGGACCTTGACTATCTGACTGCCTGCCTACTGTAGTTAGTAGTTATTTTTTAGTTAACTACACTTTATTGTTATGTTTCAGTTTTGATATTTGAAATACTAGCAGCTTAAATATTGTTGTCTTTTACAACAATTCTGTACAATTTGGCTGTAAAATCTTTTTTCCCACACTGTGGCTGACAAGAACAGCACGGCTCTCCTGACCTGCCAGTTTGCAGGTCAGGAGAGCATTCAGGAATTTTGTTGCAGCCTGCTCTGCATTTAGTTATATACATCTAGTGAGCACCAGATGGGGCAATCTTTTTCCTCCAAAACAAACCTGCATCACCTGCAGTGATTCAAGATAATTAATTTCTGACTTTACAGTCATGTGCTTTGAGATCAAGGGATAATTCCATACTGAGTTCTAGACAACCACGACTTTTGTCTCCATTGTTCACACTTTATGTACATTGCGTTGTGTTCGAAATTCCTGTCATAGTGTGTTATCATAGCCATGTGCAGCTGCCTCAACAGTATAGTGAGTCATTCTACACTTCTGTCAACTTCTTCCCTGAACAAGCTCTCCTGCCCACTGCCTGGTCCTGAGGACTTTGCTGAGGGCTCTGGGGAACAGCAGTGGTTCTCATACTTACTTTTTGTTATTCTGTCAGCAGTGTGCGTAAGCCTTGAGACTGCTGCTGACTGCAATATTTCCCCTTTTTGATATTTTTTTTCTTTTTGTATACTAATGGGGTGGAGTGGCAACAGTAATAGCTATATGCATGGGTTCTCTGCTGTTAGTAGACAGGGGGCTGTTTGAGCTGTTTACTTTTGTTTTTCCCACTCTCATATTTTTCTCTAGCTCACACCAGTTGGAACGACCATTTTCACTGGCTTCTCAGGAAATAATGGCGCTACGGACATTGACGATGGGCCAAATGGACATATAGAATACAGCGTCCTTTACAACCCCAATGACCCGGTATATGGACAAGTCACGCCATGATAAACACCCTCTACACCATTGTAAATTTCTTCAACAATCATGACTTATTGCTCACATCCACCTTTCTTTCTGTCTTATCGACTCTCTCTTTCAGGCATCTAACAGAACAGTGAGTGTCGCAAACACCCTTTCAGGAAACATTATCCTGGCAGACAGGCTAAACTATGAGGAGAGAACTCGCTACCTGGTTTTGGTCCAAGCCAATGTAAGTGGGCTAAAATGCACAAGCACAATCACTTTTAAGTGATTTAAGACCAGTAAGTGCCAAATATCAAACAAATAATAAACAGGCCCTGATTTGTATATTTAGTTTGAGATTGTCTACCTCAGCATTGACCTTGAGGGTAAAGAACTTTTACTGCCACTAACCAATATCTCGAGATGTGCATTGTATTCAGTAGCTGCATCAACTGCTGATCAACTGAATACAACTGCTGTTGAATACAACAGCAGTTGTATTCACAAATTTTCATTTGGATCATGGAATTTCAACACTCAAGGACCTGTTTTTTCTTGGAGAATAACAGTGTTTTCACCATATTTCAGATCTTTCAGTTATTTTAGGGGGTGGATGTTTTGAACACAAAGTCAATAGCTTGCTGCTTCAATGAGTTCAAGTCCTTACACTACATAATTTCTATTCCTGAGTGAAGTTTTAAGGCAAGGTCTGGTGTATATTCTTTTTCTTTTTTTTAAATGTTGTCATCATTTAGCAAACCATCCTTTTCATTTTCAGTTTTGACTGACTGACTGACATGACTGAGAAAATATTGTAAAACAAGTCATCCTAATGATGCCAGTATGAATTATAATGATGGCATTTTTATGCTCTTTCTCTGGTCCTTACCCTTAACCATTAGGCAGCAAATGTCTGTTGACCAAGGGCCACCACAAAGCCACTGGCCAAGAATTTGACTTCAATTAGAGAAACACCCAGGCTGGGATCTAAGAGTTTTCCTTTCCTATATGGACTGTGTTGGATGTCTCAAAGCCTTATTGTTTGAAAGCTGAGAGTCTCAATATACAGAACCTCTTTGCAAACAGTTATCATGATTCATATCATTATAATTGATTCTCAATCACTGATTAAATAATCACTTTACCATAACAAGTAGTGGTCAAATATTACACTCTATACTATACAATACAGGAGGTACCAAAGCACAGATAATCATTTAGCAGTCAATCCCATCTCCTATTCGCTCCATTTCCTGTATGAGGGAGCAAAAGACTCAACCCTTTAGCCTGGCAAGAAGTCCTCCAGGGAGATTTCATTTTCTCTTGCAAGAGGACATCAGAGTAGAGAAAGAAAGAAGACATGGTATTTACTAGAACTCTGCGCTGCTTGTGTCAAGTGTTAAATTACACTGACAACGCAAATCTTTGAAGTCCTGTGCTGCTCACTTCTCCAGGGTACCACTCTGGGATACAACAGTACCACAAGGGGGAATCTTTATGGATAACTGCTGTAAAGATATGTTTTAGTGCCAAGAATTATTTCCTTTAGAAGAAAAAGTTTAATAGAATATAGAGGAGTAGTGCTGTTCCATCTGGTTTGAAGTGGTCCGATGTTGAACATATTGTTTGCATCATAACATCTCTTCCATTCAAATACATGGACAAGTGGGAGCTTTTTTGGGAGTGGGAGTATCAGTTGACAAGGTCGCTGCCAAGGATATGATTTCATTATGTAGCAAAACATAAAGCAAATCACGCAGCTAACTTAATCTAACATCATGCATTATGAAGTGCTTCGAGTAGTCAGAAAGACTAGAAAGGGGCTATATAAGTACAGTCCATTTATCATTTCAATTTTATATTAAAACACTACTACAATCTTGATATACTGTAAACAAGTCTTCCTTTTTGCTTTAAGGTAATACATGTGTTATTTAGCAGTAATTATGGTCTGTTGTTGTAAAAGCAAGTTTCCTTAGCTGGTATTGATGCAGTGTATAAAAAAATGTTATTAAGACACTTTATTTACTGCAGAAAATATTTCAATAATGTTCTACTTAAAGCAGAAGTACCCTTTCCTTCAGGCAAACAAATGAAGAATAACGACAGAATTAATGCATGACTGTGAGCTTCCGTAACGGTCACCACTGTAATAGGAACTGTGAAAACTGTCACAGTTTTAACATGCTATATTGATTTTAGCTCAAGCAGTGTGTAGCCCCAGTGCACAAACCAACAAGTCATGTGGGAGTTTGAAGGTTGAAAGTGGAAAGCATTTGCTCATCTTCCAGGACCGCGCTCCATACCCCCCCAACAGACTAACGGCTACCACGACTCTGACTGTGGATGTTCTGGATGGAGATGACCTGGGCCCCATGTTCCTACCTTGTGTTTTGGTGAACAGCACCCGCGACTGCAACCCCCTCACCTACCATGTTGCTATCCCTGAAGGCACTCAACCGGTAAGAACCAGGCAGACAGGCAAGTGTGAAACACCCTGCTCTTCCACAAGGTCATTTTAACAGAATTCCTCCTGTTAATAGAATGTGCATGTTTGTATTTTCATGCATGCAGGTTGTCTTTTTATCTGTCATCCTGTGTATACATGTGCACTATGCCACATAATTCAGATTTGTGATACAGTTGTGCTGTAAGTGTGCATTCCTGTTAAATGTTAAACTATGCCACACCTGTTAAATAGCCTACACTTTGCTTTTGCCTCAACACATGGAGGCAGAGTAAGCTTTGCTGTTTTGTCTCAGCATCATAATTCCAGGGGCATTTTCTGGTCTGTTGGACCAGCAATTAGAGCTGAAGGCTGAGTTGACCTGGGATGACAGCTAAACACCACTGGAATTCATAGAAGCAAGAAAAATAGAGTGGGAGATGGTGTGGCAGCTGAGATAAAGACTCTGAGGTGGAGAAAACAAGTGGTGCACCGATGGAAATTATATGTATACCTATAAACAGTGTATCTATGTCTTAAGAAATCTGTATCTACTGTGAATTGCTATGCATGAAAATATCACTAGAATCAACTTAACTGAAGTGAACTGATTCAAACTGAACTGAATTGAGCTGACTGAAATATTCAATTGGTCTAGACTAGACTAAACAATCTCACCTCCTAAAGGTCTATTTAGTACAGTACTGTTCTGGAGCGATCATATCACATGATCTCCATCAGCAGATGGAGTCTGATCAGTTGCCATGGAACTGTAGATGTGTAAACATCCCATGATTCAGGGCACCTCTAGGACTTTTCATTCATTTTGAAGTTTAGCCTGACAGTTTATTAAACAGCAGTTGTCAAAACAAGTTCAACTCAAGGTTTACCTACTTGCTTGGTTTGGAGAATTCACCTATATAACACAGTCCTCATCAGCAGTCTAGACTAGACTAGGATTAAACTGTATTAAATTGAATTGGATTTGATTGGATTTACTGGACTGGACTCCACTGGTGTTGGCATTGTGACGTCCTCAGACCAAATAGTTTTGAATCTCAGCCCGGCTCCTTTCTGTGTGGTTTGCATGTTTTCCGTGTCATCACATGGGTCTCCTCTGAGTGCTCCAGTTCCCTCCCACAGTCCAAAGACACAGTACAAGAGGTGACAATTAGAAACTAAATTGCCCTGCCAGTATAATTATTTTCACACTTACTCTCAGTTTTATGCAGTATGTGGTTAATGTGAAAAAATACCGTAATGTTACTGGTGCACTTAGCTGAGAAGGTAGTATTGGGAAAAGACTCCATCAAGTATGGGTTAAGTATACTGGGTTGACATGTTTCGAACATGAGTTGAACTGATTTAAACTGAACCGAGACAGAGATAGAGAGATTAAACACAAGCAACACAGAAGCCTGCAATAATGACACAATGGGAGCTATATGGATTGGTCGAGAAAATCCAAAGTTATAGATTGAGGCCTAGAGAGCGAGGGAGTGATCTGCCTGTGTATCTGTAGCTATGGTGAAGGGGGAGCAGCCATAGTGAGTCACAGTTGTTTGTCCAGACTTTCCAGTTTTCTCATGTTATGTATAATTTATGATAAAAGGTTTGCAGACTGCTAAATATGCAGGACCTGAGAGCACCAGCTACACAAACCAAAGCTTTTTCATTAGTGTGAGAAAATGTTGGTCTTTCTCCCTATCCTCGTGCTTCTCCCCCTCTAAACACTGCATGGTTTCATCCTCCTAAAGCTTCATGCCAGTAAGGTCCGATGTTACATTTACTTTTGCTGTATGTAAACAGTTACATTACTCTTAATAGAATGTCTCCTCTATACATTTAGCAAAATATTGTTTCTGTATTAAGTCTTTTTCATAACATTTACCTCATATTCTCTTCCGTTTACTTTCCTTAAACAGAGTACCATTTAATTTTGCAACAGTTTTTTTAGAAATGGCCTACATTAGCTTTGCAGTTTTCTGATTTTTCTCAGTTCTGCAGTGTAACCATTATGCTAACATATCTGTCCATGGGGAGATTTGTCTTCTCATATTTGATGAGTGTATTGTAATTAATCACAATGGCGAGACAGGCATTATTAAGTTGATCTGTGTTTATTTTCTGCCCTGGGGGGATATAATATGGGCTCTGGAGTCCCCTGGATAATGACTGCTGGAAGAGGGTATTATAGCTAATCATCATTGTGCAGAGCTAGGGGGATTTGATTTAGTGCACCTCCAGACATTGTAAAAGCGAGAGGGCTGGTTAGGGAGGGGTGTAAGGATTACTCCAGAGCTGAGGGATATAAATATACCCCCTCAGGGAGGGTAAATTCCTGCCAGAGAGCTGTTAGCCATGTGCCTGTCTATGCTAAGGAAGTTTAGCACTGGCCTCGTAGCATACATATAGACATACTATATCAGCCATATGGAAGCATTTTGCATAAGGAGAGAAATGTGATGTGCTAAACATATTCCCACTTAGCCATATGTTGGTGCAAAAGTGTAGAGTTAGAGCTGGGTAATTAGTGATGATGGTGTCTGTTTATGCAAGAGAAGGAAAAGCAGCCTACAGCACCACAAACAGATTATCCTTGATGTAGAACTCTATCAGGCATATTTAGGAGCATGCTGATGAGAAATAGATCTAATAGCACTGGCTTATTAATTAAATACCCTAATAAGTGTGCTATTGATAATGCCTGCTAAGGCACTAGCCTACATCAGGAATTTGGTTCTTCAATTGGATATCAGAAATATTCTTTTTGTCCTAATATTCAGTGTTAGTAGCCTTTTTAAATAAACCACAAAGATTAAGACACTTTGGCCTGAGATTAAGTGTAACTACTAACACAAATGTGGGGAAAGCACACATGGCTGCAGCTTTCAAATTTTTGCAGCTTTGGCGACCAGAGGCACAAGTACAATCTTAGCAAAGCACAGCACAATGTGGAGAAAAGACTGCGGCACAAACATTATTTAGAGGAATATAGTATCAGCAGGTGGAGCTGGGGCAACCTTCAAGAATGCCCAATCACAGCAGCTCCTCTCATCCCCTTTAAAAGCAGAAAACAGTTTAATGGGCCAGGAAGAGAGTCCAGGGCAGTTTCTCTATATATAATGCTGTTTTTATCTGGAGGAGCAGAGCTGCAAGTAATATACAACATGTCACATAAGATTATACAGCAGCCAAAATATTAATATATAGCACAAATGTTTTCTGTTATCCAGGGTAGATGATATCCTTTCTAAGTGGAATTTTCCATTTCATAAGATGCTGAAATTCCTGTCTCTGCATAATGAAACACTCAAAGTTATTTTGAGAGACAATATCTGTGCAGCTATAGGCTACAACTACACAGTCAACAGAAAATGAATGGATTTGCATCTGATTGTCTTGCTGTGTTGTTGACTGACTCCCCCACCCCTTGTTGCAGAGCAAACTGAACCCACTGAATGTGACCCCTCCAATCCGGGCTGTGGACATGGACAGAAACATACAGCCTCCATCAGACAGACCTGGCATTCTTTACTACATCCTGGTTGGTAGGTTCATCACGTATCTTCATTGATTTTACACATTTAATGTTTTTTGGCTCGGCTGTTATGCCATGACTTGACTTCTGAATGTTCATTCTGGTGTTCTTGATGGTATCATAAAGTGCACTGAATCCAAATCTGTGAATATTCTTAATCTTCATTGCAGGTCAACCAGTCACATATCCACAGTATTTCTCCCTGAACAGAACCACTGCAGAGCTGCGTGTTCTGCAGTCTATCAGCAGGGACTTGTATAAGAGTTTCACACTCATCATCAAGGTAAACAATAACATTCTATTTGACTTATTCACACCTCACTTGTTGCCTTAACAGAATCAGTGCCAGTTTTATTTTATTAAAGAGGACGTCACCTATACTGATACAAGATTTACTGTGTGACTTTTGATCGAAACTAAACCCACCACAAAAAACTGTTGCAGTGTAATGTAAGCCCATAAGTAGGCTGAACAAAATAGGACCAACTTGAGACTGCTGTGAAGAATTACACAAAACTAAAATGGCAATGATCTGATGGTGCTGTTAGCTCACAGATGTGCAGAGTCCTGCAAGGCTGGTAAACAACTAAACATGCATGAATTACAAATATCCAAAAACATGTACAAGGTTCGTCATGAAAAACCTGGAAAAGTCAAGGAATTTTGAAAATTGCATTTGCGCATGACCTGTGTATTTTTGAAAACACTCACGGTTAGTGCAAACAAGCAACCCACTTTTAGCCAACACTCGCAGTAGCGTAGTAGTACGTTGCCTTGCCTGGAGTAATGTCCATCCTTGGTCACGGGCCACACATGGACAATATATGCCATAGTTTTGTAAAGACCAAGCAAAATGTAGATTGTGTGGAAAAAATATTTGGTATTTGGAACAGGGGAGAATCAGGGCTGTGACAGGATTGACAGTGGATTTATCATGTGTCCACCGCGGGTCCGATGTGAACCGAAAGAGTTTGAGAAACACTGAGTCCTCCACTAACCTGTTTGCCAGGTTCGACAGACATTGAAGTATTTCTTGCTTTTGGGCTTCAGTTATGCATTATGAAATGCGTCTCTCTCTATCTCGCTCACTCACACCTGTCCATGCACACTTTTTCTTGAGATCCATACCACAACATTAATAGGAATATTTTTCCAATATCTACATATATACCATTGCAAGGCAAATGTGTGCAAAATCATTTAAAATAATAACATTTTCAATGCAGTGCTACTGTTAACGCTTGCCGCATCAAGTTTAACTCATATCTTGATAACTTAAGCATGCACCCTTACCCGCCCCACCTAGATAACCTCAGTCCTGAAGGCCATTAACCTTACCTTTAGCTGCTTTGGAGATGGGAGTGAAAAAGATGTTATGATTTATGGACTTAGCAGGAAAGGCTGCTGCGTTCTCATGAATCCTAATTTAGAGCAAAGTCAGGGATTGCCTCTGTTCTGCTGGTGCAGAGCAACAGTGCAGATGAACTTTCCATCCACCCATCACTAACCTGAGCACTGTGTAACCTGCTGTTTACCGGGATAGCTGGGGAGCATAGAGAGAGCTGATTTCCACAAGAGGAAGGAGGCAAGGAGAGATTGATCATATAAGAGGTATTTTGCATGTCTTCGGGAAGATTGTGCATAGCTAGAGGAAGGGAGACAGTTCAAAGGGGGAGCATGAAAAGACCATGATAGATAGAGAGATGTGTGTGTGGAGGATGGTAGGAGCCTTATCTACCTGAGTCATAGAGAGGGGGTGGAACCATTGCTCAAGGACTCAGAGGGGCAGGGAAGTGAGAATTATACTTTGGTATCTTGAGAGTGCTCTGATGCAGCACAGTATGTGGTGTACATAGCTAATGCTTTAGGAGAGCGAATGGTGGGATGAGCTGCAGCATCTCAAGCATATTTTAGAAAATACATTTGCTGTTCTTCAAAAGTCTAATTAATCCTGATGTAGCATAGTCATGTTGTTGGATACAAGATGACTAAGATGAAATGAAGACAAGTGACAAAGGCAGATGGAGATGGAGAGAAAATGTCTGGTTAAACAGAAAAAAGAAAGCAAAGAGATACAATATGACACTTTAAGGACGATGGAGTCAGGACGGGAGAATCAAGCCTGAGTGATAAACAGTGATGTTTGGGAGCAGTGAATCTCATGCAGGCCCGTGTGTTGTAGCAGTGGAGCTCCGGTCATTTAGCACTGCCTCCCAGAAATAGGGACACCGCTAAAGAGCTAAATCACCAGGGAACACCGTAATTCTACACCACGTCTTTTCTCTCTCTTCGACAAAAATGTGCGTGTAAATGTTGAGGAAAAAAAAGAGAGAACATCCTGGTGCACACACTTTGTCTGTCAATGACAGCGCTTTTCCCTCAGGTGTTTGTGTGAGCAGATTGGATCTTTGGGTCAGCGCTGTGTGGGTGTTTTTTATTATCGCTCAGATAAGGGAAGAGGGTAGACGATGTTCAGGAAAGATAGTCTGGCATAACATTGTGATGGCAATAAAAACAGGTGTGAACCTCAACTAGAGTGAAAGCAGGGGTCTACAATCGTAGGGTGTGCACACAAGACAATAAACAAGAAATTGTTGTTGTTTTTTGGGCCTTGCACTTTACCATTTAGCAGCAGAACTATATTCTTCTGTTACAATCGGCACTCTGCGACACAAGCCCAGTGAAATCAGGCTAATGTGCAGAATTTGTTCCAAGTCATGGCTTAAACTGATGTCGCCTCACTCCCCCTCTCCATCTATATTTTCAAAGCCTTAATGTTTCTGAAGCACCCCAGTGTGGGGCCAACAGTGACATATGTGCTTACGAGGGGAAAGATTGCAGTGACAGCCTGACCAGACCACATTCATTTGGTTTGGTCTCACTGGGCTGGTGTCAGATGCAACTCAGGTTAAAGTACAGCCTCTTTATGTTTTTGTGCAGTTTGAATAGCTGAGACAAACACATTTTGATTTGTGGTAATGTACTATGTTACTTAAGCAGTCATGTTCACCCACCAACTATTCCGGTAAAAATAAAGGGGAAGGAATGTTTATGTTGTGGTGATTGTGCAGTACAGTTTGGTACTTGTTCCACTGTACGTGACACAAATACGAACTGATATTGGATGTAGGTGAGTCAACATTTCACTTGTGCATTTTTGGAAGAGTGTACAGCTTAGGGGGTGTATATGTAAGTTGTGTTGTAACATTTATTATGTCCAATTACACTGCATGTTCAAGTGTTTTGTAATATTTTATAGATTGAGACAGTGTATTGATTTCATGTAGTAGAAATGGGATTTTTGGAAAATATTGCTGGTTTTCTCAAGAACTGACTATTACCTGTTTCAGGAATTTTAACTATTTATCCTACATTGTTGTCTTTAGCAGACTTGCAAGGTGACATTTAAATGAGTTGTGTTCTATGGCTGGATGCTGCATGGAAAACTGGAAACAAGTGCTAGTACACTCCTTTACTAGTTAATTGTTTAATTTTGGCACTGACTCAGCCAGTAATATTTCCATTGAGCCTCCTTCTATCATTGGTCACCCATTCGACGGAGTAGCAAGAGGCACTAATTGCTGCCTTTCCCCTACAAATGATAGTATTTGCATTAAGTGCCCTGGTAATTACTGAGGCCTAATCCTAAGTGGACCCCTGATTAAATTTAGTCAATGTAGCTTTTTGTAATTGAAATGACACTGAAATTATGCCTTTTTGTCCCTGTGCCTGCATAAGAGTTGGGACAGCATCACTCTTGAGTGTGTTACTCTCATCATCCAACTCATTATTAGCACTCCTTTTATAAAATTCCAGCTGACTGGTTTTCAGTTTTTTATAGTAAATGTTGGCTTGTTGATATTTGAACTCTCTCTCTCTCTCTCTCTCTCTCTCTCTCTCTCTCTCTCTCTCTCATTCTCTCTTTCTTCAGGCTGAACAGGACAATGGTCACCCCCTCCCAGCCTATGCTAACCTCATTATCGAAATTCTGGATGAAAACAACCAGGCACCATATTTCCAGTTTGCCACCTATCAGGGCTACGTGAGTGAGTCCTCCCCAGTGGGCACGACTATCTCAGCCAGTGCCAACCTCACTGCCCCCCTGGGAATCATCGCTCTGGATAATGACATTGAGGAGGTAGAAAGAAAGCACCTTTATCAGCCTATGCTCACTGTTGCCTACACTTTACACATGTCCACCCATGCATGTGTGCATACAAACACAAAGCGCTTGTAGTGCATTGATTAAATATTGATTAAAGGTCCACATTTATTCATGTGTTTGTGTTGTGTATTCACAGAAAGTAACACGTTCATGAGTAATTTTCCTGCTGTATTTTTTTTCCTTTTTGTAGCTGGCTCCTAGTGATACACCTGTAGGTAAAGGGGCTGTTTTTAGATGCAATGACACACACACAGTGTAATATAGGGATGTCTCGATCAATGTTTGACTCCTAATCTCTAATGTGAGTCCATTTAATATTGAGTATCTTCTGATACCCACATCAATCCAATATTTATGTTTTCTTGCATAATACAGCTGCACTGAGCACACTTAATAGCTTAAAGTAGGACTACATTTATATCAGTAAAGCCAAACCAATTAAGGGATTTGACTGCTTAACAGCTCTGCATTAAACCTGCATCACAGCTTTAATTGGTTTTGTACAATATTTTGTATAGCATCATAGAGTGTTTGTATAATATCCTTAGAGAGAGGAGTGTCAGTGTGGAGCTGTTGAGGCAGGAAGGTTTGGACAGGATTTAGACAACTTCTCTTCATCTCTACTTTGAACAAAACACAGAAGGTTAAACACATTTGTTTTGTTTTATTTGTTTGGTGTACCTGAAAATGACTCGCTTTGCTCGCTGTGGCACAATGTCAGTGTGGATATCATTAATTGAAACTGATGTTTATTTTCCTGCCATGCTACGCGTTAGAAAGTGGTTCCAGTGGTTTGTACATACTGAAATATGACAGCTTTGACAGCTGGAGCGCAATAACTTATAATAAACAAAGGATCAGAAGTGGATAGGTTTTATATAGCCAAAACTGATCCATTAAAAAAGCCTTGATCAGCTTGATCCCTACTCTGCAAATTGACTCGGGACATCCCTACTATTAATTCATGCATCACTTTGCGAAAAGTAAAAACAAACTGACAGCACTCATCACTGCCAGAGACAACTTTGTAACTCTGCTTAGGAGAAAAAAAAGCAATTTTCATGAGCTTTCCAGTGTGCTCACAGCAGCAGAAATGATATGTTTTCTGTTACTTCAAAATGAAGTAACAGAAATTCAGTGAACGGTGAATTAAATACTAAGCAGGTCTCCAGTAATGACGGTGTGTGAGTAGATTAATCTCGCTGATGCACTGACTTTTGTATCCTAATGGGAGTGTGTGTTTGGAGTGTTTTGCTGTGCTGTGCTGTGTTTTTCTTTATATGCAGATGGATGTTTTTGCTGTGGTTTCTGCAGTTACTTAAGTCAAAACGTTTGCAATTATTTTCTTTGAATACCAACTTTACTCTTTCAAAATAATTGTTTTGTTTTTTTAATTGATTGTTGTGTTGTGTGTAGTTGGATAAAGGGGGAGTTTTGACATATTTGTTTGACACAATTAACAAACTGCATGATTGTGTGGGTGCATGTTTGTGTGTGTTTGCCCACAGCAGTGGGGAACGCTTTAAATTCCATACTCTAACTGATAGATTTATATTTAAAATGGGAGAAAACACACTATCGCACACACAGCCAAAACAAATGACTACTACCTTTAGTTCATCTTTCAAAATATACCTTTACTCATTCTTTGGAGAAGATTAACAAATCAAAGTGGAGTGGAAACAGAGATAACAAAATCAATAAGCCATCCAGTCCTAATGTTTACCAAACTCTCTTAAGAGGACTCATTGATGGATGTGAATCGAAGCCGACTCGCAGCAGTGGACCACAATGGACTCCAAGTTTATTTGTTAACACAGTCTAACCACAGCAGTGATGACACATCTTTGGTAAATGGCTCTTTTAAAAAAAATGTTTTCAAGCTTATATAGCATCTGGACACCCTAAACAAAAGCTGTAAAACCCATATTTTTTTAACGACTGCTTAATGTTGTCGATGTTTTTCCCTAAAGTGGAACAGGGGCAATAATAGATGTACTTTGATTTAGCAGAAGTAATTTCCTCTCTTCCTTTCTTTATTGATACAGTCATGTCAAAAAGACATTGGTTTCTGGTTCCATCCTCAGCTCCTTCTCCACTGTTTTCTGAAGACAGATGAGAGACTTGCCAGCAGATTTCTTTTTCAACTCTTTGGCAGATCAAAATGTACTGTTTGATAGG
Source organism: Siniperca chuatsi (assembly GCF_020085105.1). Lineage (NCBI taxonomy): Eukaryota > Metazoa > Chordata > Actinopteri > Centrarchiformes > Sinipercidae > Siniperca > Siniperca chuatsi. The sequence continues at coordinate 17,306,853 of NC_058052.1, forward strand.
TTTTCTCAGCCCCACAGCTGCGGCCTTGGAAAAACTGATGAAACACTCATGTCGCCATGGTAACGTGTTACTTTTTGTGTATTTTCTGTTGGAAGACGAAAGACCCCATGGTGAAGATTACCCTGGTTGACTACACCACGATCTTTGGCCTGACCCCAACTGGAATAATCCGCTACCTGAGGCTCCTCGAACCTGTGGACCGGGAGAAGCAGATAGCCTATACTTTCACGGTAGGCCTCGGACTCAGCATAGCTATCTGCAAGACAGCACTAAAGCCCTGTGACCTACATCTCCTGTTTTGTGTATATTAATAGAAGTCACAGGTTAGCTCTGTACCAAGAGGCACTTGCAGATACAAAGCTGACCTGACACTTTTAGAGCTATATGACCTTTATCAGTGTTCAAATAGCAGTGAAGTAAAAGAGTCTGTTCACTTGAATTTACAAATTTCCATCTAAAGGCCAAACAAAGGCACATCAGACCTCTACAGTTTTTGTTCAGTTGAAAAAGAAATACAAGACTTTTATTTAAAGTAAAAATCAAAATAATACCATACAGAGTTATATAATTTAAGAAAACGCATGCCTATAATGAAGAACACATCTTCAGTTTGACAACACAAAGGCAGCATTTAGAAAAAAAACTGCAAATAAGTCACAAGAAAAATTTAGAAACTCCATCAATTTGACAGCAAATTTCTGGGTGACATTAAAAACAAGAATGCTGTATTTGTCCAATTGTCAATGATTTTTGAAAATGAGCTAATCATGTTCGTTTGTCCAGTGTTAGCCTATTTCTAATTAATAGCATGTTCACCGGTTTTTAGTGTCCCCTGGAAACTTATATTGTTGTTGTACAGTGTATCTCTATTTGCTTGTGTCTTCTGTATTTGCAGCATGCTTCTTTGTGTCACTTATGCATTGTCAAATTGATGATTGTGTTTCTTAATTTGCTTGTGTTTTATTTATTTGCTTGTGGTTCTTAAGTTGCAGTGCCTTGAGCTCTCTCAATTCAATCTCCAATTACACGTCTTGTAAAATCGACAGTAAAAATGTTACAAATCACTCAAACACTTGTACAAACAATCATACTCACTCCAACAATTGTACAAAACTTTCAAAATGGGCAATCAAGACAAAATTGTGATTGTGATTATTATCAAATTAATTGTTCTGTCCAAAGTTAACAAAATCCACCTACCAGCACCACATAAATATGGTATATCTGGTTTGTTTAATCCAACAGACATGAGAGTGGTATTGAACTTCTCATCAACTCTTGGCAAGAAAGCAAATATAAACGTTTTCCTAAATTGTGAAACTAATCCTTTAAAGAGATGTATAAAGAGTATATTCTGTGGGAACTCTCTAATCTTTTAACATATGAGATGGTTCAGTCTCACTCCAAAGCTACATTTGTGTTCCATTAGGAATCTGAACTGGGTTACTCATGATCTTTATGATGTTTATAAAATTTCATATTGTATGATGTTGCTAGTGGGTTTATTTAAGTTTTACGGCTGTTTCACTGACATCAGCAGCCTGGTTTACCAAAGTAACTTGTTTCTGCACTGCTCAGAGGAATGGCAGCATCTTGGGAAATACAGTAGCTCCTTCTATCCAGGGGTATTCTTCTTGATTAGAGAGCAAACCAACAGTGAACTCAGTGGGAATGGTTCCCTAGAGAGTACAGGAGTTTCTGAACAGGGATGATTCAGTTCACTGTAGATTCTGATGTTATGCTGGGTTTGGTTGGGTTGGTAGAAGTGGACATCAACAATGTATGAAGGTATGGTATGTTTATTGTGTGTGTAGAGAATACATGCACAGTTTTGTTTATCTATTTACTACTTCCATTCATGTTCTACATTCATTCCTGCTTGATCCATTCTGAATACACATTACAGTGAAAGCTGACAGTTTGCCTCTGCTTTGCAATGGTGACTGTTCAATAAAGTGCATTTTTAGATTTCCACGGCCCCCTCAGCTCTTTAAAATGGTTTGTGCATTCAATATCAGATGTAAAGGAGAAATTCCCTTCCAGGATCATCAGCAGCATTGTTCTCTCTATCTCTCTGGAACATCCTCCACATCACTGTTTCCACCCAGAATAAAAGATTATGTTTATTGCCTGGTGAATCATTTTAGCGGTTGTTGTTGAACATGATTCCCAGAGAGCTGCTGTGCATTTAATGCTAGATAGCTTCAGAGGTTGTTGTATTTGTAATGACCTAGCCCTTCTACACACACTCTTGTGAAAAAAACTCTACTTGCATATTGATCTTTACAGTTAGTAAAGTATCACCCCTTTGCTTCTAGTTATGGATCATTTCCTCCTACATGAGAATGTCAGTCTCTACCAGAGATGTGCCAGTATACTGGTTTTACCATTTACAATTTCTAGTACCGTCAATATCATGAGCACAGTACAGCGCTCCTGACTTTACTTGCAGTTTGATTTTAGCCAAACCACAGTGACCACAGCAAGACCAGTGAACCAGGCTCTTGCTACTGTGGCTATGATTTGCTATGCTAACATAGCTAGTATGCGGAGATGGTGTGCAGATGAGCAGTCGGTGCTAGTGGCTTATATTAAGACACTGATATAACTGTGCTGCGGTCCATCGCTATTATGTTCTGGGTGTCTTTTTAAAATGTTTTTCACTGGTAAGACCCAGCAGTTGACAATTACTACAAAGTATTTGCACAGACTTTGCACTGTATATAAAGTAATTTCTAGTCAACTGTCTTAAACTTTTAACAACCAACCAGGTTTGGTCCAACAAAGCTGCCATATACAATTTACTGTTCATTGAACAAAATCCAAGTGTCATGGTTTTAGGTTTTTGTCCTGTTAATTCCTGTTGCATGAAAATTTTATACCAGCACATACCTAGTCTAAACTTGGATCAGAGTTTAATCCACCTCTCATACTAGACTCGTCAATGATATTTGTATACAGTACATGCTACACAAGCAATTAACCTGGGTGGACATGGTGTGAAAAGGATTAATAATATATATAAAAATATCTGACCCATGACGTAATTTTTGTGTACAAAATCCGCACTGATGTTTCATAACCTGCCATTGTGTCCAAATCTTACATATAGCTAGTTCAATACATGACTCAAGAAATAAGACTCAAAATGGCATCTTGGAGAAATAATCTGAATTGGCTATATTATGAGGCATTACAAGTGAATGCAATGCTTTCTGAGTTAACATAATGTTTACTAGATGTAGTAGATTGTTATTTTAGAGATTGTTATTGAGAGAAATCTTGTCTTTGCGTAAACGCTAGCATCAAATCAATTTTATAATTACTCAGCGTATCCTGGACTGGATACGCAGAAATACGCAGAGAGCACACAGATCCAATTTAGATAAATATCAGCATTCAAAGACTATTATATTTTGTGTTTCAATTCTCACTGTTTGTGTGTGAGAGAGAGATGAACAGGCACGCATGACATTGTTTACGTTTGTTTTGTGTAGGTGTGTGTTTGTGCAGAGACGTGTCGGTACTTACACATGTATATAAAGTATGGAGTGTCTATACATACAGTTGTGATGACTCAGTAAATCCAAATCTGTTTTCCCCCCAGGCTACTAAAAATTGTCTGGCTCTCCTGGGGCTGGCTGGAGAACAGAAACACTGTTTGATGGGAGAGAAAATAGCTGCTGTCGTATATGTTGTCATGTGTTTCTGTACAACACCTTCGCTGTGAATGTTTAGCTGCTACTAAAGGCACCTTCCTGATGTACAGTGTACAGTATAACCAGCAAGACATGTCATTTCCATTCAAGCACAGAGTGCAAATTTTTGGGGAAAAGCAATTTCCCCCACAGAAACATGTATTTCTTGCTGCTGCCACAATTGTTTTTTAGATCTATCCTACACTTCATTTGTTGTTCTTCTCCGTCCATTTTCTTTCCCCCTTGCCAAGTACTGGAGATCAGAGCTGCCAGAGACACATTTTTGCACAGTTTGCAAACTGTCCTTTAGTCAAGCTTTATACAAGCTCTCCCTTCTCATCACTGTAAAGGCTTTTCTAATGTTAAGGGAACGAAAAATAAACCTATACAAAGGCAAAGTGTAAGTAACTTTGTTGTGGTGGTAGAAACATATTGAAGTTTGACACATTGTCTTATGAAAGCAAAACAATCCTGAAAGCATAAGCTTGAATAAAAAAACAATTTCTGTGATTTATTTCAACAAATGGACTTTGTTTACTTGTCTTTGGTTTCTAAAGCCATAATACGTATTTTTCTTTCTTGTGTTTACAGATGGTGGCATCAGATGGCGTCCAGCAGAGTAGGCCAGTAACTGTCAACATCCTGGTCATTGATGCCAATGACAATACGCCCATGTTTGCCAAGGTCTCCTACAGCGTTGAAGTCTTCACAGACATGCAGCCGGGGGAGACAGTACTACAGGTAATCAATCCAACAATCGTTCTCTCGCCTTTCTCCCTCTGTTTTGGTCTCTTGCTCTGGCAGTCTGCTTTACGCCTCTGTCTTTGTCTCTGTCACACAGCATCTCTCTCAGACACATGTTCTTTCATGCTCAGAGTAAATAGCCACAACAATACAGTGTATTGTGTTGACAGGCAAACCCCTGGAACAGTTTCCTTCGTCTCATCTGCAGTCATGACAGACAAGTCAGAGAGAATGTTTCTCTCCATCCTCGGTGCACAGGCCTGGGAAACCTTTTACAAAGTAGATCAGCTGCTATCATGATTGAAGTTAATTCATTGCAGTAGGCATCAATGATAGCCATTTATCAATCTTTCCCCTTGTTTAAAAAAGGATTTTAAAAAACAGGATTTTATATGTTTTTATTAATTTTATGCGCACTGGCTTTCAAGGTCAAGATTTTCTTTTCTTTTCAAACACACATATTCACATGCTAATATCAACTAAAGCAAGCACACACATGCGCAGGCACATTTACATGCACACACAGTCTTAAAAATGTAAATCCATAACCCAATTCTACTATATCTATTAATGCGGGGACTTCCATCATTTCATTGTCTCTTATTTGGTAGTCGGAGCATGATCTTTTAGTCTTTCAGTTGATCTGTCCTCTTAGCACAGCCTCTCCAAAAAAATGTCAGACGCTGAAAAGGTCAAGTTTAATCTGCCTTAAAAACCAGCCGTTTCGCCCTCCCTGAAATGAGGCCAGGGGTCACAGAATGTTCAGTATGACCGCTTAACCGATTTTTATAAGCCATTTATGAGAGCCGCAGGCCCCCTGAGGATGCTGCTGCTTATTTGATGCTACAGCTTTTACTCCAATGTCAGGAGCATGAAAAAGGAGGTCTGGGCAGCTTGGATTAAAGTTTCAAGGCCTTAAAGATATGAAACCAACTACACCATGAGGGCTTATAATTACAAGCAGCGGGATGCCTTAAATAATTGGTGAAAATGGTGGCTGCTTAATTCATTTGATAAAAGTATGCAAGATATGATATATTTAAATATTATGCTTTTTTTAATCTTACTTCCAAAAAAGCTCTATTCTGCAGCTGTCTTTCCACAACTTTGTAATCCTTCTCATACAAATGGTAGCAATAATTCCATCTAATCCAAACTTTATTGATCATTAAGGTCACCAAACTGCAATCACTAGGAGTGAGGAAATTGCAGTCAGCAGAAAAAGTTGGTCAGATTACAACATCAGTAGCATTTATACTTTCAGCTAAATGCCAAGCGTTTGTTCCTATCTATTCATGAAACAAAGGTCATGTATCTATTAGATTAGGTAGCCACTAAAATGGATTCTACTGTAGGTTGGCAACTCGACTGAAGTCCCAACCCCCTACTGAGAAATATTTACTGCTTGACTGGTTCGGTAAGCATGTTGCTGGCAGCTGTGCAGAACTGCCCCTGTAAAACAACAAAGTACAGATAAAAATATAAACATAGTATTTGTATAATGTGTATCTCTCTCCTTCTCTCCCTCTATTCTCCCAGTTAACAGCAGCAGATGCTGATGAGGGACTGAATGGTCTGGTGACCTATGAGATACTGGCTGGCGCCCAAGGACATTTCATCATTAGTAATCGCACTGGACGCATCACTGTGGCGCCTGGTGTCACTTTAACTGTGGGACGATCCTACGCACTGACTGTCAAGGCCTCTGACAATGCACCAGAAACCCAGAGAAGGTACAGTAGCCTTGCACCTAGACTAGCTCTCTTCTTATGTGGGATTTCTTTGAACATTAAAAGATTTCTGCATCAGTGTGTTTATTATTTATGTGATTCATGTGATATGCAGTTCATTACTTTTTCATGAAGAGCAAATTTGTTTCTAAGTTGTTCCAGAGCATAGCCAGTCAGTTTCATTTTTGTGTCTCTTCAGGGTTGCAGGGGAGCTACCAGCATGTGTCCTTTTACAAGTCTTATTTAATTTAATATGTGCTTATACTGATTCACAAGTTAGCTTCTGAATGACACGGAAACTCTTCTCTGGGCTAAATTATGGAGAAATAACATTTCTGACAAGCTGTTGTGAGTCAAAAAACAGATGGTCTTGTTCCATCTAACACTGTAGAGGTTCTAGTATGAGATGTTTCATTCATTGTTGTTGTACTCTAAGTATAAGACATCGTTTATTTGGGGGTGGAATAGGTGGCCTTTTTGATTTCATTAAGTAAAACAAAGACTGGCAAAGACACATTTCAATGGCCCAGGATTAAAACAAATTACAGCAGGCTACAGGTTGACATAATGCCACAATGTACTACGCAAAATGGTTATTGCACTGCACATGCCATCTTCAGGTACATTTATACATGTACCTTTATAGCAGTTCAACAAAAGATGTCTCACACAATGAATGAATAAATGATCAGTGCAGTCAGTTTCATTTTCATTTGGGCTGCTGGGAACAACTGAGAACAAACAGGCTGATTTAAAGCAAGTGGATTTTTCACTCGTGAACAAATCATGAATGAAAGGCATGCACCGTGTTTGACACTTAAGAATGTATAAAGAAACAATCATGATACAATTGTGAACCAGATAGAGATCCTACTTAAAAGAAATGTGACCAAAACCTGTAGAGTTTTTTTTTTTTTGTTGTTGTTGTTGTTTTGCAATCAAAACTCCACACAAGAGATCTTTGTGGGATTATATATTATGAATATTGTTCACGCTTTCATGCTGTGGGCAAGGTACTTCAGTACGGCTCAACAGGTTGTCAAGGAGAAACTGATGCTGTCAGTAGGCTGATGTGTGCTTTTCTTTCTGCCAGGAGCTCCATCACTACAGTGTACATTGAGGTCTTGCCGCCCAACAACCAGAGCCCCCCACGCTTCCCTCTCTTTACCTACAGCCTGGAAGTCAGCGAGGCCATGAGGATAGGAGCTATTCTGCTCAATCTGCAGGTGAGTCACTAACACAGGGCACATGCATATAACAAACATTTGGAATTTCATGAGGCATTCAGTATGATGCTACAAAGTGATGACATTTTAGTAAATTGTTATGGTATATGAAGCTTTAGGCAACAAAATCAACACTTTTTTTCTCTTTTCTCTCACATTTCATTTTCACTTTCACTCCAGTCCAGCATCCTTGTTGATCAACTGTCATATCTCATAGCCTTCAGCTTTAATGGTGCTATATGATCTTCAAGATCCTGCTTTTCTTTTCCTTCTCCCAGGCCACAGACAGAGAAAATGACCCGATCACATACCGCATTGTGAGTGGGGATTCCCAGAAGGTCTTCAACCTCTCTGAAACGTAAGTCCAGATTTTATTTTTGTACAGACTGGTTCCATGAGGTTTTTCCACCAAGGCCTACTCTAGATAAAAGGATGGTTGTGTAGGTATATGGATGGATGGAAAGGCTAGTAAATTATTGATCAACAGCATTTTGCTCATTAGTTCCACTGACAACATGATGTTGAAATGAAAATAGGTAAAGGAAATTGTGTAGAGTTTGCATGTTCGTCTTGTGTCTGCGTTCCTCTATGTTCCCTGGTTTCCTCTCAAAGTTCAACGGCATGCAGATTACTGTAGGTGAACTGGAGACTGTAAATAGTTTGTTGGTGTGAATGTGTTTGTCTATACAGTATATGTTGTGCCCCACCTCTCATGCATGTTGAACAGGATAAGTGGATATGGATAATGGATGGATACAAAATGCTGCAGTCTAACTAACTTAACAAGTCCCTGGCAAACTGCAAGGACTATTCTTCAAATGCTGATATCAGTTTGAGAGTTTATTGAGACAAAGCTCTTGTGTGCAGTGGCTGGTCTATCAAACGCTTTATTAAACTTATGATCTAAGAGACACAATCAAAAGGACATCGCAGCTATGAAAGTCTTCAATAAACTTTTGCGTTTCATGTTCTCTCAAGGGCAAAGGCTATACATGGACAAACAGTAATAATATGTTTAGACACAGTGTTCTTCCCATCACTGTGATGACCATTGAACAAACCAGGCAGGTTCTGACAATCATCATTAGCTTCCCTCTGATGATATAGACTGCCAGAGCAAGTGATGGTGGTGAGGAACAAGGAATGACAGGATGACATGGTAGGGAGTAGATGCTGACTTGCCAATTATTGGTTTTGGCTGATTTATTAGCCAACATATGACTTTGTTTTATGAGCACTTGCTGTTGGCACCATCAAGAATCCCAAAGAACCAAAAGCACACCTATATACCCTCACTGGTTGCCTTGGGCAGTTATTTGTGCCCATGATGCCAATGTTCTAGTCAAGTCAATTCTATTTGTATAGCCCAAAATCACAAATTACAAATTTACCTCAAAGATTCAGTTAAGAAAAAAAGGGAGGAAACATAGCATCCATCTTCCAGGACAAATAGACATGCAATAGATGTCATATGTACAGGGTAGACAGAAACATCAATAATAAAAATAATATATAGTAAAAAAATATTAGGTAAACAGAGGCAAATATATGAAGAATACAAATCCAGGTAAACATCAAGCAACTTCCAGGTGCAGCCAAAGATTAGCTAGATTGGCTTAGACGAACCAAGATGCATCAATCTCTTTTTTTAATGCACTGATTATCTGTATGCTATATAAATAAATGTATCTTAGATCAGCGGTCTATTGTTTTGTGATTGGTTAAAATTTTCAAGATACTAATATATGTCTCAGTGGTATGAGGAGGTGAAAAGGACAAGTTCCTTTCATATATCATCAGAATACCATTAATATTCTACTGTAGCCTACTATGTAAGCCAAAAGAAAACAATGAGAGACATGAATGTTTACAAAGCCGGGGCAATTAGGTCAGAGCTACCAGAAGCTGACTTATAACTCAGAAGAACTCTGTGGAAATAATCACACAGAATTAAACTTTATTTGATGGCTGGAGTTTGGTTCTGCTCAGGTCTTCTCTCCTCTTTCTTTCCATCTCTGTCCCCTTCTCAGCCTTTCTGCTGTCTGAGAGAAGACAAGGCATCAAACACCAAATATATCTGGACAGGAAAAGGACCCCAAAAATCTTACCTATCATACCTCTTAAAATCAACATCAGCATCTGAAAAACCCACCTCACTCAACCACTAGTCGGGAGCAAGGAAAATGCATAAAATATTAAAGTGGTCAGTGCTTTTTACCATCCCTTAAATAAGCAGGCAAATATGGAGAGAAGAGACGTGGGGAGACTGAAAATGCAGTACCCTGCCAGACACGTTTCTTACTAATTGATTAAAACCTTTTTTGTCTGCATCCTCTGTCTCCCAGCTATGCAAGGACAAGCTTGTGTTGCAGCACTGTATCCCTGCCATTTGTTTAATCTTAATCTTCTCCACAGTGTTAAAATTGTTTGTTTTATGGAGTGATGTTTACTTTATGGTTTCATAGCTGTAGAAATACAAGTCCATTATTTTTGCTGATGCTACTGTAATCTCTTAAACCAGATATGACAGAAATCTTGCTGAAACAGATACACACATTCTCCTTCAGTACATTCTTTGTGCGGCAGAAATATTACAATGCCATCACAAGCTCTCAGCAACCTAGCGATATAATAACTTCAAGCTGGTGCTGATATAGCACATGATGAATCAAAGAATGATTAGTTCGTACACTTGATGAGTGTGCAATATACAGAGTCCTACTTCACGCTCTCATTTTTCAACCTTTCAGAACTCCAATATGATTCAGTGAAGAGATTTTTGCATTGCTGCATGTTCAGATTCAGGCTACATATGGGGCTGGTTCAATCCAGCTATTATGAATAATGAGCTCTCCAGTCTATAACTGCCTATAAGTGGGGCAGGTTCCCCTGAGGGAGGTGGAACTGCTTCAGATTCACTCACCATAGTGAGCAGGACGCAGCCTTTAATCAGTGGCTCAGAGTCTGTCAGCCACCAGGTGATGTACAGAGACCGTTCAGTAATGACACTAACCGGCAGAGTCAGGATCACAGTTTAAAGCATCATAAACAAGTCTAAAGTATTTCTAGTGAACTCCCAGGTCTGGCTAGAAATGTACTGCATGCACCATGTGATGAGCCACTCAGTATATGTCAGCCAGACCAATATATAGCTTTTCACAGATACTATATTGGTATTGCCATATACTGTATGTCAACTGATAAGAAATGCCAATACATAAATGCCAAAGATGTGCTTAAAGTCGTTTAGAAAGTGTCTCCATTTCGTACTTTTTCCACCAGACTCACAAGTTAATCTCCAATGTCCAATTCAGTACATACAGTATTTGTTCAAATTCTTAATAATACCAATTCAAGGGATCCTTATTGAAATGAATAACAAACTCTCAAATACAGATATATAAACTCTCAAATATCAATATCGGCTCAGCCTCAACTCAGGTCGACTACAATTTGAACTTTAATTATACAGTTTTTAATCCTTTATGAAGTTTAATGCTGCAGTGTCGCAATTGTAAATAGAGCTAGACCGATAAATCAGCCAGGCCAATATTAGCTTATTGCTATATGCTGTAGGTATAGTGTATATGTGGGCCAATAAGTGACAAGAAATTGCAGTACAGAAATGCCAAACAGTGTCACCATTACATAGTTTGTCCACCAGAGAGCATTGGCAAGTTTATTATACTGAAAAATGTGTTTCTTCACAATTCATTTAACAATAAAATAAAATCTGTACCAAGATTGTTTGTTTACGTCATGTGTTTATGTTTAAAAAAATATTTTCTACCAATATGTAGTTATCCGATTTTTTACACAAATATAGATTTCAGTATCGGCCTCGAAAATCCAGTATAATCAGTATAATCCACAGATGTTGCTGCGATTCTAACTGCTATTCTTTTTTGTTGATGACAGCTTCCCCTTTGAAGCCAGTGCTTTTTTTTGTCGCATCTCAAAGTCACAAAATCCTAACCTAGAGGCCATTCCAACTTTTTTCAGTGCCTCCTTGTGGCCCTGTGTTCCAGTTGACAGCCAATTGTCTTGCTTCAAAGTGAAATTGAAACTGAAATTGGAAAAGAGTTCAGGAGAAGGTACACTTTTTATTGCTTCGTGAAACCAAACACTGCAGAGTCAGTTCTAAATAAATATTATATTGTATTATTATACTATTATATTGATATAGATTACAATTCAGTGTCACAAATGTATCTTTAATTTCATCTTTTGGAATCACTTAAGTTATCTTAATTGAGAGTTATCCTATCAAAATTACTGTATATGAAATAAAACAGTCATGCCACCTGGAACCAACGTCCTGTACATCAAGTCCAATTTATGTTATACAGACACGATCTGAGCAGAATGAAAGATTAACTGACTTAGCGTGACTGGGATGGCTAGTCTCCAACCTGCACCATTGTCACTCTAGACGTTGCTGCTAACAGCATCCCGTCTGTCCAGACAACATCTTTTCATTTGTGGTGGCTGGGGGAGAGGAGGCAGGACGCTATCACAGATGATCAGTGAACCTCTCAGACCCAGCTGCTCAAGTGTAGTTCAGCATTCCAGCTTTAGTAAGGAATGAACTCCCCAGGCTGGCTAAGTGACATTATTCATTCTAATCTTTGTCATCATCACCATCAATATCATCATCATTATCACTGAAATTATGACAATTATCACTGTATATCTTCATAATCATATTCACATCAAAGCTTCAATGAGCACAGAGAGGGCTATTTTCTACTTTTGTGCTTATGTATAAATAAACATGAGCACAGCAGTCTGTGAAAAATGGTGTGCTGCATTTTGATGGTGTTTGTAGAAAGCTGTGTTTGCCCTCTTGAACCACCGATCATCAGACGTATTGGATTCAAGGCAATGTGTTCACCATAACTTGGAGCAAACGTGCTTAGAGAAATAGACAATGTTAATCGAGGTTTCGGTAATTTGCCTGTCAGATTTTAAAATGAGGCTTTATATTTTGGCGGTTGTGGGCCAGAGAGGCAGGAAAGAAGTAGCGGTCAGGTTCTGCTTGGACTATTTGGCCAAAAGAGCTTTAAATTAGAAATGTGAAGGAGCAGGGGGACAGCAGGGAATTGCGATGGGCATTAATCTAGCAGTGCGTTCAGATGCATTCATCTTTCCTTCCGTTTGTGATTCTGGCAGAGCCTCTCCTGAGTGTGGCAGTAAAATTGTTTTGTGCATGCTTTGTGCGTATGTTTGTGTGTGTGTGTCTGCACTTGCACTCACATGTCCTATGTGCCTGTGTGTGCAAACAAAGATAATTTAGTGTTCTGCTCGGGAATGCATCCACACTTTGTGTTTGGAATGCCAGAGTGCCAAATTATACCTTGTGAACGAGCAGGAGGGCTGCTGTGTCTGCTGCATTCATTGGAAAGAAAACATGAATCTTTCTGTCTGTAGTCCATGTGCTTTGGGAGCAAGAAGCGGGCTACAGAGAGAGAGAAAGACAGAGTGGGAGCATTTAAAAGCCCACCTGTTCTTCTCCCTAAACTCATCCTCCTCTATCATCGACCATGTTTTCTAAATCTGCCTAATCTGGAAGTAAATAAACTCTGGAGTGCAGCCTTCTCCATCACTCTCTATTGCATCAGCGATAAAGTATTCACAACTATTGAACACATTTAAATGAATGCTCTTTCTTGATGTGACACCAACAAGCAATGCGGGAACATGACTACACAAAGCCCTATATTGTGTTACTTTTTTTGATGTATTAATGTCTTTAGTTGTCCGTCTTCTCTGACCCCTCTCTACAGGATTGGCCTTCTACTTCTGGGAAAGCCTCTGGACAGAGAGACCACAGATCAGTACCGTCTGATTGTCACAGCCTCCGACGGCAACCCTGGAGGGGTGAGGCACAACCCTCTTTATTAAACTGTTGGCCTGATTCCTCGGGGTCGACGCTCCTCAAACATGTTGAACACATTAAGCTATAATAAGACCTTCTCATACAAGCTTATCAGCTCAGAAATTTGGCTCACTGAACCCAAATGCTTCATTAGCCTGGAAAAAATAATAGTGCGTTTTAACTCACAGAGTTTAATACCCTGTGATTTTGTCACAGATTCATAAAATGTGTGGTAGCACTAGGTGTCAGAAGCACCACGTCTTTGTGCCAAACCAATGTGACACCAGATTAATAAGGGCTGCCTGCTCATATAAGTCCATATACTGTATGTGGAAATTTGAATTTTGTGACTTTGTAACCTGTTGTTGACTGCTGAGAATACAATTGTATTGTGTTAGAGGTATTTTTTACTACATCACAAATGTGTTAATCAGGACTGACGTTCAGGTCTGTCACTCCATCAGCCATTTCCCTTTATTCAAACTTGACTTATTCCCACTCAGTGAGTGTTCGGCTTTGCAATTACCAAGGCCATGAGCAGTTACTATCCTGCAATAATGTTAATGTTTTTCACTGGCAAATGGCAAATGTTAAAACTACATGAGCTAATAAAATATTTTGCACATCAAGGTTAAAACTTACTAAGTTTTCCTGTTGCTAATATGGTGCTTGCTCCATGCTGCTTCTAGCAGCACTGTTTGTAGTGCAAATGTTTGTTTACTACTGCAATTTTACATCTGACAAAAGTACATTTTGTTGGTGTGTATTTTACCTACAGCTAGTTTGAGCTATCAAAGCAATTTTGCTCTTCAGATATTGAACAGTTACATTTTGTTTTAAATGGGCAAATAATTGTAACATTGTATCCAACATAATTTAGATAACATGGATGCTGAGTTTGTTTTAAGATAAGATAACAATTATTTAGGCAAAGTGGATGGGCAGTTTTCACTGAAATGAATAGGAGGAATAAGAATAAGAGCAAGAGAAAATTCACTTCATGGATATAGCTGCAAACTAGTGTAAAGAAGCACTCGTGTTGTATCTTGCTGTTGAGTTTTCTTAGTATCCATACAGCGGTTTGGAGCGGACTCCCACATGCAAAACTAATTCTTAAAGGAGTTCTCAAGTGATTTAATATTGCATATAACATTTGATGACACCGGATCCTACATTTCCCATCATGCAGCTGATAGCATCTTTTAATTAGACCCTCCCTGTCTAGTAAATATGGAAGCGTATACAGGACTATATTCAAATGATGTAATTCCACAATAGCATTATATTTTTCCACAAACGTTTGTGTTATTTGAGTAAAAATTTTAATGAAATAATCCAATTTTCATTTTCACATACTTGTATGGGCGTTCTATGAAAATGCAAATGTAAAAAGCTATTTGACATTTAATTTTCAAAGTTGGAACCCACTGAACAGTGGACAATATTCAAATGTTAATTCAAATTTGAAGATGAAATATAAACAATGTGACCTGATTTTCCATTAATGCAAGCAATATTTAAGTCAAAATGAAAATGACATTTTAACCCTAACTTTCTGCCACTAGACTAGACTACGCACATGAGCAAAGCAGTAGATGTTCAAGCAAGTGAAGTCCTAACTGAAGACCCGCCTTGATGAGAACACTGACAGTTTTCATTTTCATGTTGACCCTGAAAGAGCGCGACGATTTTATATGAAATGTCAAATGCAGTTTTCATTTTCAAATTGTTAGAAAATTGCATTTTCATTTTTATTTAGACACCAAAAGAGCATGGTGACATGTAAATGTAAATGCAATAGACTGGGGGCGCTGTTTTGCTTATTACATTTGAATATTGTTCAGTGTATAGCAGGTTAAGTCTTTGAAAATGAAATGTCAAATGCAGTTTTCATTTTCATTTTCAAATTGTTAGAAAATTTCATTTCGACACATTCGACTTAAATATTGCTTGCATAAATGTAAAATCAGGTTACATTGTATATATTTAATTTTAATTTTCACATTTTGATTAACATTTGAATATTGTACACTGTACAGCGGGTTCCAACTTTGAAAATTAAATGTTTTTCCATTTTCATTTTAATATAGTCATAGAACGCCCATACAAGTATGTGAAAATGAAAATTGGATCATTGCATTTTCATTTTTACTCAAATAACATATACACATGTGGAAAATTATAATGCTATTGTGGAATTACATTTTCATTTTCAAGTTTACATTATCATTTGAACATAGTCCCGTATACGCTTCCATAAGTAAATGCCCACATCTTTCAAACTCCACATCTCCAGTTTTTAACGCAGGCTTTCTGTCTGAGGTCAGAGTTATTTTCTTGCGAAACCTCTTTCAGAGCTACAGAAGAGAGTATACAACTTTTGTCACCTGAGTAGTACTAACCATAACTTGTAAACTGGTCTTTAATTGCAAGTGTGCCGCTTTAGAAAACTGTTGCCCATATGATTTTATCATGAGTAGTTGTGACTTTTGAGTGTTTACATTCACAGAGCTGTCTCTGTAACTTAGCCTAGAGTAACAGCAGACACTATAACTGAAAGTAAATGCTGGCTGATCCATCTCCCACCGAGAGCTGATAATCATATAAACCGTCTTAATTTAATTAGACTTCACCTCAGTTGGCTCAGTTTTTGCAGCTGTCTCTGTTCCAGGCAGAGGTGAAATGTGGTTTACTTTTTAAGATGCTTTGTGTGATAGGTAATGAACATTAGCTGATGAGCTGTCACAAGAGTGATGTTGATTGCCCCCCTCTCACCTGTGCACACATAAACACTCAGAACTACAGCTCCTTTTCATGTGTTGGCAGACCATTTGTGTTGGTCAAGTGGAGCTACATAAGAAGCATAAGTGCTGTTGGTGTGCCCCAGTATTTGCGAGTGCTCCAAAACTGTAGGAGTGCAAAGGGAGAGGGAGGTGCAGAGGAGATGGACAGTGCCATGGTCATAGAGAAAAGAGCAAATAAATAAAGAGAGTGTAAGATGGGCCTTCACCTCACAGAATGAGGTAACCACAAGCTGGTGGTCTTTGTCCTAATATTGATGGACGGATTGTACAAACCGACACCTTTAACCTGTATAGTGTGTGTCTGTCTGCGTGCGAAACGTCTTGTCCACAGAGTACATTACTGGCTGACTCATGTGTGCTAAATGTCACAGCTAGGAAGAAATGCTGTCACAACAGAAAGGAAGTCGAATGAGGGAGAGGGGTAACGGGTTGCAGGAGGGTGGAGGTGAGAAATTCATTCAGTGACACAAAGTACTACTTGGAAGGCTGGAGACAGGGAAAGGATCAAAATAAGCACAGGAGGAGGGGACAGAGAAAAGGAGGGGGACACCAGGGATTCGGATGTATAATTAGCACAGAACATTGGTAGCCATGGGAACCTGACACAAGGAGCAAAGGGAGCCATCTTCCCCCCTGGTGCTACTTCTCTTTGAGTGTAGTCAAGTCTGACTGAATTTTAACTCTTACATCTACTAGTGTGTGAAAAAAAATTTGCTAATCTGACAAATTCAAAATTTGTATTCTCAACAGTGCAAGCTGTAATCATAACCGCCAAGCAGACTCAGATCCCGGAAACTCAACCAGGGATGCCGGATAAAGCTGTTCTTCTTGAGACCAGCCCGATCATATCGGCCGCTGCGAACTTGGCGTCTGGTCAGGGTTGTCACTTGAAAGCCAAAGCACCATCAACCACCTCTGGATCTTTCAGACAGTGGGGACAGAAGATGAGACATCGCAGAGTGCCATCTTTTTTATGTTAAATAAATAATGGCAGCTCATTAATCACACTCATGGGCGGCGAGGTAGGAATTTTGATAAGAACACCCACGCCAGGATGGAGATGTTAATTGGCTTCAGGTCTTCTGTGAAATGAAAAATAAGTAGTTCCCATCACCACACTAATGGTGAGCTGCGTCCTCTCGTATCCTAGTTTTAGTAGTGAAAGAGCAAAAGAGGCCTGGAGTGTGATGGTTTTCAGCATAGGTTACCAAGTCAATTCGTACCTGAAAGGACTGATTATGTACGTCTCAGAAGCCAGAACAAAGAAAACAACAATGGTGAAGGAATTCCCAACAGAGTGCGATGACGGTGACATTAACTAGGTCATTTCCTTCGTGACATGTGCTGCTGAATGTCTCATCTGCCAGGGCAACATCAAACAGCTGTCTTCTGGGAAGTATTATTTCTCGCAAGGGCCAACTCCTCCCACAACCCACCCATCTTTCCTCCCCTAAAGGAGACCATTTACACCATTATTTTCATACAGCTTCGTCCCAGTGCACTAAGAGGGTATCGATTGCGCATATTGAGCCATTTTTCTATGTGGTTTTATAGGCGTACTGTAGGTGTGTGAACTATGTCATTGTTTGAAGGTTAACGGCAGTACATTGGTACACATTGGCCCTGCAAATTAATGAGCACCTCAAATGATGCTGGGGTTAATTTGCTTTGCCCACTGAGCTTTGAGATCAGCCAAACCTACATAAAAAACAAACATTATACAAAACACACACAAACACAATTTAATTTACTGTAAAGATGAGGAAAATTTAGTCAACAACTACGACATCCTCTAATGCCATAAAAAGTGCCGGTGTTATATATAAGATATAAGTTTGTTGAGTAACTGAATTCCGCATCCTTGGCTTGTTGAACTTTTGCTCTAAAAGTAAAAGTGTATCATCAGAGGAAGGAAGATATGATGGATAAATACTGGGCCACCTAGTCTTACAAGCTTGTACAGTTTGCTCTTAATAACCACCATAAATGCATCTGCCCCAACAAGAATGCAGAAGGTCAATACACTATGAATTCTGAATGGCAGAGTACACTATGTATTTCTGCAAAATGATGTCAGTCATCATTTGTATTGTATGTGTTATCAAGAGACTACAGCCACGGTAGCAGCTCTGTGAGGTTGTACTTAGGAGCAGGACAAGTATTGGACAAATTAAAAGTTTAACCTGATGATTGTGCTAGATGAAAAGTCAGGGGATCACAGAAGTCATTACAATTCATCATTTTGGAACTTTGAATTTAAAAATTGCATGGCAATCCATAGTAGTCAAAATATTTCAATCAGGACCAAAGTGGTGGACAAAAATAAAACAAAAGTTTTATCATCTGCAAATCAGTGTTATAATGTTGGCTGACAAAATCATTGGCAGAAAGGGTCAAAAGCAAGAGTGACTATGACCCAGTTATACCCAGTGTTTGCGGTGTTCAAACACTGGGTATAACTGGGTTCAGATCCCCATCAGCTGTCACTATCACGACAGCTGATGGGGATCTGAGTCAAATACGCATAAACCAGTGCCAGCTAGCATAAATGACTGTAAATCTGCCTATACAGTATTAAATATTGATGAGAAATGATTTGAAACTTCTACCAGATCTACCAGGCCCCTTGTTCTTCTCTCTGTGACAACTAAAAAGCATTACAGTAGTTTGACCAACAAGTTGACATTTGACAACTCTTATCTTTTTAAAATTTAGGGTAGAGCTATTGTTCCAAATTTTCATGCATTTTGACTGCAATCTGTGTAGTCTTTTCCGAAATTGAATGAACAGATTTCCTGATAGGAAATTTCTGACAGCAATAACAGTTTAGCTTTTGGACGTTTCCACCCGTAAAAACAGAGCTGCTATTCTGTGCTGTTTCTCTACAGCACCCTAGTTATCTGTTTTTTTCTTAAAATACCTTTAGATTATCTTAGTTTTCACAGGGTCAAAATGACTTCTTAAAATTTGTTTTGTTTGTTTCATTCTAATTCTTTTAAAATTACTTGGGCATGAGAAAATAAACTTTTCCAAACTCATCACATAAATTGTAAATTTAAAGTCATCCAAATGTATTATTATGTTTCTGATGTTTATGCTGTGTTTATGGTCTTGGTATTTGAAAAATGAACACTCAATATAAAGGAACCCTATATAACATTGGTCTTTATTGTGCTTTGTTATTTTTATTTTTTTTTAGACATCCACTTCTACTGTGAACATTGTCGTCACTGATGTCAACGATAATGACCCTGCGTTCAACCTCACCATACCCAGTAATTTTACTGTCCGAGAAGAAGAGGCCAATTTGTTTGTAGGACAAGTCAGGGTAAGTGAGATGTTCTTTTGAAATGCATAAGCTGCTGTTTCACCAACATCCACATATCCTTCTTTTTTAGCCACAGTAGATCGCAT
The DNA here is from genome assembly GCF_020085105.1 of Siniperca chuatsi. Classification (NCBI taxonomy): domain Eukaryota; kingdom Metazoa; phylum Chordata; class Actinopteri; order Centrarchiformes; family Sinipercidae; genus Siniperca; species Siniperca chuatsi. Next base: position 17,326,347 of record NC_058052.1, read on the forward strand.
CTGTTCTTTCTTCACTGTTGTATATCCACATGTTGTTCCTCATAGATTGTACTGACCACTGAGTCACAAATGTACCTCAGTTCTCATGGTTGTTGCCTATTAACACATTACCTTGTAAAATGACAAAATCAGACTGTATCTTTGAGTTTGGATTTTATCTCAGCCACTGCTTTTTCATGCAGGTTAATAACATGTTAATAATCATCGTCCACAGTGAGATAATTAAGAAATAAGTTGGATAATAAATGAACGTAATTAGTTTGATAATGAGTTACCCAATCTAATGAACATGTGCGGTAGATTGGGTAATTCTTGAGTTAGAGAGTTGCACTGTTGTGCTGTTTGACATATCAATGTATCTCGGACAAGATTTAGGGGCATTGTGTGGCTTTTGCGGCCACTAAACCTGCATAAATAAGACAAAAAGAAACTGTGTAATTCTCAAATACCCCTAACTGCGCTGCAAAGCAAATAATGTCTTGGTGCTCCAGTGCTATTTGCAGGTATGTAAATGAGCTAATATGCATACATTTGGCACAAAATTGGCCTCTTTCTTTGCACATGAGCCTCATTGCAAAAAAATTCACAAAAACCCACGCTAATAGCCAGGTGCAGTTAGAGTGAAATTATTAGCGTCTTCGTAGAGTTGGTGGTAACTGAAGCGCATTGTGTCACGTCCAGACTTTCCAGTGATCATGGCAGCAGTGACTGTAGCCATGTGAAGCAATAGTGCATCACAGTACATCATATGCTCACAGATGGTAAAGAGACAGTACAATAGGCTACCTGTTATTCACCATGAGGGAATGAAACTGTAAAACAACATAAAACCTACTGTTGTGAGAAATGGAGATGATGGTTACGCACTGTAACAGTCCAGCATAGAGCAGAGTAGCAGAGAAAACAGCTCTCCATGCGACCACACACATTAAGGAGAGCGCACAGTTAAAGCACCCCAAATAACTATCACTCTATACAAGATACAAGATGGATTTATTGATCATTTTACAACACAGGGTTGTATAATGAGATTCAGTCATAGAAATGAAAACTATTTTACATGGTGGAGCTGTGGATGAATTTGGTAGTCTCAGAGCCTGAGGGGAAGAAGCTGCTCTGTAAGCTGGTGGTACGGCAGCGGATACTTCTGTATCTCTTGCCAGACGGCAGCAGATTGAACAGGCTGTGGCTGGGGTGGGTACTGTCCTTTAGTATCCTTTGGGCTCTGCGCAGGCACCTCACCACACCGATATCACTGATGCTCGGTAGGTCTGGCCGGTCTCCTGAAGGTGGAGTAGACTTTACAGCTGATTCTTTGTTGGGGAGATCAAAACGACCATAAAATGTGTTTTGCTCATCTGGTAACGTGGCCTCACACATGATGGGGGTACTTCTGCTTTTGTAGCCTGTGATGTTTTTGATCGCCTTCCACATAATATTTGGTGTTGTTGGTGTTGAGGTCGCTCTCCAGTCTCTCCTGATGTCTCCTTTGCCTCCTTGATGTCAGCTTTCAGTCTCGCTCTGGCGGTGTTGTATGCTTCCTTGTTTCCTGACCGAAAAGCAACTTTTTTGGCTCTGAGTAGAGCCCTCACCTCTCCATTCATCCAGGATTTTTGGTTGGGGTATGATTTTATTGTCTTTGTGATCACCACATCGTCAACACATTTGCTGATGTATGATGTCACTGATGATGTATATTCTTCAAGGTTGATGTGGTTCTCCTGGGTGGTAGCATCTCTTAACATGAGCCAATCTGTGCACTCAAAACAGTCCTGTAGAGCTGCTGTGTAAAGGAAATTCTTTGTGAGCTGGGGGTGAGGGAGAGCTTTGTAACTGCCAGAAATGTTTGTGTACACATGGTCCTGAAGTGCGTTTTTGAATTTGCATCTGGAGTAATGTAAACAGCAGCGACAAAAACACTGGTGAATTCTCTGGGCAGATAATATTATCAACATCATAATAAAAATACCACATCTGGGAAAAATTCCACATCTGGGGAACGATGCCCATCCACTTTAACTGCGTTTGAGCACCAAGAATCATTGATATAAACACAGAAAACACCTCACCTCGTTTTGTGTTCTGTCAGCACGGAACAAGCTCCGCCCGTTGAGTGTGATAGGATGTTGTGATGTAGCCAGTAAAGATGAGCGCACAGCAGTCCCAGATTTCCCATTGTTGAGTTAGCCTGAGTCTTATCTCATCCATTTTATTTTTTTGCGACCGGACATTAGCCAGGAGTAGACTGGGTAGTGGAATAGCCTGCGCTCCGACCCATACACTATATATAAAGATGGACTACATATCTCCACTTCCTCCCACTGTACAAAAATTTAGCCAAAATATCCAGGATACGGGACCTGCCATTTTGCGCTGGTGACGTCATTCGGAGCCAGAGTCTGCATGGTAGTGATCGGGGTTAGAGCCGCGGTATCGAGGTTCCGCCCATACACCGAGCCAACTCAATCACAAGCCGGCCTCAGCTGTCAATCATGACGTGAAACCCCCTTTTTATAGCCTCAAATAACGCGTGATAAGAACTACCTAAAATGACAGAAACCATCTTTGGTAATAATTTATTTGATGTGTACTTTGAGTTTTTAGTTTGGCTCATGTCCCATCCGCTAGCGTTGAGAGGGTGGGGTTTATGACCTATACTGCAGCCAGCCACCAGGGGACGATCGAGATGTTTTGGCTTCACTTTTGGGAAGCTCTCATGTCATCCATCTTTATAAACAGTCTATGGTCCGACCTGGGTTCGCTTAGCTCTTATGCCACCTCTCTTTCCTCGCTTCCTGTTTTGGTCACATCGCTTGTAGTGATGTTTGGCCCAGCTGGTCTGGTTGTCAGGACGGGAGATGCCATAAGCAGTGATCGTCTCAAGGTCCACTGCCCTTAATCCAATCCCTGCACTTCCTTTTCCGATGCTGATGAGTGTATTATTATCATATTATCGAAGTATTACGTGCTTCAGTAATGAATCTACATGCGCAGCCGTTGCCATGGTGAGTGAGTCATAGAAAAATGAGAGATATCCTGCAGATAGAATTTAATGAAAGAGCAGGGGGAGTTATTAGATAATTAGAATACTTCTAATTATAATTAGATTAAGTTCTCTTTCAAATCGAACATCTCTTTCCACATGAGTGGTAAGTATTGTTCTTGCAACTGCATTTATAACATTTTTTGACTCAAACATTAACCATGTCATGTGACATGCTACTTCAGTACACGTTAAGAACAAATATAACTGAGACCACTACAGAGAATTGCAGATAAACATTTAACAGACACAAAACAATGGCAAATTGCACTCAATTTTATGGGCGTGTTTGTGTTGTAATATCATTAGCACAATATCTTTTGTGAATCGGACCTTGAGACAGGGCAGATAGCGGTTGCAAATGATGAGAAATTAATGGTGCTATCAGTGGCCACAATGCATTCTTTGTGATTTTGCCCTTTAGTATTTTACAACACTGTCTGTATGTCTATGTACAGTAGGTGTTGATATCTCCAGAATATCTTCATCTTCATTTTAAGTGGATACAAAAGTGTTTGTGTCTTTAAACCTAAATTAAAATCTTTAAATATTTTTGTGATCACTTCACAAAATCATCAAGTACATTTTGATTAGACTATTCGTTTCCCTGCCATTTCATTTCTTTGTTATGTCCTTGTGAATGCTTATGCAAACAAAAATTTATCAAGGGTAAACAGGCACTCTCATATCAGTCACATTCATCACCTTTCAGGTTATATGCTTTTAACATTAGGCATCCCATTGCATTTTTCAGGGGGTAATAAAATGGACTACTAGAAAATGTTGCAAGTTTATGAACTGTGAAATAAGACAGTAGGACATATGAAGGAAGCTGTTTGCATGAAGTGAAGCTACATTCATTCTCACTCTCAAGTGTTTCCTCACAAATGCAGCCAGCAGCTAGATTGAGCCCACACCACGTCTCTCTCTCTCTCTCTCTCTCTCTCTCTCTCTCTCTCTCTCTCTCTCTCTCTCTCTCTCTCTCTCTTGCTCTCTCTCTCTTTTGCTCTTTCTGTCTCTCTCTCTCTTTCCTGCTGGGAGGTTTTCTCAGATGGCACCTTGCCAACTTGAGCTGAGGCTGTGCCTTTCTGACTGGAAGAAAAGTACATTAAAGTAGCTCAACACAACCTTGCTCTCCATGCACATGCACATAGAGAGGCTACAGCTTAGCCTGTTGTAGCTGATCAAGAAGGGATGGAGGAATTTATTTTTCGATGCAACACTGTTTCATAAATCCTCAGGAAATAAGCACAATTTGGGATTCAGTATCTTGCCCAAGGACACTTTGACATGTGCGCTGTGGAAGCCATGATTGAACCACTGATCTTCCGATTAGAGGATAACCCGCTCTACCTCTAAGCCACAGCCGCCTCACACATATAAGAAATGTATATTATTCTATATATATATATATATATATATATATATATATATATATATATATATATATATATATCAACAAGGAGAAAAAGTAGTTATTGCTCACTTTACTTCATTCATGCCTTCATCTAATGCGGGATGGACTGTTGCCGTAGTCCGTTATCTGGTCCAAAAAAGACCATACCACCTGTGCTGCACACAGATGAAAAATTCCTTATATTCTTAAATTCTCCCCAACTTTAGCCACTTTCAAATCTAATGTAAAAAATCTGTTTTCCTCTGCCTTTATAAGATTACTACATTGAAGCTGTGAAGAATTAATTATTACATTTATTCTATTTTAATTTATCTTCCTTTTCATTGTGATTTTATATGTGTTAATGTTTTTTTATGCCTTTTGTAAAGCACTTTGAGTTGCCTCAATTTGAAAGGTGCAATAGGAGAGGGTACGTCTTATTTAATTAAATCAGAAATAATCTGGCTAAAATGGAAACTTTAAATTTCATGATATGTTGGACGCTGAACACAGTTATTACAGTTGAAGGCAAGTGTATAGACACACACCATACCAGCCACAGTGCCATTAAATTACATCCTACTATTTGTGTCCACCTGCAATCTGTTTCTAATATCTCCTTTACAGTGTATTTCTGGTTTGTCTCCTTCACTTAATCCTTTCATGGCAAAGAGACATTTTCTTGATTTTTCATGCAAGGAGCACATACTTGCATTGCTATTACTATGCTCATTGCACAGTATTTGAAGAGATCATGCCCTTCAGGGTGATGCTATAAAACTTTACTTTAACTTAAGTAAGGTTTTGAATGCAGGACATTTACTTGTAGTGGAGTATTTTCACAGTGTGGTATTAGTACTTTTACTTAAACGATCTGAATACCACCACTGCTGGTCTGGCAAAGCCTTGAGCTACTATTCATCAGACTACCGCCATACAGTTTTATTTTTTAATGAGAAGGTAGTTATGTTAGCTAATGTGCACTGAATATTTCATTTATTCAAATTCAATAAAACTCAATAACGGTGTATACTGTAGTCTAGTTTGTAAATTTATTTTGCAGTGGTAATGGCATTATTTTTTCCCTTTAGAGGTATTAAAAAGGTCTTAAAAGTTATTAAATTTGTACTTAAAAAATGTGCAGATACCCTGATTACTATATACATACTATAATAGCTTTGGGGTCTTAGTTTAATAAATTACCCCATTTCAGCAACAAAGACATGTGGCATTTAGATACTAAGTGCCAATAACTGTATGTATATGAAGATGCTCCTTTGTCACATTTTCAAATTTTCTTTACTTTTAACTCTCACTTAGCCTCACTTAAGTCATCCACAAAGTGCACAGGCATTCAAGAAGGATCAAATATAGAAATGTAAAGGGAGAAACGTTTTTATTATATTTATTATATTATTACATTATATTTATTATATTCTATTATTTTTTATGTATTATTTATTTAACAGACTCTACAATCTGAAGTTACAACAAAGAAGGAAGATCAAATAATGAATGGTTCGTCAACCAATAACAGAGTTAATCTAAGGTGAAAACAAGTGTGTGCAGGGAAAGAGATGCTGCTGCTCAGATCTGTCAAGCTCGTACACTGGGGGATACACCTGACCGACTTTGACGAGCGTCGTCATTTAACGTATTTCTCAATGTTTCATCACCCGTCCTGATAGGCTGACAAATGTTCTGTAACTGCTAGCTCTCTTTCCGCCGGTCTGAATAACATCTTGTGATGTGGATATTTTTTTAGGAGCTTTGTGTGCAAGTGCATGTCTGTTAGTCTTATTGGACGAATGTCGTCCCTATCAGAACAATAGCCTGCAGCTCACTGTCACATGACACGCAAGTAAAAGTCAAATGACAGATGAAGGAATGGATGAGATACAGACTACTTGAATTAAGCTGCTATTTGTGTCTACTCAATTATTTCACATTTAAATGTGATGTTACTGTAAAATCAGTTAATTTTTTCCCCTAGTGCCTTGAATTTACCTGCAAAGAGGGAGTAATAATGCAGCCAACCACAAGGCTTCAGGCAGTTGCCAACGGTGAAAATGACTGCAGTGGAAATGCATAATGCTATTAAGTAGCTTAATTCTAGCCCTAAAGCATTTTGGATTATCGTTACAGTAATTGGAACTGGTTCCCACCTGTTCTTATTTTACACTCACGTAGACTGGAGACGATTTACCAGGTTATCACAATTGGCAGCATTGCTGGTTGTGCTAATAGAGTCGTTTGTTCTGTGACTGACAAATCCTGCACCATATAAGCCCATTCTGTTTGCTCACAGCAGGGAGCCATAATCTGAGCATGCAGATGACCGGAGGACAAATCGATTAGCATTCATGTCAGACACATCATGAAAGAGTCATGTAGAATTGTTGCTAATTGGAGAGGCTGTTGAACATAATGACAATTATTTTTTGCCAACAAAATTCCTTGATAAAGTGATTTTGATGGTGAACTGAAGACATTTGCAAGCATTGCTATGCTGCATTTTACTTGGTCAACACACATACAGTTACCTATGGAGTCAGATCAGTCTCAATCATAATGAATGCACACAGAAGGATTCACAAATGTATTTCAGGATTTATATATAAATGACTCTCCACATAAATATTCTTCAATGCTTACAAAAATAATTATCGTTGTATATAAATGTAAAACAAATCCACATATATAAAGATAATGCTCACAAATGTATTTCCAATGCACACACAAATATTGCTTGTTTTAAATATATGTAATAGAAATCCACAAATATATGTATTTAAAAGTATTTTCAATTTTCAAGATATATTTGGATGTTGTTACATTTATATACAAACTGTTGAACCTGCATTTACAAACTGTTTGTCATTTGTGAACTTCACTGCATTTGTGTGTGGGTTTTTTGAGAGTCCCAGACATGGCTCGATTCACAAATGCATTTTTTTTGTCAGATGGCTCCTTCCTTTTCAGCCAACTGTTCCAAGTGTCTACTAACGCTAACGCTAGCCTAGCTATGATGCTAACCTGTGCTTATAATACATCTATGCCGGCGTTACGAACTAGACTAAAAGTATGCATGTGGAGAGTCATTTATATATAAATCCCGAAATCCCTTCTGTGTGCATTCATTTTTAATGAAACTGATCCGACTCCATAGTTATCACACCTTTTTGTTTGGTTTTGAGAAGATGACATGAGTGCTTAATTTTATGTTTGAAAATGCTGCGCCCAGGGTGTAGCGAGACATCATTCTACCCACAGTATAAGTGGGCAATTCAATTTAAATTTTAGGTTTCAGCATTAATCATTCAGAGCAATATGAATATGCTCTTTTTGTAAATGCAAAAGTCTGTGAAAGATTCCCATACATGCTGTTACAGTGTGAAGAAGGCATGAGCTATGATTTAATGCCAGATAGTCAGAAAATAGCCATATAATTTGGTGCTAATAATTTGGGACGAACTAAGGCTTTACAGTCTCTACCAATGCATTACAACAAACACCTGTGTATGTCATGTCTGCCAACATTTGCTGCTGTTTTTGTTGGACCTGTGGACTGGCCTACACTTCACAGACCTCTATAATTCATACCGTACTTTGTCCATTGGAGGCTACAGAAATGCAAATTTCTTATTTGATTTTATTAGCTGTGAATTAATTGGATTACACCTCTGACAAGGCAAGGAGCAGCGAGAATGTTTATGTAATCACTGCAGAGAAGTAGTGATCCGTATGCACATATTGACATGATGTGCTTTAGTCTGTTTTGCAAAGGCTGAATGCTGAGGTCTAATTTTTAGCCTTGGCTTTGCATATTTCTCAGGCACTCCATGTAAAACAAATTGGGGGCAGCTTTTAGCAACCATATGTGTATCCTCCTCCCTCTTCCACTGTTCCTCATAGGGCTTTTTTCCCTCTTTGTGCTGCCTTGTCTTTACTTGCACTGAGGTTAAGAAATTATGGCCAAACAGACAGATGAAATGTGGCTTGATCTCCCTCTGTCTTATTTTCCTCTCCTCCTTGATCTCTCTGTCTCTCTCTCTCTCAATTACAACAAAGTATTACCACCACATAGGAGACAGTTAGAGTATGAACACACACACACACACACACACACACACACACATATATATATATACATAGGCATAATAATGACCTGTCATATCCTAACTTATTTTAGCCCTGCAGGATCATCAAAGCCTCACAGAGTAGTACCATGTGCCTCTCCTAAGCTTTTCATTTCTCTGACCTTGTCCTTTTTTCAGTTTTTATTTTCTTTCGGCAGAATGCAGTTATTGCATGAAAAAGGGTTCTGGCCTTTTGAACTCACTAATGATTACTAATGAGCTTGTGACACAGACTCTAATCTAAACTAAACTAAACTCTAATCAATATGAAAAACAGGAAATGAGACTCAAACGTATGAGAGTTGTTTCGACTCAGTGGCAGCACTGTTGCTTACATGACTAGCTGAAGCCTCTGTAAATAAACTGAACCAGTGCATTTGTGTGTGCACCATGTTTCTCAGTGTTTCCCACAGGTTGTCAGTTTACTTTAGCAGCATCAGGAGGGAAAGGGGGTTTATTGATGACTTTTTATTGATGTTTCATTTAGCGAGCCCACTACTTTTTTTTCAGCATAATGGCCATTGCAACATTAGCCGGCTATTATGCTTCCATCTGATCATCCAGGCTATATTTCACACTGTCTCTCTGTTCAGTCTGTGTTGGCACAGACCACTATGCAAACAAGTGCAGATATGCTGGTGCAATGAATTCTGGTTTATTGTAGTTCACTAACTTGCTTGGCAGCATTAAATGGTGATTGTTTGAAAACTATATCAGCAAAAGCTGCAAGTGTCAGACATCAGATCACTCAAACTGAAGTCAAACAAAAGACTTGCGGGGGGGGGGCATTTAATTAACAGCTCCCCAGATAGAAAAGGTTTCAGTCGTACTCATCTGGACACTGTTTTCAGAATCAAGACATTTCGGCTCCCATCCAGAAGTCATTCTCAATTGTGAAAGACTCCTCCCTGAGGGCAGGGCTTAAGCAACACAGAGTAGCTTAAATTTCTGAGTTATCAGACCATTTTCACAATTAAGAATGACTTCTGGATGGGAGCCGAAACGTCTTGATTCTGAAAACAGTGTCCAGATGACTACGACTGAAACCTTTTCTACGATGAACACTCCTGGACGAATGAGGGACTACACCGTCTAGCTGCCCAGATATTAATATTGCAAGGAAAACATTTCTTCCTATATTCCTACACTAAGTAAACACAGATAATTATATTTATATACCCATAATGGAGCCCTTTGATAATTTTCCATCTCCCCAGGCCACAGATCCAGATGCAGGGGCTAATGGCCAGGTGCACTACCGGATTGTGAATCATCCTGACTTGTTTACAGTCAGTGCTAACGGCAGCATCTACACAAGAGCGCCTCTTGACCGCGAGCTTAGGAGCCAATATGACCTGGTGGTAGAGGCCTCGGATGGGGCAGTGGATCCACGGCGGACCACCTTGACCCTCTCAATCCAGGTCATGGATATCAATGACAACAGCCCAGTCTTCTCCCAGCAAACGTATGTGGTGAACGTACCCGAGAACAGCCCTGTGGGAACTTTGGTTGTGAAGCTAAGCGTAAGTACTTATGAGCATATGTTTATTGCCAAAGTTGTATTATCTCTCTCTCCATCCTCCACCCTATTTGTTTCCTGTCTCCCTCTATATAAGGCAGCACTGGTGCTTGAAATGACAGTTGTATTAACAGACTTTTAGCATCTTTTAACTTCAAGATTTCAAAACTAGGCTTTATTAGAAAATTATTTTTCCATCGGTCCTGACAAACATTAATATAATGCTCGGCAAATTTTGACAAACTTTTCGACTTGATGGAATCTGTTTTTGGGTAGATCCAGCACTGTCAAATATCGGTGCACATGTTTGCACTGAAGTGAAGTATAGGGAAACCCTGTGCATGCAGAGCAAACACAGAGCAGAGAGGCGAGTAATTGCTGGCATATTGTGAGTGACATTTCCCAGAGATGGATAAAGCAAGAGGGGAGGTTGAGAAGCATGGGTGTGAGGGTTGAGGGTGAGGAGTGTGAGTGACAGTGGCACTGTGACACCATTAATCTCCTAGATAATGTCACCTCAACCTTAAGGGTCAACTCTGACACTGAGAAAAGGAAGTGGCTGAGTTGGGTATCTTGAAACATACTGCTTATACCTGAATGTATTTCATCTTTTTTGTGTATCAATAAACATTGTGTGTGTGTTTGTGTGTGTGTGGAGGGCGCATCACTGTAATATCTAATCATCTCCTATAGTCTTTGTAAATTATATTTACTTCAAGATTTGGGATTTTATGCAATGAGGACCAACTTAAGCTTTCCTTAGCGATTTTAATTTAATTATTGATGTAAGTAAACCCTGCCGCATAAAAACACAGAATTAAAATAGAAACATTAATATTCATTGTCCACAGCCACAGTGCTTATATGTCTATGTATATGTAAGGTACCAATGATGAAAATATATGTGGCTCTTCCCCTATCTCCTTCCATCACACCTCTGTTGTCTTTAATATACTGTAAATTTCCCTACTCATCCCTCTCCTCTTACTTCTCACAGGCAATGGACTCAGACCTCCTCTCCAATGTCACATATCGGATCAAGACTGAATCGGCCAGGCAGCTGTTCTCTCTGAACCCTGTCACAGGGGAGTTAACTGTGCTACAGACTCTGGACTTTGAGGACCTGGCAGCTATGGATGTGGGGGCATCTTACACTTTTCAGGTGGAAGCTGTCGACCAAGGAGGGGTCATGCCCCCAGGGCAAGCTACCGTCACGGTCCGCATCACAGTAAGAGCCCCCCAGATAGTCAGTCTACCACAACCTCTCAGTGGTCTATTCACCTTCCATCTATCCTCATTGTCCCTCAGGAGCTGCAGTAGTGGCAGTGAATATGTGGCGAGTCATTAGCAGAGTTTTACAGCCTAAGCCACAGTCCAAAAGGGGATAAGAGACATATTGTACAGTATTGCACCTTCACTGCTTTTGTGATATGAAATTCATTGTTATGCTATTCAGCGTGAAAACTGAAGGCATCTCCTTTGTAAAACACATTTTGGCCTCCCAACCTGCTGGTCTTCGTAGCATCACCAGGACAAAGAGAATTTGATGGATAGGTGTTTCTGCCTTGCACACTGTGCTATTCCAGATCTGAATGACTCATTAGCTTTGTGACAGCAATTATGTCAGGTTTTTCAGTAGCTTGTATTCCCTTTACAACCTTTAAAGAGATTAACAGCTGAATCCCAACGAAAGGATTAGATGCCTTGTGTTGCTACTCATGTGTGTATTTGTGTGTGTTAATGTGTGTTTGTGTTTTTGCTCTGAGTAATTCTGTGCTTCAAAATGTGTACATTCACATTTATCTCTGTGTATGAATTCAGTCCAACCCTAGTGACTGTCTCAAAGTCTGCAGAATTAAGCTCTCTATATTACACCGAATGGGAGGAAACACCTCTAAGCTTATTCAAGCAGGCCAACCTGTAGAGTTAGTTTGTCCTCCGATAAGGACAAGCTTTGTTGCAGTGTTCATGCTGTCACCCAGGAACTGTGTTTGATAGGATAAGGCATTGCACAGCCACTGATATCAAACCAATGTCTGCTATGTGAAATGGCAGACATGAATTAGAATGAGCCTAATGGATTCACGCAGGCTTCTCTGGGACTAGAGATGGAGCTGATTCCTCTGATTCCACTTCCTCCGTCATATAACACCTCCAGAGGGTTATTTGAAGTCGCTTGTGTTTGATTCCCCTTGTATTGTTTTGTTGTTGTCTCTTTCGTCGGATCCCTCGCAGTGATGGATTGAGAGTCCTGCGTGTCTTGTTCCGAATGAATCTCCCAAACCTTTTCTTCTATTCTTGTACTTTAGAAATGTAAGACAGACACCCGGTGTGTGGGTGTGTGTTTGTCTGTTGGTGTGTGTGCGTGGATGGAGAAACTGTACTGAATGTGTGTGCATATGTAGCACATGCATGTTTCAAGCAAACACATGTGCGTCTGTGCATGCATCTTGTGAACACTTGCAGCACAAGGATCAGGCTTTGTTGTTTAAAGTAAGAGCTGGATCATAGATTTTCTGCTAGGAAACACTAAACCTATGTATAGATCAAAGTGAGGCCGCCCTCCACCACTGAGTTTATAGAACACATACTGTTGCCCGTGGCTCAGTCAAAACAGTAGGTAAAGAGAAAAGTCAAGAGAAAGGAAGATCAGGCTCCAGTAGTTATACTACAAAGCTAAGCTATTCCTGAGAGATATGTGAATGGCTTACTGAGTTTTCATTCTCACAAAGCAAGGGTTGCACAGTTAACAAGATTTCATTTCTTTGCATGCCCATAAAATAGTAGTAGACCTCTGCTGCGCATCATTTACAGGGAGACGGTGAGTGAAGCAGTAGGGATGTTAAGTTCCCACATGTGTTCTGGGGAGCACTATGTCACTGAATCCCAACAAAACTGTTTCATCGCCGATTCATGTAGAGAAAAGATGGGATAAGAAGGCAGCGTTCACAACGTTTCACATCAGTGTTGTTGTCGTGTGGTTGTAAGGGCCAGCATTAGGATTTATTTTTCATATACCATATCTATTTATAGTATGTCTGTGGTTATTGTTTGGTTCAAGAAATGGGACATAATTATAGTTAAACACCAGTTTTCCAAAAGGTCGAGCCAGCGAAATCACACTGAAAACACTTATATTAAACGTACATTCAAGTAGGTTAGAAAACCTCTTTCGTGGTTGTTATCTTAACATGACGTAAATGTGCCATAAGAGTTCTTAAGATTCAGGCTCCATTATCTTGAGATTTCTTGAGAGATACCTTGAGAGAATAAAACTATTATTAAAATGTATGTTGCTTGTAACCATTCAAAGCTGTAACACAATGGACAGCAATTAGCTTGTATTTCTATAATCTTATTTGGCAGTGACAATAAGATAATCTACCTACCTCCCTTCATGAGGTACTGTAAAGTGGAATGTGTATGTACTGTATATCAGTAAAGATATACACAAAGAAAATTTCTGAAAACCAGCAGCATTATAATTTTGTCACAGTTTAATTAAATGTTGTGATTAATTACCAATACATCAACACAAGCCTTACAACACAACGTAACGTAATAGTTTTAATCACCAAGTCACAGTACTTTGTAATGGTGGGATTACAGTATATGTGTATGTTTATATGTGATCACATTCAGCTCAGATGCATGGTTTCTCTAAGTGCATGGACAAAGCCTGGGGCGTGGTGAATTACTGCAGTGGGAAAATATGCCTGAATCCACAATAACTTGCTGGAAGTCAAACAAAGCAGCAGCTGCAAAATCTGCACTGCTACAATATTCATCTTTCAGCATGCAGACAGCATCAGCAAAAGTAGTAGGAGAATGAATTGATAAATTAACTTGACCCTTTTAATGTCAAATCGTATCTGTCACCAGAGGGATATCTGTCCTGCCCCTTCTCTATAACTTGTTAATCTGCCGGAGTGTAACTGAACATTTTGTGCTGTGCTGACCCAATAATGTTTTACACTGTCATATAACCATATCACCAATACATAACTGATACACCAACATTTATGGAATCTCTTTTTGTTTTTAGGACATGAATGACTTCTCCCCTGTCTTTAGCCAAGACCTGTATAAAGGCATGGTGGCACCCAATGCAGAGAAGGGAACAGTCATCACAACTGTTTTTGCTAAAGACCAAGACCCTCCGGTGAGTATGAAAAAATACTTCTGAAAAATACCCTGAATCTCAGGGGCGTTTCTTGGAATAGAGGACATTCAGGGCTAAGCCTAGACCTCTATAAGGGGGTCTGGAAGTATCTTCTCTACCGGAAAAAAATTTGATAAACAAGAACACTTACACACACACACACACACTTTCAGTGTAGTGGTGCACTGTTCACCTCTCCATCACCTGCTGCTGTCTGTCTTTCTCTATTCTCATCATTATCTCATTATTCAACCGTCCACCTTCTGAATTCAAGTTTCTCTCTTTCACCAAACTAATTGCAACTCATCCTAAAACACACTTCATTCAAACTCCATTCACACTTGACAGAAACAAAATAACTTGTGCTCTACTCATATCATGTTCATGTACTGTAACTTGGAACTCATACAGACATTTACACACCTTGCTTTCCTTGCTCAGCATGAGACAAGGTTTGTGCAGCTGATTCAGCTTTAACCCGTTTTTTTTAAATATACCCGTATGAAATGTCCATTTTTTCCTCACACTATGTGAGCAAGCTAGCGTTTAGCATTTCAACTGAAGAATTGACAGACCTGTCAGTCAATAATGCACAAATGTTTCCATGTATTTCCTTGTAAACCCTCTGATTGATCTAGCCTCTGTTGCGTTCACTGAAGATACAAAATTACAACACTGTAATTTGGTTACAAACCGCTCAATTAGAAGAGGGTTATTAAAGGAGAATTATTCAGGACTAAATAAATCTTCAGGCTGCCGGGGCTGTAGCCCATGGTCACACTTCAAATTTATATTTAAAATATGCAATGTGTACAACAGTGGTGGTTAAATTTCAAAGCACATGAAGTATGTTGACTCCATCTGTGTCTTTAATAAAGGTAGCAGAGATAAAAAGCCTTGCCTGGTGATTTTTACCTCCTCACTATATGTTGCTCTCAGAACATCAGCCATCTTCAGCCATAGCATTTGGCATGATGCATTTTAAAGATGTTTTCAAGACTTCGATACTCTCAATAGAGCAATAGTGCTGCATGTATTTATTGTAAGGGGGTCTTGTTTGGCATCTTCACTTGTATGAGTCATCTACCAGTTGCCTCAGACAGCATCATCGTTTCCTCACACTCCTTTACCTCACTATATCTGAGCAGGTTCCCCTGGAACTGGAGAAGGATTTTTTTTTTTAAATCTGCAAACCAAGGAACAAAATTACACAATGCAAAAGAGAAATTGTGACACCCTGTTGAGACTAGAAATTGTATGACTAAGAGGAGGTAACACAGGAGCAATGGAAAAAAATCTTTTTTGGTATATTTAGGATAATGCAAGTCCTGAGAATGTTTGGTTCCACGTCATTCACCTCAGCTGAACTTCTTTTATTTGCAGTGCCACCCACCTTAATATTTTATTGCACTTTGTGAGTCAGCAGTCTTCTTGCTCACATCCTCTCTTTTCTTTTTGGTTGTGCTAAAGAGTTTTTTCACCAAAGTAGCCTTTTCTGTTACAACACAGTCTTCACAATCTATTTTCAAATTTTTGCTGTGAAAAAAGGGAATAGGAATCCCCCACTGACATCCCTGCCTTCCATACCTTTAGCTCTGAATGGGATTTTTCAGAAAAGTCCTGTGTGGCTGGACTTGATGCTTGTTATTAGGGGCCCTCCTGCTGGTGGGATCTCACCCGGGTGAGCTTGTGTACTCTCTGCAGCACATAAATGCTGAGGGATATGGATGTCTGTCAGTCCCAGCTGTGGGTGGTAAAACATATCCAGAGTGCCATAATGACTGCTGTACATCTCACTTTCCCTCTCAGAGTGATACTCTTCCTCCTCCTGCTTTTTTTGTCTCCTCCCCTCCACCTTGCTGTCTATGCAGCTCTAAAACCATTATTTTTAATGTGAACTTGTCCCTTTTCCCCCTTATACAAGATTTTACCCTGAACTACGTATTCTTATAGAGAAATCTTGTACAGCTGTAAATAATAGGTAGAAAATTATCATTATGTTACCACGAGCACAGTGGCAACGAATGAGAGATGGGGGCAAAGTGGTGACAGACAGAGGGATTTCCTAACAGGAGCTGACTAACCCAGTCTCTTATTGACCTGGATTTGGGAGCTCAAAGCATTTTATTGACAGGATGCCTGTCATAGACACCTCTGGTGGAACAGGGCTTAGTCTAGTGCTTGCTAAATACACACAAAAATGTGTGCACAAACAGATTCTCTCTCTGTATTACACAGGCTCATAAAAACCTGCACACACCAAGAAAGAAAGAGAGGAAGATTCGCTCTGGCTTGTAGTCTTGATGCGACAAACATGAGCCATACATATTTTGTCTGAATGTTATAATGGTGTAGACCATTCATGCTTATTTCATTTTGGAAAGAAGGTATAATATCTATCCACCTGTACCTTGGGAGAAGTGATACTAATGGTTTTTAAAAATGTACTGTATTTTTGGTAGTTCCACTCAACCCTTTAATGTCAATGTTAACATCGCCCTGAATGAGTCAGGAGATCACCATGGAGACAAATGTTCCAGTAAGAAGCTTTATTCTTCAGGACAAGATTTGCAGATTTTTTTATTTGTGACTTAGAACGAAAGTTTTTTTTCTTGTGCGATGTTGTTCATCACAGCAGAGACAGTTTACTGTCTTTTAGCCACTTTCAAATCAAATCAGTCATTAATCATTTCACAACCCTACCAAATTAAGTCACATTAATGTGTTGGCTTTACACTTTCATCTCAAGCCTTGCTGTTGTGTTGTGTGTCTCTGAAGCATCATTTAGTGCTTCCCAGTGCCTCTGAGCTTGTTCTTTAATTCATGAACTGACTATTTTATACAAAAGAGAGCTGCTGCCATCACTATAGAGGTCTTGCTACTGAAGCCACTGTATTAGATTCTTCTGTGGGAGGTGTTTTTTTATTAATGATCCTGTCCTGACATCTTTTCCATTACATATTAGAAAACAAGTTGAAGAGCTTTTAGAGATAAGGCCTTTTTTTATGAGAATCCCCTTAGTGAAATCACTCAGATAGTTTTGTAACCTCTTAGAGACACATTTGTGTGAGTAAGCCTCCCGAGGGATCCACTGCTACTACAGGATTTACCTCAATCCTCAATCTAGCCCCAGGTTTTACCCCATCCCTGGGGAGCAAAATCAGTTCAGGCAAGGGAGCACAGCTTCAAAAAGCTTATTAAAAATCAGACTGAATTTGAGGTCCAAAGGGATGAATAAGATAAGCTATAGAGATGATTAGTAATCAGGAACCGTGATTAATCTTAATCAAAGGGTCATATTAAAGTCCAGGCTCTCGCTAATGAATGTAAGTGTGTTACTCTGGAGACTAGAGGGATGAGTTTAATGGAGAATTTTTTTATTCCAAATGAAAGGGAAGAGGCCTGAAAAAATGAATGACAGTTACTTCATAATAGGTTGTCTGATGAGGAGAGAGAAGAGTGAGACATTAGGTTAATTTTTCAGGTTACACAGCAAGAAGAGCAACCTTTTCTTACTTAAACCACTTCAGTTCTGTTGCATGATGAAACAATCAACAATAATAGAAATGTATTCCTAGGGAAACATTATTGCTTTACCCTAATGGCTTGAATACATTTTACAGTACTTAATGACTTTGACACACCCTCTCTCTATCCTCATGGCTTCATCTGAAAATGTGAAAGATGGTGTCCAGATAAGTGGATTGCTATTGGATTGATGTTCTTCTTTCTCCTTCCTCCAGGGTACTCCAGCCAGTTTTGTCCGCTACAGAGTGGACCAGGAAAGGTCACCTTACAGTGGGAGCATCTTTGATGTGGAGAAGGAAACTGGAAGAGTCATCACTAAGGTTAACCTAAATGAAGAGCCTAGTATCACCTTTAAGGTGAGTGGCGGTGATTATGGTTACAATAGCTTGCTGCTTGTAATGTTACTGTGTTGCTTTGTTTCCAATATATTAATGTTATTCCGTTATACAGTCAGAGACACTTAGTGTGTGTTCAGGAATTGTCCATTTATGGTGAATAGTTATACAGTTAGATTTGGCAAGAAAGAATGTGCGCAATTGTCTCAGTGATCATGTCATTGCTTCTCTTCTGTCTGTGACCAGTGATATTGAGTTTTCTTAATAATTCCCTGCCAGGTTGTTTTTTTACCAACTTAAGGTGACCTTACATAGGCACATCTGTAGTTGTGAAGAGTGGACCAGGTGCTTCGGGATATTAGGTCCTAATGGGGATTTGTCACTTACACTCACATGTTGTCTGTCTACCTCTATCCTCTGTCTCTTTTTTTCTCCTGTGTTTTCCTTTCTCTGTTTCTTTAAACATTTGTCTGTGTTTATTCTCTTTCTGCCTATTGCTCCCTCTCTGCCGCCCCACTCCCCATGCTTCCCCCAGGCCCCATCCTCCACAGTCTATGAATGTAGATCAATACATTCATACTCGCTTACTGGGAGCTTTGTAAGCTGCTCTCCAGATCCTATTTTGCCTTTTTTGTCTGTCTTTATTAGGATGCCCAACATGTCTACAAAAAATGCCTGACAACCTCAAAAGGGATTTATTTGTGTAGTGAATAGTAGTATGGTTTAAAAAAAAAAAAGTATACTTTTGTGCTTGCATTTGCATATGTGTATTGCTTAAGTGTGTTCTTTTGCCCACTGCAGTTGTTTGTGATAGCCTATGATGATGGGGAGCCGGTGAAGTCTAACAGTACTTTGGTGGAGATCACTGTCCTTCAGCCTTCCCGCATCCCAGTCTTCACACAGGAAGAGTACAGGTATGTCTCCCTTACACACTGTTGATGCAGCTGGCTCTGCCTTTGAATTCACACATCAAAGAGCAGTTTAGGCTGTAGCGCCAGACAGAAACAGACTAGATGCTGGAGGAAGTGGACAAGGTATCTTAGGAACACCTTGACACACATTTGTATCTGTGGTCACATCTCCCATTCAGCTTCTGCAATTTTTAAGAAATTATTAATATATTCTACCTTGAACTGCCGCAAATGGCCATGAAGTCACTATTCCTCATGCATATTTTGTAATAACGATAGTTACCTGTTCATTATTGTGCTCTCGTTGTCAACACTCAGTAAAGTGGCCCCAGTTTTGATTCCGTGTCTCCGTCTTTGTCATGCTGTATTTTTCCGTGCATGACTGAATTAATGAGTTTCGAGTATAAATACGCATTAGAGCTGCAGATTATCACTGCTGTAAACCACATTTGTTTCTCTCTGAGGGCAAAGCAGGGCTGGCTTCCCTCTGGGTTTATTAAGAGTCTCTTTTGACAAGATTAAGTGTTTAGACTGTTAAACTGGCAGAGAGAGATGCAGAATGAGGGAACATAGTCTATACTACTCTGAGATGACTGGCTGCTACACATGCGGTATATGGCTGTACTGGGCCAGGGCTGGGAGGAGTTTGTTTGTACTGATGTTACTGTGACTCAGGAGGAGGCCAAGAAGTCATTTATAATTAAAAATAAACATGGATTATTAACACTCCAGCTGAGGCTGCTTTGAAAAATCATCCATGATGAGTGAGTACTAGCATTAAAGGCCCAGTATGAAGGATTTAGTGGCATCTAGCGGTGAAATTGCAGTTTGCAACCATTTGAATACCGCTCGTCTCACCCTCCTGTTCCAAGCGTGTAGGAGAAACTACAGTGGCTGCAAAACTCGCGAAAAACGAAAGGCCTAGAGCCAGTGATTGGTTTGTCCGTTCTGGGTTACTGTAGAAACATGGCAGTGCAACATGGCGGCCTCCGTGGAAGAGGACCGCTCCCTCTGTAGATATAAACGGCTCATTCTAAGGTAATGAAAACACAACGATTTTTATTTTCAGGCGATTATACACTAATAAAAACATACTTATAAATATTATATTCCATTTCTGCCAATAGCTCCTCCTAAATGTTACACACTGGACCTTTAACAGTTGCTGTCTATTATGTTGTTCTGCAGTAGGTA
Organism: Siniperca chuatsi; assembly: GCF_020085105.1. Taxonomy (NCBI): domain Eukaryota; kingdom Metazoa; phylum Chordata; class Actinopteri; order Centrarchiformes; family Sinipercidae; genus Siniperca; species Siniperca chuatsi. The sequence goes on from NC_058052.1 coordinate 17,346,574, forward strand.
CCTGTCTGCAGTGTTCAGGAGATCCTAGCCAGACTGTGACGCTTCAAGGTCTGATGGCAAAGTTGCCTAGCACAACGCAGTCTCTGGGAGCTTAAAGTAAAGCTTGTTTTAAGTGGATTGATTTACTCACTTGTATGTCAGTCAAAGTAGGGAGTCTTGGCAGACTATCTTCTGTAACAGAATTTGATATGCCTTTATGCATAAGACAGGGAATGTAAGTCCTGCCCAACCTGTCAACACATCAGTTGAGGTGTATGTGTCTTTGTTTGTGCACAGGTATGGCTTTCTGCCCATCACACTGCCTTTTGTGAATGTGTGCCTCGTTGAATGTCGGTTTGTGTGGGTACTTGTGTATTTCCTCATACAGATGAGTGTGTGTGCATTGAATACATCCTTTGTAATCCAGCACTTTGTGTGTGTGCTCACGTTCTCCTGTTGCTCAGCATTATTCAATGATTGATACGCAGGCACAGCAGCGTAGCCGTTGAAAGGCCATTGATTAACGCTTTGAGTGAGTGTTCTGTCTGACACACACATGGAAGGTCAGGACCATAGGCACAGACCTCTGTAGGGTGTCACAGTGACGATGCTAACCATACACAGTGGCAGGTCTGCTGTAAATTGTGAGCCATGAAAGCATTAGCCAGGTGCTCAAGCCTCTCCTGCTGGACAAGGTTCTCTCCAGCGGAGAGCGTCCAATCTGCTCGCTCTGCGATGAACTGTCTCCTCATTCCTCGACTGTCTATCTCTCCCAGAGGAACCTTCTGAACACAAATCACTCTCTAAACGTCCACAGAAGATCTCGTCTGTCTCTGTGAAGGCAGTTAGTTATAGCAGCAATCAGGTAAGCTATGCCTACAGCTCCAGAGCACACAATTAAAACAACTCTGCAGGGCTTTGACTGACTTAATGATTTCTGCTCCTGCTTTATGGTTGGTCCCCTCCATCTGTCAGAGGGAAATGAGGGGCTCCCAGTCATTGTTGGCTAAAATAAATGGCTTATACTGTAGTTGCTACTGTTGCAGCATGTCGCCAATTGCTTTTCAGAAGGTTTGAGCAAAACACCTTGTGTTGTTTCTGTAGAAATACAAATGTTATGTTTAGAAATTCTCAATTATTTGGATTAACCTCTGCGGAATTATTTTTAAACCTGCATTAAGTAATATTGTTGGTATTAACAACAAAGCAAATGACTCAGTGTAATGTGAAAAGGTTGCTTGTAGTGCTGAACCTACAGATATTTTCACACAACTCTGCAGCTTCACACAGCTTTAAGCCTCTTAGCTAACTGTTTTAGTTCTCTAGACCACAAGTTGACTATATGAGTCTAACTACCCTCATCAACCCCCCATATAATACTGCAGGCAACCAAGCTGAGTGTACGCTACCTGTCCAGCATGAAGTGAACACTACATGGTGAATAATGTAAAAACAAAAAAGACTGAGATCTTTTTTTCAGAAGTTGGTGAGCCAAAAAGGGAGTGTAAGTATTGATCTTACATTCGTGAGGTGGTCAGAAATGAGCCCAATGGAATGTTCATGTGCCTCTGAATATGCAGCTTGAAAAGCTGATGATATATTATGGCTACCATTGAGGGTTTCTTTGAGTTTGTTTGAAAGTCTTTCTGCCCCTAGTAGGGCTGCACAATCCTGTAAAAAAAATCTGTAAAATATTCTTACTGAAACTTAATGTTACAATTTTACCTCACGATTCATTAAAAAATATGTAAATAGAAATGCGTTCTTTTTTGTCTATATCTAGACAGAAACACAACAAACTCTATGACTGTGACTAGTATTTATAAGTATATCTGATATTTTTCCACCACCATATTTATAGCAATCCAGTAACATCACCTGCCCAAATTGCAGCCCCCCAATTACCACAGAGTAGTATCAGCAACTCAACCCTGATCTGTTCCAATCGACTCAGTTGATCGGAGATATATCTTTGGCCAGGTGATAAGTGATTGACTCTACAATCCCCTTGTGCCTATAGTTTATTGGGAGGGATTATCTGGTAGTTTTCAGGGCCTTGATAGCTTCATCTTTATCTGGTCCAGCTATGGTAAACCGTTTGTAGTATGTAAGTATGTATGTGGTTTTAACTGTCGTCATCATCATCATATTTCTTTATTTTGATTGATTTTGTTTGTTGTTCTTTTTCCTGCAAAGCTTTTTCTTTCACCCTGTTACTTGTCTGTACCTCTTAAACACAGTAGATATGTTTCATATATATGCTCTCTCGCCCAAAAAACACTAAATTAACAAACTAAATTTAATCAGATGTTTGGAAGGCAAATCAATTTTAATTAATGATTTAAGTATTAAGCACAATCTCTATTTTATGTTTTTAACTGAAACTTGGCTAGACCAAGATAAAAGTGCAGCAGTTCTTACTGATTCTACCCCTCCCAACTTCAGTTTGACTGAGCGAAGCAAGGGTGCAAAAGAAAGGATTTGGAGTTGCCATTTTGTTTAATAATTCTATCCATTACAAGCAGATGTCTTATGGGAAATTTGCTTCTTTTGAATACATTGCTCTTAAGTTGAACGCCTCATGTCAAGCTGCATTTTTCTACAGGCCACCTAAATACAGTGCAAACTCTTTTTGATAACTTTGCTGAACTGCTATCGTCTGCACTGACTTTGCCTGTGTAGTTATTGTTGGTGATTTTAACATTCATGTTGACAACCCTTAAAAAAGCAGCACTAAAGAACTGTGTTTTATTCTGGATAATGATGGAGTGACTCAGCATGTGACAGACAATAAGGGGCACACTCTGGGCTTAATCATCTCAAAGGGTCTTAACATTTCTAAGGTTGAGGTGACTGATGTTGCTCTTTCTGATCATTCCTGTGTTTTATTTGAGATGACTATCTCTGTACAAATAAATGTTCAGTCAAGATTAATTATTATTATTCTTCTCCCCCACACCTGCCCTTGCTTGGGTCTCAATGATCTTGTAGATACTTTCAGTTCAAAAATTACGAATGTTATTGATGCCATTACTCTAAAATAAACACCATGGAGAAATGCCACACCAGTAAAAAAAAAACAAAAATGGTGAAAAGCTGAACACAGGTGGCGAAAAATCAAATCTCCAGGTGTATTATGACATCTATTAAGAGAGACTTTACATTTATAATTTGATTTGATCATTTTAACCTTTGATTTCCAAAAAACAATAATAATGCATGTGCCTTATTTGCTACTGCTGACATGTTGACAAACCCTCCTGTGTCAGTAGCACCTGAACTTTTATCCTCCTCCTACTGTTTTGATATTCTACCTACAGGCTTTTTCGTAAATGTTATTAACTCCATGGCATCAGAACTTCTGCAAATAATCAATACTTCTCTTCTCAGGCTATTTCCCACAGGCCCTGGAAACTGCAGTTATTAAGCCACTCAAAAGAATAATCTGGACAACTCATTAATGAAGAATTACAGGTCCATCAAACCTCCAGTTTTTAAGTAAAATCATTGAAATGGCTATTTTTCAACAATTTAACACCCTCTTGGCCCTTAAAAGTTTAGATTTTTTCCAGTCATGATTTCATGCACACCACAGTACCAGGACTGCTCTTGTTAATGTCTTAAATGGCATCCACTTAAACTCAGACATTGGAAAAGTTTCAATATTGGTATTATTAGATCTCAGTGCTGCATTCAATACGGTCGACCACATCATATTACCAGACAGACTGGAAAGCTGGGTTAGGCTCTCTGGCACAGTGCTAATCTTCTTTGAACGACAGGGACTTTGTGTCGATTGGTAATTACACATCCGAGTGTATGAAAATGTGTTATGTAGGACAGTTTAAGAACCCAAATGCAGAACACAAGGAAGTGGTAGACCTCGGGCGGATGGCCCGGGGGCTGGACATGTGCGAAGAGCAACTCATGAGGTCCGCGACAAAGACCAAAACCATCTGGAGGCCTTGCGGAATGCCGGCGATGCAGGCAGAAGGTCACTGTAGGCCGGCGGCAAAAGCAGAACCCCTCTGGAGGCCAGCAGCGAAGACGGAAGTCACTGGAGGCCGACAGCGAAAACATAAAGTCAATGGAGGCCGACGGTGAAGGCGGGACCCTTCTGGAGGCCGGCAGCGAAGGCGGGACCCTTCTGGAGGCCACGGCGAAGGCAGGACCCCTCTGGAGGCCGGCGGCAAAGGTGGGACCCTTCTGGAGGCCGGCGATCCAGTTCGGGGCCCAGCGACAGGACAGCAGGACAGGAAGCCAGCGACGGGGAGACTGGTAAAGGAGCTGGCAGAACCAGTTATGCCAGGGAACCCGGAGCCTGCCACTCTGGCAGAAAAAGAGGGTGCTGCTGCTGCTGCTGCTGCAACTGCAACCCAGCAGAGAATTCAGTGGTGTGCAGCGATCCAACCGGGGAAGGAGGTGGTTGCGATCCAGCAGAGAGTTCAGGGATCTGCTGTAATCCAGCAGAGTTCAGCGGCGGCAGGAGATCTGTGGTGCTGCTGCGATCCAACCAGGGATGGAGGCGGCTGCGATCCAGCGGCGACTGGAGATCTGTGGTGCTGCTGCGATCCAACCGGGGCAGGAGGCGGCTGCGATCCAGCAGCGACTGGAGATCTGTGGTGCTGCTGCGAGCCAACCGGAGAAGGAGGCGGCTGCGATCCAGCGGCGACTGGAGATCTGTGGTGCTGCTGCGATCCAACCGGGGCAGGAGGCGGCTGCGATCCAGCAGCGACTGGAGATCTGTGGTGCTGCTGCGAGCCAACCGGAGAAGGAGGCGGCTGCGATCCAGTGGCGACAAGGGATTGGTGCTGCTGTGATCCAACCGGGGAAGGAAGCGGCTGCGATCCAGTGGCGACAAGGGATTGGTGCTGCTGCAATCCAGCCGGGAAAGGAGGCAGTTGCGATCCAGTGGCGACTAGAGACGGCTGCTGCTGTGATCCAACCGGAGCAGGAAGCGGCTGCGATCCAGCGATGACTAGAGATGGCTGCTGCTGCAATCCAACCAGGGTCCAAGACTAGTTCGTCCAGCTCATCGGACATGGTGTCTGCTGGGTCCATATTTATGGTCGGGTCGTTCTGTTATGTAGCACAGTTTAAGAACCCAAATGCAGAACACAAGGAAGTGGTACTTGGATGAGGTAGCAACAATTTTTATTATATAGTGCAAGCAATCACTGGGAGATCTGAGCTCTTCCAGAGCGGTGAGGCTCTGGGGACGGAGACGGGGAGCGTAGGTTCTGGCTTGGCTTGAGTAGCGTGGCAGGCAAAACAGGAAAGGCAACTGGCTTGTTTAGTGGGCAGGCAGAACAGGGAGGCAGCTTTGCAGACAAGGGAGAGAACATGGAGGCTGTGACCAATGGCAGGTAACTACCGCGGGCCTAAGGTAGGCAGCGGTCAAAAACAGGGAACAAGTCCAACGAGCGAACAAATCTGACAGGAGCAGGAAAAAATACAAAAGTCCACAGTACAGGCAAGGTCCAAGGAAACACAGTCAGTCCAACAAAACTTACAGGTAACCAAAAGCCAGGATGCGTGCCCAACCAAAATGCACATGACAAGGGCAACAACCCAACAATGAACAAAGGAAAAACCCCACACTAAATACACTGAAGTAAGGGAGACAACGAGACACAGGTGCAAACAATCAAGGTGGGGCCAACACTCTAAACTAAAAGCAAACAAAGACAGGAAGTAATCCACAAGACACATGAGGAGAGGCGAAAACTACAAAATAAAACAGGAAACAGGACAAAACCTCAAACTCTGACAAAATGACATGTGGAGTTCCCCAAGGCTCCATTCATGGGCCTCTTCTGTTCAACATCCACATGCTCCCACCAGCGCAGATTATAGAAAACAACAAAATATCTTACCATAATTATGCAGACAACACATAGATTTATATAACAATATCATCAGGTGACTATGGTCCTATGAAACACTGTTGGATGCGCCAAAATTCCCTCCAGTTTATCAAAGATAGAACAGACATAATTAAAAGAAAAAATATTAAAAGTCAGTGCTCACCTCCATTCACTTACATTAAAGAGATCAAACTAGGCCAGAAATCTTGGTGTAGTCATGGACTCAGACCTAAATTTTAACATCCACATTAAGATGATTACAAAATCAACCTACTATCACCTTAAGAATATTTCAAGAATTAAAGGAATTATGTCTCAGCAGGATTTAGAGAAAGTTTTCCATGCATTTATCTTCAGTAGGTTTGAATACTGTAACAGTCTTTACAGGTCTGTCTAAAAAGTCGATCAGACAGCTACTGTTGCACTCTAGCTGCACTCTAGCTGCACTGTAATTTTTATTCTACTTTTTGATTTGTCATATTCAATTCTATTTTATTTTATTGTATTTAGGTTACTCTTTTTAAAATCCTATTAATGTATCTTTTTTATTGTCTTTTTATATTGGCTTGTGTTTCTTTTATATCATTTCTTAATGCCTTTCTTTCTTATTATAAACACTTTGAAATAAGTGTAGTCCCTCATTCGTCCAGGAGTGTTCTATCGTAGAAAAGGTTTCAGTCGTAGTCATCTGGACCTTTTTCTACAATATAAACACTTTGAATTGCCTTGTTGTTGAAAGGCACTATACAAATGAACTTGCCTTGCCTGTGTAGCGTTCACCATGTGATGTCATTTGTTGATGCAGCCTAGGGAGAAGTTAGGACCGCTTGAGCTGATTTAATGGATCTACCTGTGGTCATGTATGAATGAGGTTGTATAGATATATGAATCGTAATTGTAATTTAAATATGATTGATCATGCAGTCCTACCAACTAATAGTCAAAAATCACTTAATGCAGCTTTAAATCATTTACAAATTATTTTATAGTTTTTATAATGTATTTTCTATTTCATATTAAATATGTGAATAAATTATAGCTAATGTGCATGAACAAAGATGTTATTTTGAACAGATTTTTTTTGGAGCTCTATCATTAAACCATTGTGAATGGCTCTTTTACATGGAACTCATGGACACAGCCCTTGGGGACGTCTTTAGCACTGGGCACATGGGAAGGGAATGAATATTTATTTTCCCCTGTGTGTGTGACTAGAGATGAGGAGGGATAAGCCACTATCTAACATGGTCGCACTATGTGAATCTCCCCTCTTGTACTGAAGCTATCTCTCTGACCTGATGTTGCAAACCTGCGGTCTGAGCAGTTTTCCGTGCTGCTTTTCTCCCCCACAGCACTTGCCTTTCTAAATCCACTCTAAATCACATGAGACGTTTGCCTCACCACTTCTGAATATGTCATTTTGCTCCCCCCCCACCCCCCTGGAGTTTTTCCTCTCCATTTATATCTCTCTGTCAGTTTCTCACTTTGTCTTCCCTTTGCTTCACTCCTCAGTGTACAGTCAGTAGCCCTTCATTTTCTCCTCAGCGAGGGGGTGAATTTCTTTCTGTGTGGGTATGTGTGATTCCGTGTGCATGTGCTGACACTTTTGTATATTTCTTCGTATAAAGTCCTCACTTGATTGGTGTAAATTTTGTGCTCACTGTAGTTAAATGGTCATTAGTTATGTATTACTGTACATTAACTTCTTTTGGCCCAAAAGGTTCTTTGTGTCCAATTGTATGTTTGTGTATCCAAGTAAATTTGATAGATTTTTATCATACCTGTTACCTCTGCAACATATTTCAAAGTTGATCTTTTTACTGATTGAAGAGAATATCATTTGGGAGTGAAATGTCACGCCATTATTTATTCCCTTTACAGCAACTCACTGTAGTCCCAGACAGCAGATGTTGTGCCATACCTGTCGCATTAATATGCAGTCTGGCAATCCTGAGAAGAGCACTACAGCCCATTATTGAGTGATGCTCTTAGTTATACTGTTAGCATAGTAAATAATGTCAACACTGAGTATTACTACAATCAACAACATACTGTCACTACTTATGCTTGCAGCCCCACTAATTACACAATTAGTGACAGTATGCTAAAATGACTGTGTAGGCATTTTGTTTGCTTCTCCATGCATACATGCACATGCACATTAAAAATTTTTTTTCTTGGTTTCAGCATACATGCTTAAAGGTGCCTTTTTTATGGAAGAGAGATACAACTTTTCTCAGCCTTGAGACATAGCTTTTTTCCTGTTTCTCCATTACACATTGTTAATCTGGCCATTAATGTGAATGTCAGTGGTAATAGCTCAAACTGCAGTACAGCATGTCTCTATTTTGCAATTTCTTGACGTTTACAGACCATAGAGACTGCCTGTGTAAATTTTCTGTGGATGTCTGACCACAGTGTGACTCTTGATTTAATGTTATCAGCGGTCTGTCGCACAATTGGCTGCACAATACCTGAAGTAGCTAGATTACCTGTAGCTTGAAATACCAACCACAGTGCACTCCATAAGCATTAGCCATCAAAAAGCAATAAGTTACTCATCAAATTAAAGGAAAAAATGTATTCCACAAAACCATTACTAATCATTTTAGAAGAATTAAAAGGAAGACTCTGTGCGCTCCATCAACTGTCCCTGACATCTGGAGAAAAATAGCATTTATCAGAGTTAGAGAAAACAAATCACCACATTCCCAATTCAGACAAGGCTGTAATTTGGCAGATGACATGCTTTCATAGTATGCAGCTCTTTTATTGGCAGCCATCTTGCAACTGTTGTTTTACTAGATGTGGATACAAGTGATAGAGGTGCTGACAGCCTGCTCATCTATGCTCATTGCCAGGCATTTAAAGGGTTAGCAGCAAACCCTACAGTGTGCTCTCCCACACACAGTCATCATGCCTTACTGCAAACATACATTTAAAAAAGCAACCTCAACCTTCTCTATTTCTGTCTATCTATCACTCCATCCTGCTATCTTTCCTTCCTTCCTTTCTCCACTTAATCACAGCTATAAGGTGTGGAATGCTTTCACTTCTGAAGGGCATGATTGATTTTCAGCTGCAGGTTTGAATCTGCTGCCCTGAGCCTTGAACCTCTAAGCACCAGGAGTGCACTGACCTTTCACTTGTCTCTGCTAAGTAGGCAGGCATCACTTTGCTGTCTAACAGACGCCAAGTCACACTCATTGCAAACATCTCAAATATCAGCTTAAGGTCGATGCTGAAAGCCAGGGAAGAAAAGCAGTGTGACCTATCATTAAAGGCTCATGCTAACTTTCCAGATAATTATCAACATAAACAGTATGTATGGATACAAACTATCTAAACCAGTGCATGGTGCTGAACAATTATGTTTTTGTTTTCTGAAGTTTGGTCAGCTGTCACATTATCCTATATTACTGAGAGTGTTGGTGAAGCAGGACATTATTGTCTGAGATGTTGTGTAAGCTTTGGTACAAATGAAAGTGCTCCTCTTACATGTGACATGCCTGCTCTCAATATTGATTAATTTTTGTGACATGCAAATTTTCCCTCTATAATTTCCCAAATATTTTAACAGAACAAGGGATGATAAACAACACAACCGAGGAAATGTGGGAGACAAGTGCAATTTAAGGGTTTCATTTATTTTCTATTTAAATTTCAATGTCCATGACAAACACATCACTTTACTTGAATATGAACCTTTCTAGCCCCCTATGAACTGAGGTCCAAATCAGAAATTGAGCTACAGGCATGAGTAATGAACACACTGAGATGACTGACTGACAAAGAGACAAAAGGGGAACATTTATACCTGTCGGGCCAGATAATGAACGCAAAAGGGGAACACAGGAACATACTAAACTAAAGGGACAACATTAACTGTAAATAGTTTAACTCACAATATTGCTTTGCTCTGTATGTTTTAAGAGTAGAATTCATATTCGATAACACATATGAAGGTATGACTCCCCCATGAATCTCGATGAGTTGGTTCTGACCAATTACCACACCGATAATTTATAGATAAGTCAACGCCCCTGGCACTCCCTTTTGCTGGAGGAATGCCACATCAGAACACAGGTAACAAACAGGACAGAAACTAAACCAGCAGGATGTTCATTAGTAATGTTTTATGATGTATGAAACAATGTGTCACATGTGTACTTGTAAATGACAACTATGAACATCACCTAATGACCAACTAAAGGTAAAATGAAATGGTTTGGGAAAGCACAACTCAACCTATGCACCTAACACCATGTTGTCATATCAGAGTTATCGTGATTAAGAGTTTACGACTTGTAAATAGCATTCATGACCACATCCAAGTCATAATTACGACTGGGAAACTCAGATTTTTCTGAAAGCTCCAATATAAAAAACAAAACAAATATACATGCCATCAGCCAAAGTCCACCATTCAGTGTAATTAAACCGAAATGTAACAGATATGGTGTTATATTGCCAATTCACAGTATTTAATCCTCACACAACCTTCTCCTTGATGACGTCAATGCTCGTAAGTTGTTTAAATTGAAGTATTTCCTATCTCTACCATCCATCCCATTAGAGACATAAGAGTGGCATAAGAGACATGTGACTGGGCTCTCACTGGAAACATTCAAAAAGGGTTTCTGTAATTTGCGGTAGCCAGTCCAACACACAGTTTCTGTTACTGATATTTCCTGCAGCATTCTGCTAGTTAGAGAGGTACTAATGTATTTCTGTTGGTGAGGCCTCCAGGTGTTGGCGTAGTAGAATAGATAATTTCGGCATGAGCAGTAATTTGACAGTAAAACATGCAGGATGGCATCAGTACCTATATGGCACCGCGTGATATCACATAACAAGCCTCAGTGGCTGGCCCAGTTTTTTACAACACACTCATCCAAACATTCGTTGGCCAGGTCTCCTCTTGTGTGTTAAATGACCCAGTGGATGATATGTGAAGTGATGTCCTGTGGGCTGACATGGCTTAGCTGGCACAGAGTGGTACCACTGTCTGGCTGCACAGTAAATGTTGTTTCTCCAGCTTTGCTAATGTTTTCCATCTTGCCCTCCAGAAGATATTTTTGATTGAATCCCCTTTCTTTCTTGTGGAACTCAGAAAAATGGCTCACTGTGAATACAAAAGAAATTCTGGGTCTGGTGTGGCAAGATAAGTGATCAGAGGAATAGCTTAGGGAAGAACATGATCAGTCGAGGGGTTGTAAACATTTTTTTTCTTGTTTTATAGAACACGATAGTGTAATTTGAATTCTTGCTTAAGTATTACCTCATGTCAGAAGTGTTTGATTTTTGAAATGTTTGATAGCACCAGAGCATTTTGGCTAAATCCTCTTAGGAAGTGTGAGTCAGCAGCTCATAAACAGTATGTGCTAATATCTGCTAGTGTTGAATTTGCTTTACAACTGAGAGAGCATTTGCTGGAGGAGGTGATGAAGTGTTCATTTGTACACAAATTTTGCAAGTTTGAGGAAGCTTCGATCAGTATAGATAAAATGTATAATAATAGTTTCAAATTGAAGTAGCTTGGGCTAATGTGGTGTTTTGAAGCTGCAGGGCGTTCATATTTAGCATAAGCTGTACAATGCTGGAAAGCTGGAAGGACAAGTTTACACTTAATACATAACAAAAATTTGACTTTTAGATGAGCATTCGATGCAGAATGATTTTGAAATTGCCCCCATCTCCTTCATTAACAGGACCATTGCCTTGTCTTGGTGTCTCAACAATTGGGAAATATCTTGAAATAAATTGCCAATTGAAACTGATATATAAAAGAAGAAATTGCCATAGTTACAGAAATAAGTTATACATCTCAATTAAACCCATCCTCATATACCACAATTTAGTCATTAATCACTTACTAAGAGTATATCACTGTATGCACATTTGAATTAATTCTCGCTCAAAAGAGAAGAGTTGGCCTTCTTTATCTTGAACATTGATGCTTAAGCTATGCAGACATAGCTTTCCTGTCAAAATCGATTTGTAAAAAAGATTGTTAATGAGATAGTGTGATTATCAGAGACTGACAGTGTGGAGATTTACTTTTACTATTTTTCTGTTAATTGTCCTTCGATAAAAACAGAATAATTGTAGTTTTAATAGGCAATCGGCGTGTTCTCGTTATTTTCCATGTTTTTTTCTTTTTAGGAGATACATATCAGATATCAAACAGTAAACCTACATTGATGTCACTGGACAGGACATTCAAATGATAGTGAAAGCAATATTTTTGATATTAACACTGAATCAAATGACTCCCTTTACTGTGAAAGAGTGGGTAGTACTACAGATCCCACTGAGAATCAACAACCGGCCTGCAGGTTGAAATGGCTGATGGAAGACAGCAGAGCATTTATCAAGCCATAGATTTGGAGTCTACATTCTGCCTGCTACCACTCAGAAAATGTTGCTTTAATTAAATGCTTTATTTTATTATCAGTCCATACTTTAGAGAAGCTAACCACAATAAATGCTATGGTACAAGAAGACTGAAGATGATTCAAGGAAAAGAAGAAGGCTCAGCAGTGATATTAGTTACTGAAAATGGTTTGTGCAAAGCTTCTGAGATTTTGCTTTGTTGTATCACTATCAATGATTTGATCCAGGGAAAATAAAGTAGAAAAGTAGTAAAATGCAGTATTCTTTATTGTTGTTAAAAATATATACACATACATATCCATAAATGGACCACCTGCCATGTTTTTGCCCATTTGTAGTTAAATGGTGAGTTTACCTGAAGTACAAAAAACATATTTTCACTTATCCCTAATGGTATCTGGCCATGCAGATTGCTTTGGTTTTATGTGCTGAGGTTTTGAGTTGAAATATCTGCCTTTAGATTTCTGCCACCACCACAATGCATTTGAAAAACTCAGTCAGCAGTGTGACTTTTCATTGGAACTATCTTGAAAATATTCTCACACATACAGACTTGCACTACACTCTGATAGTGTACAAGCTTAAAACAAACACATATGCCTCGTATAAGAGGCTTTCCACGCCAGAATGCAGTAGGACCTTTTGCGAAGCACAAAACACTTTACACTGTACTATAACATAGATGGAGTATTTGAATTTCAATAGCACTTTTGTATTTCAGTAGGCAGCACAGAGCTCTTGTGGAAGATATATGCATCCTTTATGAAGTGTTAATGCAGTTTAATCTGTACTTTCTGACAGAAAACATGAATACAGTAACATTTTATACCACCGTGCCATTGTGCTTTATTTGGATGTTGTGTTCACAGTTGTTACGTGTTTTGTAGTGTTGTATTATAATGGCAGTAGTATATTCTATGTTCTAGGTAGAGAGTTGACTCTTGCCAAATGAAATAGCTTTATAATACCCTGGCTGTCAGACTTTGCACTATTTTCCTAAACCTTTTGAATATCTTGAGTGGTTTCTGGATCTCGTAATAGCTCTTTTTTTCTCTGTTTCTCGTTTACCTTTCTCCCCTCCACTTCTTCGTCCCTGTTTGGTCTTGCCAAACATAACCTATAATCTTTACTTTTCACCCTTCAGTCAAAAACACACTACAACTCAAACTCTAAAATAACATTAGATTAAATGAGGGGTGGTGCACTCTTTGATTTCAGTGGACAGCAATGTTTGAAAAAGGAAAATACACTATCTTATGAATATTTTTAAGGACTCAATTGCATGGTAAAGCAATATTTGTAATTTTCTTAAAAAACAGATTGCCTTTTTGAAACTATTGACACACACGATATAGTATTTACAGATGGTATTATCTTAGATTAATACAATACAGTTTCCAACATCTGGAACTGGGATGTCATGATGAAATGCAATACTGAATTATTCAGCCATTTTGAATCTTGAAAACGCTAATGAAATTTGAAAACCTATGGTAAGGGGGGTTAAAAGGTTATTTCCTATGTAAATTATGCTGTGTGACTGAGCTGACTATGGCTTGGCTGTCAAAATCACTTAGAACTGTGATCTTAATAGAGAACATGAGTTCTGGATTCACCGCAGTGTTTTTCCTCTTTGTCTGCTTATGTTCGAGGAGGAGTTGAAATGCATTCCCTATGTGTAATTTAGTTCAAGTCAGAGGAGTCTCTGTTTGTCACTCTCCAAATTTGCTTCCAGGCAGGAACAAACAAGCTAACACCAAGGTGACATAACGGCTAACTAACAAACTCTCAAGCACATATTCACCTCAACAGTCATCGAATTGGGCTTCATAATTGCTGAACAAAATGTGCAGTGTAGTAGTCATTTGCAAGTACGTATTTATGGGCATTCTCACACTGTTTATGATGATGTTTGCTAGTGAGCACATTACAGTTAAATGACTCACATCTGCCTTTGTGGTTGATCAAGACCTTTCATCTGAATATGAAAGGAATCTACACATCCACCAGAAGAGACTTTAGCAGAGACTTGCACCCAGCAAGGTCACTCCTTGTATCTCCCGGCGTGTCCATCGCCGCTTGTTTACGCGTTGATGCAATGCATGAATAGAGAGGGAAGGCGAGGTAGAGAGAGTCGACACGGTAACAACGGCCCCTGTGGCGCATGACGAGGTTTATACGCCTCTGCCTTGTCTCGTAAGCATCACTCTGCCATTGGCCCTGGGGCAGAGTGCTTGCTGACACCTGTGTGCCGCCCGCGCTTCTCAGTGGCGTTCTATTCACCCTCTCTCATGTTGACACCAGGACTCTCTGCTGCTGCCTGACATGTCAGCATCTTCCCCTTCTCTTTATCTCTCTCTCTCTCTCTCTCTCTGGATGGGATTTTTCCTCATCTGAATATGAAAAGAATGAAAAGTGGCTTTGGCCCTGCTCAGTAGTACATGGTATTGCATTATGCATAATTGAGTCTTTGAATTCGACTACTACTTGACTCTTGAATACACAACTTATTTACCTTCGCTAGTATCTTCAAGTCTCAGTATATCAGCCAGCTCATAACTCCGCCCACCTAATTATTGGATTTTATTAGAATGCTTGTGCTCAAGTAGCTGTTCAGATCGTCATTCCACTGACAGTTTATGTGCTTACAGTACATATTTCTGTTTTTTCTGTTTTTCCTTTAGTCTACCCTTCTATCTATCTACTTATCAGTATCTACTGTATCTAACCTTTCTGTCATCCTTTCTGTCTACATGTGGATACACCTTTATACTAATCTGCACACTTCATACACCTTCACACTCCCCTTGGCATTTCTCAGCAGCTTACAACCCTCAGGCAGAGCCACTTTGTAGGGAAGTGATAACATGTCACTTCTGCCTCTTCCTGGCAATCACAGCATGCAACCCGATGCTAGCTCCACACAGATTTTCACACCCCACACACACTCAAAGAACAACCAGAGGAAAACCTATGAATGGACCAGCACAGGTTATCCAGCCCTGCTCCTGACCAGAGTTTACCAAAGCTGCAACCACCAAAAGCTGAACACTCCAAGAAAATGTGAAATTTTGAAATATTTGGCAAAATGCCCAGGATCTCTGCAGAAAGTCATTGGGCCTCATGCAAGAACTACTCATACAAACAGATTCTTAAGGGACACATACCACTAAGTTAAGAGAATTTGTCACATTGACCAATTTTCTCATATTTAGGATTTTCTCTTAGGCATGAACAAAATTTACAAGTGGTCCAAACCTGTTGTGTAAGTGACTTTCAGACAGTCTGCCAATCTCCACAAGGGAAAAACACTTGTTTGACTGAAGAATGCCTTAATCTGCATGAATTTGGAGTTTGTTTTTACAGAAATAAACTGAAAAGTAAATAACTGAAATAAAACGAACAAAATTATATTATTTGCCTTATCAATGTGATGTGTGTCATGGCTTGCCAATTTACCATTTTTCTTTTATGTTCGTTTTTCGTTTGTGGATTTAACGATTTTATTTGCATATTTTGGCATGGGAACTACAGTTCAGTGACTGCTAGGAAAATGATCTCACTCCAACCTCAGGTTTGCAAGCCTGTCTAGTGGGACATCCTCTTTTGCACCCAGCAGTATAACATTACCTATTGTATAATATTCTGTCATCTATCTCCGTGACTGTCACACCCCCCTGACTGCTGCCCATCATGGAACACTTTGCTTTATAAAGCAATTTTTAGCATCTAACTTTATGTCAATTCTTTCTATTCTAACTAATTCTTCTGTTCTATTCATGTGTTATGTTTCATTTGCTGATTTCCGACAGCAGGACATGAAGCTCCATGGTGTGATGTTCTTTTTACTCTTGGGTAACATTTTATTGAATGAAATTTGCCCACAAATGGAGCAGAACAAGTCACCTTATATAGCAATTTGGAAACATTGATTATGCTACTTGGAAATCTCACAGAAAAAAGTACTGCATGAGGCCCATTGCCTTTTGCTAGATGAATTTGGGGTTTCAGTGGCTTATGTCACAATTTATGTGTGGTCTGGTAGTGATTTCGAAAGTGACAACACAGCAAGGCTCAAAAAGAAGTATTTTGAAAGCATTTTTGCCTTGATTTGGAGGGTCTCTCAGCTGGGATGGTTGGTACACCTCAGCTTCACTCAGGCTCCACATTGAGGCCCAAATTTGTTTTTCTGGCTGCAGTAACTGCCATGAATGGGGTGAGCAGAAAACCCAGCTTCAGGCCTCACAAATGCTACACATGAAACTGATACAACATGGCTTTCGTATTAAATGGTGGACACATTTTAAGTATATGTAGATTCAGCAAGAACTACTAACAACAAGGTTGACAAATTTCTGATTTCTTGCATAACCATTTCATACGTTGACAAAATAAAGAAAATAAATCCAATAAAATTATACGAGATCGTTCATATAATTGACTATTAGTCAGTATCATAAACAGGGTTTGTGTGTGGAACTTATATTAGTCTCAACCACAGCCGCTTAGAAGCAAGAGAGTTGTAAGTGTGTGTTGAAAACAGTCTCATCTGGCCAACGACATCCCCACTTCTGTGCTGTTAATCTCCAGAACAGAGATTAGATTTCTGAAACGTGTATTAAAAGTGAAGGCACATACATTTAGTGACAACCATTGTGTCACCCTTGGTTCCAATGAATGGCACATTTATGTGACTGATTTAGAGTCACATATCGAGCTGTGCTGCACCTCACTGTGCTCACATTGTTCAAGGGCTTACCTCTGTGTTTTTGTCAGCCTGTTCCTGAGCCAAACTGGTAATCTACTTATGTGAAGGCCACATTAATGAATTGATTCCCATCAGTGTAGAGCATGGTGTGGCTTCGTGCTCCTGGATGCCACAGAGACAGCAATTATTCAGTGACAGCCCAACAGTACTCCTTGAGGGAAATTGAACAGAAGTCATTTAGTATTATCCAAACAACACATTAATCACATGTCAATAACAGCACTGTATTTTTTGTGAAAAGCTTTGTGAAAACATGCAGTTCAGTCATTTCATTGCAGCATACACTCAACAATATTATCTCTGGCATGCAATATCATCCTCTGTCCCGGAGAATGGGTAGTATTTTCCAGAATTATTCTCAACCTGAGATGTCCTTGGGGATTTTTTGTCTGCAGAGACAGTAACTGTAGCCTCCAGGATGGATAGGCAGATCTTTTTTACACATTGTCCTTCAATAACATAGTTTGCACCTTTTGTTTGGCTCTGAAACTTTGAGGGAGATAAACACATAGTCTATAGTGACTGTTATACCTGCCAACTGTCTAAAAAGTTACAGAATGTGTTGTTTTACTCCAGTGAGCAGCAAAGACAGTGTAGTTTACTGTCTCAACACCTGTGTATCCTTTCAGCAAATACACTTCTCTGTTTCTGTGTGAATTAGGTTCTTTCTACTCTTTATCTTCACCCTGGGAAATTGGTTCTTCCTTGTGGAACCTCTCACAACTGCAATCCTACAAGGGAGAGCTCCTCTATAAAATAACAATCAACCCAGAAGGAAAACTTAGGCTGCCGTTTTTGTTCTTTGGGTAATTTTATTATTCATGTAGTAAAATGTTTGGGAACTAAGGGGTCAGCACAAACTAGAGAGAAGAAAGCATTGAATAACATTTTATAAACACAGACTGGAGGCGTCTAATCGCTTCCAGTCCATGTTTATAACTCGGACTGCTAAGATAGCGTCTATTCCCAAAAATACCCTGTAACACTGATATTGACTGGATAATAGAATCTCACTGATTATGGTGTGAGTATTACTCTAAGATGTCACAGATTTCTTACTGTTGCTGTGAATAATAGTCAAACTTTGAATGAAAACGCAAATGCAAAAGAAGCAATACCACCATGCACCATGCCCAAACGCATAAACACACCCCTCGTATGCAGAGATGAGAGAATAAGTGAGAAAGCAGTCGCAGTATCACAAGAGGGAGATGACATTATCAGCTTAAATCAGCCCTCACCGACGCACTGCCTAGAGAGGGTTCCCTGCTATTTATGGCAGCTGTAATTTCTGTGGAGGGTGGTGACAATCATATCTGCTAGATATGATTACCCCACTTGTACGCCTGATAGTCAAGCATAGTCATTAGCTGTTACAAAGTCTCACTTATCAGGGGAAAAACACTCAAATCTGTTCACAGAATAATTCGTGTTGCATTTACTATCAAATCTTTTGTTTAGATATGATTTTTATATCTGATAATAACACAGTCTGTCTGGCAGTTACCCAGTTTGGGTGAAAACTTTGCTCAAACTTGCTCAAAGAACCTCATATTCAAAGAATTTGATGAATTAATGAATAAATGAGCAAGTAAAAAATCTGTTGTGGATTTATTTACACACCTTACCAATACAAAATCTGCATTTTTATGATTTTATCAATTTTTCCTTTCTATTCTACTTTAGAGTAGCTGGTCCTGGTCACTGTTTAAGTGGCAATAGGAAAAGCAGAGCAGCCCAAACATGCTTTACCTCAGCAACTTCCTCCAGCACCCCCTGGTGAAAACCCCCTCTATCACATAGACTGAGACCAGCCACCCTGCAGATATGCCTCATCTCAGCAGCTTGAAACTTCATTCTCATTCTCTCATTACCCAAAGCTTGTGACCATAGTTGAGAGTCGAGGCAAAGACTGAGCAGAGCTTTGCTTCATAGCTCAGCTCTCTTCTTACCGCGATACAAAGCCAGCGTTACTGCTGCTGATGCACCTAACCCATAGTCTGTCTTTTGAGTGTTCTTATCCTCAATACTAAGTTATTATTTGATATGTGGGGAGATGGCATCAGTCCAAGCATTTGTGGATTATTTATTTATAAGTTATATTTTTTTCCCCAAACTACATTGTGCTTAGAGGGAAATCGTTTACTTATTCATTTACCAGGGAGAAAATAATGTGCTGTATTGATATCTGGAGACTTGAGGGAAGTTAAAGTGAATGGTAAAACTACCAAAAGAAGTGAGAAAAGAAATCAAAGTAAAACAAAATTATTGGAACAATAAGTGACTGCTGTTTAACAGTTTCATTGAGATAAATTATTTTTTTTTAAACTAATATCTTATTCAAAGCAGATTTGAAAAATACACACTAATACACAGTAATAATCACTGACAACAAGACTCTCACCCAAACTGAATTCTTAAGAGGAAAAGGCAGGAAAAAGAAATATGTTTGCTAATAAAAAATGTAAAAAATACACGAATCAACAGTAAACCTCCCTGTTGGGCAAAAGCTAGGCCTCTGGCAGATAGTTCTTTTAAGGATATTATAAATTATCATAAAAATAGTTAAATTACTTACCAAACATTTACACAATCCCAGTAATACCTATCCTGTACTCTGACAATTCTGTAATCTTTTTCCTGCATGAACTGAAAATTCAATTATTGAAATCAATCCCAACTTAATCAGTTTGAATTATTTTTTAATATTCCTAATATTTTTTTCTTATAATGTACATAGATATTGGATATGAGAATATCTGCCAGTATGTTGAGCAGCTTCATTGATCCCTCAAGTCTTAAGGCTGTTTTGTCTTATGATTTGTGTTCTATGTCTTTCCAGGTTTCCTCCAGTTAGTGAGCTGGCTCCATTTGCCACACTAGTGGGGACTATTATAGCTGCTGCTATGAATCAAACCATCTTCTACTCCATTGTGGCAGGAAATGAACTAGGTATGTGCTACAGATCATATACCATGCAGTCAATTAAGCCTACTGTACAATTCACAAACTCCAAGTGAATGTTTTTCATTATTTTGTTTCCAAACAGAGTATAACAAGTATAAAGCCCTCTCGTCCCTGTTTTTTATTTATTTTTCTACATAAAGCAAAAATACTTTTGTGCCAGTATGTCAACTTCTACAAAACAGTTTCTCTGACAACTGCAGATGTCCACAAATCAGATTTAAAGAAAGAAAATTGCAAAAAAAAAAAAAAAAAAAAAAAAAAAAGTGTACACAATCAGACTGTAAAATACTCCTGCTAAATACTCCCACATTATTTTGACAATTGTGGGATGCACATCATAGACACAGGCACTTTTTGTCCTGTCCTGGTCTAGAAGTAGAGAAGACAATTTTGAGATACTTGCAGCTTTAGACTGCTTTTCACACTTGTTAGCAAAGTTTGAAGAGCATAATTACACCCTGGGAGAGAGAGAACACCAGACAGGTGTGAGTTTAGCTCAGGTGTTGAAGCCAAAAGTAGGAGACATACCTGTGAGCTGGAGAGAGCAAAGAGTGTAAAAGGAAGCTGTCAGTCAGTCACCCCTTCCCCACATGCACCTGCAGTGATCTACGTCTGTGTCATATGGAAACAGGAGCTAGAGTCACTTTTCCTTAGATATTCCTGGAAATCGCAGACTCAAGACTTAATAAGAGTTCTATAAATCTACCTCCAGGCCCCTAGTAGTAATATTGTCAGGAAAGCAAAAGCGTTCTGAAGCATGACCTTTTTACATAGCCACAGAGGACCTAGGATCTGTCCATGCCATTGAAAGGGAAAAAAGTGGGATGTATTTCTGCGATTTCCTTTGTCAGTGCTCTAACTAAAGCATTAAATCTGCAATCCATCATTTAGGCAGCCTCCATTAGAATTCAGGCTGTTTTTCTGTTTTCCTTATTGTCCAACAACTGCTCTTTTTCTCCAGTGCTGCCACTCACTATAGAGTGTTAATTGTAATTTTTCTATAGTACATGTGTGAAGAAGCTTTGGCTCGATATCTCGATAAGTGAACTTGACATTGTTGCAGGTTCTGTGTACAAGGTGCTAAAAAGGCTACAATTAAGGACCAATTGACCATGAAGATAAAAGATCCTAGGGAGCAGTATAAATGCATTCAATTTTTATACCTGCAGAGTGGAATTTACAATGTATCTCTACACATCTCAATGTCAACAATATTGACATAGAGATGGGTAGTGTCAAGAATGCAAACAAAGCCAAGCCATATACCTCTGATCAAAACACTATGTAGTTTAAAAAATGGAGGCTTAACTATGCAACTAACCAGTGCTTTCAACAATTATTTTACTTATGTCTTAGTTCTGTCTTTTTAAACTTCCACTATGTCATGTGCTCTGTTTGGTTCCAGGTCATTTCCGGGTGAACAACAGGACAGGCGTCATCTCCACAGCTAAACCTCTGGATTATGAAAATGTGACCACCTATCTCCTCCGGGTCCAGGCAGACTCTATGGATGTTGTCATGTCCAACATGCGTGTGCCTTCTAAAAGTAAGAAAGAGCAGACAATAAATGGGTGAATGTGGAGGTTGAGTTGTATTGTAGGAAATCAGGGATGAAATTATGTTTCATATGATTCCAGGTGTTGCATTTATATTTAATCATAATCCCTCACTGTGACAGATTATGATTAAATGCAGCTGTAGAAATTCTATCGCAGCCTATTTTTATCCTTCATATTTATTTTCACGTTTACCGCCATTACATAGAGCTATTTTGCATTATATGTTTGTACATATGTGTGGATTATTACATTATTATTCTGCCTTACAAGTGCCAAGCGCTGGAACCTCATAGGCATGCATTGGCATCAGAATCAGAATTAGAATCAGAAATACTTCCCCAAGGGGAAACTCTTTCGTTACAGCTGCTCACTATCACATCAGTGCACACTTGAGAATAGAAGGAATAGAAGTACTAAGCAAATCAAAATATAATACACTATAATACAGGTAAGATAAATTAAGTATAAAGTGGATATAAGTATAAAATTAAAATAAGTGTAAAGTATAAAAGTGGATTTACAGGTTGATAATTATGGTACGGTATAACACAATGTAATAATATAAGTACTAAGTAATAGTGGAATAATGAGTACTGTCAAGTTAAGTGTATCAGAATCAGAAATACTTTATTGATCCCAGAGGGGAAACTCTTTTGTTACAGCAGCTCACTATCACATCAGTGCAAACAGGCATAGAAGTACTAAGCAAAAAATATAATACACTATAATACAGGTAAGATAAATTAAGTACCAAGTCGGTATAAGTATAAAATTAAAACAAGTGTAAAGTACAAAGTGGATTACCGGTTGATGATAAGTATGTACGGTATAATAATACAATGTAATAATATAAGTAATAAGTAGTAGTGCATGTACTGTCAAGTTAAGTGTAGCTTATTAAGATGATTATGAGATGGTGGATATTGCACAGAAGTAATAGAAGTATGAATAAATATCAGAAATTAAACTGAAAACAGAGTATATTGCACCAGAGTATTAAACAGAGAATATTGCACAATTATTTCAAGTATTACAGTGATGTTAGTGATCCAATGTCCAGTTTATCGACTTAAGGTCATATAGACTGACACTTAGAGGGAGGAGTTAAAGAGTTTGATGGCCACAGGCAGGAATGACTTCCTGTAGCGCTCAGTGGTGCATTTTGGGGGGATGAGTCTTTCGCTGAAGGTGCTCCTTTGTTTGACCAGCACGGCATGGAGTGGGTGGGAGACACTGTCTTGAAGATGGCATGTAGATTGGCCAGCATCCTCCTCTCTGACACCACCAACAGAGAGTCCAGCTCCACCCCCACAATGTCACTGGCCTTACGGATTAGTTTGTTGAGCCTGTTAGTCTCCACTACCCTCAGCCTGCTCCCCCAGCATGCAACAGCATACAGGATAGCACTGGCCACCACAGACTCATAAAACATCCTCAGCATTGTCCGGCGAATGTTGAAGGACCTCAGCATCCTCAGAAAATAGAGCCGGCTCTGGCCCTTCCCGTAGACAGCTTGAGTGTTCTTAGCCCAGTCTAGTTTATTGTCCATGTGTACTCCCAGGTACTTGTAATCCTCTACAATGTCCACACTGACCCCCTGGATGGAACCGGGGCCACTGGTACCTTGGTCCTTCGTAGATCTACAACCAGCTCCTTAGACTTTGTTGCATTGAGCTGCAGATGGTTCTGCTCACACCAAGCGACAAAGTTACCCACCACAGCAGAGTCATCAGAAAACTTCTGAAGGTGGCAGGACTCTGTGTGGTAGCTGAAGTCTGTGGTGTAGATGGTGAGGATGGAGAGGAAGGGAGAGAGGACAGTCCCCTGAGGTGCCCCAGTGTTGCTGACCACGCTGTCCGACACACACTGCTGCAGGCGCACATGCTGTGGTCTGCCAGTCAGGTAGTCAACATTCCAGGACACTAGGGGGGCATCCACCTGCATCGCTGCCAGCTTCTCACCCAGCAGGGCTGGCCGGATGGTGTTGAAAGCAATGGAGAAGTCAAAAAACATGATCCTCACCATGCTTGCCGGCTTGTCCAGGTTCATTATGTGGGAGGTTAGTGCCACCGGTCTGTGGTCCTTGGAGCCACTGGGACGTGGCATCTTTGGCACAGGAACGAGGCAAGATATCTTCCACAAGGGGGGAGTCGTCAGTCTGGAGAGGGCCATTAGCCTAAGAGCCAGTTGAGGGGGGAGTAGAACTCTCCCAGGAAGATAGAGGAGGGGGGAGCAGTGGACTCAGAAGTCTAAGGGCAGACAGCAGCTGAGTTAGAGGGGGGATGAGCAGGAGCCGGTGTGTCCACTCTGTTAAAGAACAGATTAAGTTTGTTGGCCATGTCCAAGCTGCCTTCAACTTCTCTGCTGCCACTCAGTCTGAAGCCAGTGATGCTCTTCATGCCACTCCAGACCTCTCTCATGTTATTCTGCTGGAGTTTCCACTCCAGCTTCCTCCTGTACTTCTCCTTGGCCTCCCTGATCTTCACCTTCAGGTCAGCCTGAATTGCCCTCACCTCCTCCCTATTAACATCGGTAAAGGCCCTCCTCTTGGCATTCAGGATGTATTTGATGTCCTTTGTTACCCACCGTTTGTTATTTGGATAACAATGGACCATCTTAGTTGGGACATTGCAGTCCACACAGAAGTTAATGTAGCCAGTGATGCACTCAGTGAGCCCATCAATGTCCTCTCCATGAGGCTCACAGAGTGCATCCCAGTTTGTCACCTCAAAACATCCTTGAAGGGTCTCATAGGCCTCCTCTGACCATCTCCTCACTGTCCTTGTGGTCGCAGGCTGCCTTTTAACCAGACGCACATAGCAGGGTTTGAGGTGAACCAGGTCGTGGTCAGACCTACCCGGGGGGGGGGGGGCTGTATGCATCCTTAACGTTAGCGTACAGCAGGTCCAGTGTCCTCTCCTCTCTAGTAGGACAACTCACATACTGAATGAAATTAGTCAGGGTTGTTGAAACATGACAACATTGACATGGTTGAAGTCACCCAAGATTAATATGAGTGCACTCGGGTGTTGAGTCTGGAGTTGTGCTATGGCGATGTGAATGGCCTTGCACGCTGATGCCGGGTTAGCAGAGGGGGGGGGATCATCAGATGTGCTGTTAAAATGACAGCAAAAGTACAGTCTACCACAGAAGCTCCATGATCCAGCACATGATGTTTATTACAGTATTATTATACACCTTTTACAAATGAAATCTATTTGTGCTATCTACACTGTTAGGCTTCAGATTTGGATCAAAACAAGGTTAACAGTCTGTATAGCTGTAGTTTTTATGCTTTTGCGCTGTTGCCGTTATTCACTGCTCTGAGCCATTTGTATAATTAGTGGCAGGTTTGCTGCAGCCTGTGATGGGTTGTTCAGTTTCACACTCCGTTCAGCATCAAGTAGATTTTAAATTGACTAAGGAAATATGTTGATCATTTATTAGTCTACTTGTTTGTTTGACCACTGTAGCATTTTCATACATTCAGGCTAAGATGAGATGTCATATTATTTGAGTAACTTTGTTGCAGTGCCAGCAATTATATTTTATTAATTTCTGGAATTACTCAATGCTTTTAAAATGTAGTTAATATTTGACCATGAAATGATTAATATGAACATGAAATATATGTATCGACAGATTTGACTCACATCTTTCATCATGGTAATTATTAAAAATAACCTTAAAAATATGATTTATCCCTACCTTCAAAGCAGCATGTCAGTCAAACAATCATAAATCCTAAAAAACTTTATGTCCAAATTTGTTGCAAGAGTCAACGAACAGAAATAGCCCATTTGTTTTAATTTAGGCATACCACCCCCAAAACAAGGCTGGGTGACAAAACATTAATCTTAGAAAGTCTTAGTTAATGCAACATCTGTGTGTTCCCATTCTTAAGGCCTCAGTATGCTTGTAACAAACTAGAACGTACAAATTGCCAGCCACTCGAAGGCGGGTCTAAAAGCCTGCTGTCAAAGCCTCTTCCTGCATCCCACTGCCTCCCCAATCTCACTCCGAGAATTCACTGTCTTTGGCATGTCTTTGTAGTCTGGGCGCAATGAATCGCATAAATGGGGATAATGGTGCATATTTTCTCTCCTCAAAGGAATTCATGCTGTTGCACATAGTTGTACAAACAGAAACTGATGGAAGCATTTGAAGAGAGCTTGAGAG
Organism: Siniperca chuatsi; assembly: GCF_020085105.1. NCBI lineage: Eukaryota > Metazoa > Chordata > Actinopteri > Centrarchiformes > Sinipercidae > Siniperca > Siniperca chuatsi. The sequence continues at coordinate 17,372,289 of NC_058052.1, forward strand.
AAAAGTTCAAATTTCCTCATACCTGGCAAACTGCTGCGTAAAGCTGATTGTCAGATTGTCTGTTTCAGAAAGTTTATAAATTGTCAGACACACCAGCAGTCAGAAAGTGGGTTTGAGACACTGTTTGACCATCCAAGAAGCACTTTGTTGGAAGCATACTGAAACCTTCAGAATGCGCTCTTTGATGGCCATGCTTCAGTCGGAATATCATTAGGCTTGTTTATGGATAGTTTACTGACAAAGGTTTTGTAAAATGATGGATGAAGTGCTAACAAAAAGTTGGGTTCATACCTCACTCTCGATCCATTTGAGCTACCAATGAATAATCAATGATCTACTCTAGCTGCTTCTCTCCTTCTCTCACCGTCTGTCTCTCACATACTAATGACAGCAAATACAAGTAGACAATACTCAGGCGAACACACACACACACACACACACACACACACACACACACACATCACTTATCTGATGTAAAGTAGAGAACTCTCTGTCACACAAAGGAGAGAGCTTCCCTAGCATCTGTAGGCTGACATCCTATAGACTCTTTTGGCAGATTGTAGAGAAACCATTTCTTTTCTCACTTGTATTATTGTAATGCAGTACAGGGCTCCATGACAGGGAATATCTTTCTTCTTATTAATGAGTTTTTATTGAGTTTAAATTATCAGAGCGTTACTGAACTGATTTGTCAGATAGATTTTTCTTAGCCCTGTTAGGACCAGTGCACTGTATAGGTGGCCAATATGCACACATAGGTACGTACTCTGACATTCATATGCACAAGCACACATATAATAATCCAGAGTAAGATGAGATGTAATTAAACATGTTTTCTAAATGATAATGCACTCTTAGGCACACTCAAGCTTACTCTGCCTTAGCAGAAATCCCTCCTCTTAATGGACCTGTTTCTTTCATGCATCATTATGAGTGTGTGTACTGTATTTATGTCCTGATACTCTGAGGATGGAATATAGCCACTTTCAACAAAGACAGAGAAGAGATAGAAACTCTGCAGACCTCTTTTCCATCCCCTGGAGTCCTCCCTCTGTGCCTCACGCTACAGCTTTTGTGCCTGTAATTTGATGTGCTGTATTTTTCTTTGTCCAATTCCCGTGGTGTATCCTTAGCTCCAATGTCACATGACTTTACATTTTTGTATGCCACCAGAAGAATAATGGTCCTTGACACTGCATATTTTTTACCTAAACTGCAGTGTTGGAAGGATTTTTGCACTATACATATTTATGCTATACATTGCACACTGTAGGTGTAACTGTGACAAATTACAGGGACAAAAGTTTATAATCAAGATATGTGTGTTTTCCTTTGAAAGGGACAGGATGAATATTTCAAAAGCCTCACAAAAAGGCCAGTTAACCAGCAAATTTAACATTAAAATACCACATTTTCTGCCTCCTTTCCTCATTTCTTTCTCACAGTGTTTCCTCTAACTCCAGGGAAATTCTTGTTGCTTGATTATTGGATGCCCTTCAAGTTATTTTTCCCAATAATGTGCAAACTGCTTCCCTGTTAAACTTTCAGAGCCTTTTATTGATGGTATTGTCATGCACCAAGCTGTGGGGGAAACAAACTTCTCAACAATAAGTGATGCGAGGTAGACCTCACTTAAAAATAATGGCTTAGATGGCAAGATTTCATCATCCTTTTTATTGTTTCACAGAGCCATATTTTATTCAGAGTGTGTTATCACTAATTGGTTGGTAAACAGAATGCAAACTGGCTCAGTTGTTTTCCTGATCTACTTATCAGGTGCACTGAGAGAGAAGTCATCAACACACTTTACACTCGGTTTTTCTCGATTCAAAATATTTGCTGTAATGAAAACAAAATTAACCTCCTCATCATTGACTCAAAGTTGTCAGATTCACTAAAATAGCTTCTCACACTGGTTCATCAGAATGGGTTGAGTTAGGACAAAGGCAACATGTTTGTCTTTCCAGCATGCAATTATAAATCCACTTCAAATAGTTGCAGTGCAGTTGAAAACTGCTACTAAATGAAGATGGGTTTTCCTAAACTTACTCTGTCCACGTTTGGTCAAAATGAAACCAAACATATAGCGTTTCTGTTTGCAGTGAATATTCCCACATGAACTATTTTCAGATTCAGTCAGATTTCAAAAGCTAGGTGAATCTGATTCTTCAATTTCAAAAGAAATAAAATTGATTTTAAAATTGGTCAAATCACCCGTCCTCAGACGATAAGAAAAATACACAAGTAATACTTTATTTAAAATTGGTGATGGCTAGCCAGCTAGATGTTATTTGAAAAACATACTGTGATGTTTTCAGTGATGACTAACTTGCAAAATATTCTGGGAAATTATTTCAAGCTCTCTTTTGAAGTTGTGGACCAGCTGATGACCATGAAAACATTATACTGACATGACAATTTTGAGGCTAAATTATGCATCATTTGATCAAAGCCAGTTTGGATGACTTCAGAGATGTGTTTATTCTACAGCTAGTTACCATGATGATATAAACTTGTGTGTCCCAATTCTTATTTTTTGAGGGTGCAGCAAACCTGGGTTATCAGATGCTTGAATAGGTACATAGTACAAGTACACAGACTGGAGTTAAATGCTATGTGTTTGTTGTTTTTTGTGTCACATGAACTGACAAAAGTGGTGTTAGGTCTTATACTATGCTAGATACATACTAGATCTGTATTTATAAGTGAATGACTTCCACAGGACTTAAATGCACTCTGGTGCCATTTGCTTTTTGCAGCTAACACAGCCAAGGTGTTCATTGAGGTGCAGGATGAGAATGACCACCCTCCCGTCTTCTCCAGGAAGCTCTACATAGGTGGCGTGGCGGAGGACAGCAAGATCTTTAGCTCTGTGCTCAAGATAGTGGTAAGAAAACATCAGCACTGGTCTCTGTTTTTGTTGTTTTTTGTAGCAGCATACATGGAAACAGGCTGAAACTAAAATGACTGATTCCGCTCCCGCTTGGTGGGAGTATTCATCCGATCTGCTCTCTGTGGCACAATTTCATCTCCTCCCTTATCACTCGCTACATCTCTTCCACAATTTCACTCTTACCACTGTCTGCCTTGTCCACGAACAGGTGGGATCAGAGTGAGCTGAATGGCATAATCCTAGTATGTTCACAGAAGCATGGCTGGACATCCTCTCTGATTATCAGCCTGCTCTGCCAAGGTTTCACTTTGTCATCCAGTGTACTACACTGTATGTCTATGTCACCCACCCACACTGTATGCGTGGGTGGGTGCTAGTGTATACTTAGGCTTGTGTTTGTGTACAAAATCCTTCAGAATGAATGCCTGCAATGCCTACCTTAAATGGCAACACTACAGCTGACATACAGCCATCCATTTGTGTGAATGTACAGCTAAGTATCATCCACTTAATAATAGAAAAAAGAAATCACAACTCCTACACAGACCAACAACAACATAGTTATAGTGTATTATCAAACATTTTGGAGGAAAAGTGAACATTCATTGGGAGGAACTGTAGCCAGTTTAAATTAAACTGAGACCTGGCCTGAAACATGGGAGCTATTTACAGGATAATGGGCACAGGCCAACGGTGTCTAGAGAATGTTTAAGAAAAGAAGCAGGTGTAATATCTAGCAGGCAAGTTGAGGAGTACAAAGGTCATGAAGGGAGATTAATAATAAAAAGTATTTCAGACGTTCTGGCAGATGTGAAAATCAGCAAATGATACAGAGGAGGGAGCTGTCATCACATCCCTGTCCTAATTAACAAAATCGGCAAGAAATTTGTTGCTGTCTAAAAGTAAAAAGACAGGAATACCAGGGGCAGCTGGGGATTATATTCATTCTATTGATGGTCTCAAATAAAACTCTGGAGTTGCGTTTACTGTGGGAAATGAGCTTATCCTTAATCTTTATGTTATAACTTTAAAAAAAGCTCTTGTAGGAAACATTCCTCAAGGACTGGTTAAAGCTATGTGATTCATTCTTTACTGCACTTAACAACTCTAAACATGGGGTTAGCATATATTTACAAGCCAGATTATGGCACGTGAATAGAAGCAGACATTAGTGGAGATCCTTATCAAAGAAATAAAATAGTTTTAAACACTAACACCAGCAGAAAATGTCAAAAGGGTTAGTGTAGGCATTATTTGAACATTATCATAATAGCTCATCATTACATGTACATTCAACTTAGATATAAGACCTTAAACTATTGTTACAAATGCACTTTGCATGGCCTATGCTTGTGTGTTGTATGTTTATTTTAAGTCTTACTTAGGTCTTAGGTCAGATATCACAGGAGGACATTGTGGGCACGGACACTGTAGAACATTGTCAGCCTTGGACAATTATTCAGTACGTGATCATATGTGTGGGTGGATGGGTCTTCATGTATATGAAGTGCATGTCAAGTGCAGATAAAACAGAAATGTGTGTATTTCATACAAGCACATGTACATGTGACAGGACATGTGCTATAATTAATTTTTTTTAAATTCTTACACCTTCAAACAGAGGGAAAATGTAATGTATGACTTAATTGTCTTAAGTTTCTTAAGACCTGAATTATTCACTAATTCAGTTGGTTAAAGTAAGAGCTCCATTTGAAATGCAGTATAACCTTAATGGGTAGCTCCATCCCCAAAATTGAGAGGCAGGTCTTCTGACCTTGAGACTATATATATATGTATATATATAATATGTATATGTCGGGGCAGTGACCCCCAAACTGGAGGAGTGGCTACAGCAGATCCCTGGAAGAACACCAGACATCTCGGTCCAGAAACGAGCTCGAAGGATGAGACCACCTGCAGGGGGTGAAGGATGAAGTTTTTAGTATCATTGATATTATATTTTACAACATTTTCATTCATTCACAAATATAGTAGCAAATTAAAATACATTTCACAAAAATAGTAGAAATTCAAGCATCCCGAATCCAGAGTGGGTGACACACGATATCAGCGCAATTTCAAATCAGATTGAGTGAGAGTGAGAGAGAATGTGTAAAGTATTTATGTAAAACCTGAAACAGGGATGGACGTTATTGCAGCTTTCAGATAATGAATGCAAAGCAAGATCATCTTTTTTGGAATCATGAATGATGGAGATGATTTGAAAAGAATGGCTGATTAACCATGCTCACTGCCCAAGTCCTCTAAATATGCAAAACCCATTTCGTGTATGCTCAAATGTAGCACTGAATAGAATATCATCGATTGAACACTGTGCAGTGGCTTCAACCATTCGACCAATTTGGAATCCCTTTTCTGTCTTTCCTTTAACTTGGAATAGACACCACAGTGTAGAATTATGGGTCAAGTGCTATCTATAATTTCCCCGGGGCCAAGGCTTCTTTGGAGTATGGCTAGTGTGAAGCATTTGCACTTGACTTAATTAGTAATGAAGCTGAGCGCCCCTTTCTCAGGAGATAATCATAGAAATATCGTCAACATTTGGCATATTCTGACACTTCTGACCTTCTGCTATTTCACTCTTAGCCAGAAATAGTAAAGTCACATAATAAAATCTCAAGCAGTAGCTGGCAGACATTTTTATTTAAGCAAATTAACTTTGCAGTGCAAGACAGATTTGCCTTATTTGCTGCTAAAGTCTAATTTCAGTGGAGTGGAAAAGTTAAATGAAAAATATTTCATTAACAAGGTAGAAGTGTGCTGTTTAGAAGAAAAGTATGATTACATGATTACACCATGCTCCTTGTGACACTTACTTGACCCTGTTTTTTAATCAGTAAATAATTGGATTCATGGGTAGCCAAATGACACTCACTTTTTCTCAGCTCCCTCCTCGACTGCTTGACCCCTTGTTTTAAACACAATGATAAGCTTTTTGACCAACAACGAGATGCCTTAATTTTATTCTTTGGCCTTTTGAAGGATTTTTAATGGAAACCATCAGGATCCATACATTTTCCCCTTGCTGTCTTGTGGCAGCTTGCAAACAAACCTCACAGTTTCCCCCAGTGTCAATAACAAGTTTTAAAAGGTTTGCCCTACATTAATAAATACATTTGGCTTTACTCACTCTGATGATTTATGCATCCTTTTTATTGGGACCTTGCCCCCAATAGCTGGAGAAAAAAAGAGATTGCTCCTATTTATCAGTGTCACTCGCTATAGACAACCACTGAAAATGTATGCCTGTGTGTGAGCTCAGTGGCCAGTCAGAACTTGTACATCAGAGGTTGGGAATTCTGTGGTTTTGCCTACAATGACAAAGTGCAGATGCAGATTATGATCCTCATAAATTATATGTTGTTTTTGAGGATTAAATTATTTTTACCACGGTCATTTTCTTGTTTTCACTGAAGAAATGGTATTGACACTGGCCCAAAAACAAAAAAGTAATTACTAAAATTTAATAGATTACCGAATTTCAAGCAGCTATATTCGATATTTTTATAATAACAATGTATCACATGACGATGTTGAATGTGAGAGGCATCGCTCGTATTGATGATCACCCGACTTTGCAGCTCCACTAGGCTTTACAGAGCTTTGTAGTAAGTTTCAGCTCATTGTTTGGCGGTCCAGCCGGCAACTTTACTGTTTTGGTTTACTCTCACCGCTTTCATAGCATCTTTTTCTGCCGCAGCAGTCAGCTGTTTTCAGCAAAAAAAGCTCTAAAAGCCCACTGTACACTACCTGCTCAGCACCGAACAGCAGAAAGACACAGTTAGCAACTAGCTGGTGGAGCATTTAGCAGCTAAAGAGCCAGATATTTCCCTCAGGAGTTGGTGGAGACCAAAAAAGAGCTAAAAGGAGAGTAAATATTGTACTTACATTTGCCAGGTGGCCTGAAACACGACACAAAATCAGTTATTGCACATTTAAAGAAACAAAACACTTCAACATCCATTAATGAAAAAATTAAAGTTAGGAAACCTTGCCTCCTCTTTAGCCTTTTATAACGGGTAACAATGGGTAAAAATGCAGCAGTGTGAAACACACCACTTCAGATAGAGATAACTTATGAGCCTCCAGCTACAGCTCTTTTCTTTCTTGTCAGCTACTGTTATAGAACACCTGCATGGAAAAGAATTAGAAGCAAATATCTCCACCAGTACGAGGACATCACTTAAAAGCTCCACTCTTTCAATGAATTCTTAATAAAAATGTGCCACACAGTGGTTCCCACTCCAGCCAGCTGTAGTTTAACATAACGTTACAATGGCTGTCCGTCAAAGGTTTTGACATCATTAGACAACATAACACCATAGCAATAAACCATGGATGCATTAAAGTAAATGCTGCACCCAAAAAAACCCTGCTAACCTTCAGTTCAAAACCAGACAGCTGTGATGGTCTGTTTTTACAAGAGAATTATATCGTTTTGATTTGTCACATGGCTGCAGAATAATCGTGTGATAAATAACAGCAAGATTGATGCACCACAGGGGGAGTTTTGAGGGTGAATCGACACTGAATCACACAAGGAAGAAACCCTGTCTGCAGTGTTTAGTCTGTTTAGACTTTCAAGCATGTTGCTCTTCCGGCCCAATTCATTGATGTCACAGCAGGTGTTTCCCATCGGCTGTCAAAGACAAAATACCCTTGTTATATCACTGATTAGGAAGTGGCCAGAAGTGCAATATGCTTGGAACTAAACAGCCACCATCATGGTCAAGAGCTCAATCAGTGGTTGGTGAAGGCTGGCTCAGGCTGTATTCAAATCTCAAATCTCAAAATACAGAGTCCATTTTTTTCCATTAGAAATTGTTCTCTGATTAAGTATTTTCTCTTTTTCTTATTGTTTTGAGTATCTTTGTATGTGTGTGCTACATGTGTGTTATAGGCCACTGATAAGGACACTGGGAATTATAGTGAGATGGCATACCGCCTGATTATTCCACCCACACCAGAAGGCCAAGACAGCTTCGTCATCGAGACCTACACAGGTATCATCAAGTCGGCCATCATGTTTCGAAACATGCGCAGGTCCTACTTCAAGTTTGAAGTTATTGCCACAGACGACTATGGAAAAGGTCTAAGCAGCAGTGCCGAAGTGGTGGTGAGTATAATGCCTTTTATAGTGTGAATGCATGTTTGAAGCTCAGGTCATCTACCAGAGGCCTCGGCGTTTGAGGGTTATGTATATATATATATATATATATATATATATATATATATATATATATATATATATATATATATATATATATATATATATAACTGGATAGCTCGATTTGGTAGGCCACGGACATTCACGGGGAACAAGGGTTCGAATCCCCCTCGGAGCGCAATGAGCAATGACCCATCATCCAGTGTGGGTCCTTAGGCAAGACCCTTCACGCTGCTGCCTACCTCATGATGATGAGACAATGAAATACATGACATGCCGGCTCAGACGTCGCCCGGCCAAACAAGGTCTGCGTCAGGTGTTGGGGAACCAGGGCATCGAGACGACAAATGGGCTACTGGAACAAGATGGAGATGGGCGAGATGCGATAATAAGGCTCTGTTGGAATGCTACTACTCCAGTAACCCTAGTCAGAGGGGTTACATGCACAGGATGTGGGATGAATGGTTACTTCGAAACCCACAATCAAGGCTTACGGCGAAGCAACTAGTAGCTCAGTGTTCCAACATCCATAAGCGGCAACTGCTATCACAACTTGAGATTGACGAGGTACAACACAAATGCTACGGCAAGGGGGAGCCAGGACTACAGGTCAGAGGGGAGCAACCAGCAGCTCCCCAACCAGAGATTGGGTACGAAGCCCCAAGAGAAATCACGCTGAACGAGGCAGCGACTGACCTGAAAGATGAGATCATGGCGAGGATGAATAGAGATCCTAGAGATGCTTGGCTACAAGAGCAACCATGGGAGCCATGAGAGACAATACCCACCATGGAAACGAAGGTTGGAGGCAAAAATCAAGGAGGCCCGGAGAGAAGTGAGCCAACTGACAGAGGCTGAGAGAGGTGCAATGAGAAAGCAAGTACCCAAGAAGTACAACCAGATGCCCATACCTGAAGCACTCGAAACTGCCAAACAAAGGCTCCAAGCCTTGGCTAGCCGCCTAAAGAGATACACGAGAGATAATGAAGCCAGAAGAATAAACCGGCTGTTCGCAACTCAACCTGCGAAAGTGTACGCTCAATGGCAGGGTAATAACAGCAGAGCAGACCCACCAAGGCTGGAAACGGAGAAAGGGAGGCATCACACAACAGCGATGCACAGTGGCTGGCCGCCACAGTGGCTGGCTGCCCTGAGAAAGGACCACAGCAACCTCCCTGAACAGAATCCAGTCACCATCACAGCGGCAGACATCCAAGAAAGAGTCTCAGGTATGAAGAACTGGACAGCACCGGGCCCTGACAGGATCCACACCTACTGGCTAAAGAAGCTCACTGCACTCCATGAGCGCCTAGCAGCACAAATGAACCAGCTGCTAAGAGATGGGACGCACCCTGAATGGCTTACCGAAGGGCGCACAATCCTGATCCTGAAGGATCCCGCAAAGGGTACAGTCCCATCCAACTATCGGCCAATAACCTGCCTCTCCACAACATGGAAGCTCATGTCAGGCATCATCGCGGCTAAGATAAGTGGACACATGGATCAATACATGAGCAAAGCGCAGAAGGGCATTGGCAGAGGAACCAGAGGAGCCAAACACCAACTCCTGGTTGACAGAACAGTCACCCAAGACTGCAGAGCCCGACACACTAACCTGTGCACTGCCTGGATTGATTACAAGAAAGCATATGACTCAATGCCGCACACATGGATCACTGAATGCTTAGAGATGTACAACATCAACAGGACTCTAAGAGACTTCATTGCGAACTCGATGAGGCTGTGGAAAACCACCCTTGAGGCCAATGACAAGCCACTTGCACAAGTATCCATCAAATGTGGCATATACCAAGGAGATGCTCTGTCCCCACTGCTGTTCTGCATAGGACTGAACCCCCTCAGCCAAATAATCAACAAGACTGGCTATGGATACCGACTCAGGAACGGGGCCACCATCAGTCACCTCCTCTACATGGATGACATCAAGCTATACGCTAAGAGCGAGCGGGACATCGACTCACTGATCCACACCACCAGGATCTACAGCTCTGACATTGGGATGTCATTCGGGCTTGAGAAGTGCAGTCGAATGGTGACAAAGAGAGGGAAGGTAGTCCACACAGAAGGGGTCTCACTCCCAGAAGGAACAATAGCAGACATTGAGGACGGTTACAAGTACCTTGGAATACCACAGGCAAATGGCAACCTCGAAGAGGCAACAAGGAAGACAGCAACGGCCAAATACCTCCACAAGTAAGGCAAGTCCTAAGAAGTCAGCTCAATGGCAAGAACAAGGCCCAGGCAATAAACAGCTACGCCCTGCCAGTGATCAGATACCCTGCGGGAATAATAAGGTGGCCAAAGGAAGAGATACAGACCACAGACGTTAAGACGCGAAAGCTCCTCACCATGCATGGAGGGTTCCATCCCAAATCCAGCACCCTGAGACTGTACGCTAGCCGTAAGGAAGGCGGCTGTGGACTAGTGAGTGTGAGAGCCACTATCCAGGATGAAACATCCAAGATCCACAAGTACATCCAAGATAAGGCCCCAACAGATGACGTGCTCAGGGAATGTCAATGGGGGAATGGGGAACAGAGGAAGACGTGCTGGAGGAAGGACCATCATGGGAGGACCATCATGGGAGGACAAACCCCTACACGGGATGTACCACCGGAACATAACTGAAGTGGCTGATATCAAGAAGTCCTACCAATGGCTAGAGCGGGCTGGATTGAAGGACAGCACAGAGGCACTCATCATGGCTGCACAGGAGCAGGCCCTGAGCACCAGAGCAATAGAGGCCCAGATCTACCACACCAGACAAGACCCAAGGTGTAGGCTGTGCAAAGAGGCCCCTGAGACAATCCAGCACATAACTGCAGGGTGTAAGATGCTGGCAGGAAAAGCATACATGGAGCGCCATAACCAAGTAGCTGGCATAGTGTACAGGAACATCTGGACTGAGTATGGACTGGAAACCCCGAGGTCAAAGTGGGAAACACCTCCAAAGGTGGTAGAGAATGACCGAGCCAAGATCCTGTGGGACTTCCAGATCCAGACTGACAGAATGGTAATGGCGAACCAGCCTGACATCGTGGTGGTTGACAAACAGCAGAGGAAAGCCGTTGTGGTTGACGTGGCGATACCAAGTGATGGCAACATCAGGAAAAAGGAACATGAGAAATTAGAGAAGTACCAAGGGCTCAGAGAAGAGCTGGAGAAGGCCTGGAAGGTGAAGGCAACAGTGGTACCCGTGGTCATCGGAGCACTGGGGGCAGTGACCCCCAAACTGGAGGAGTGGCTACAGCAGATCCCTGGAAGAACACCAGACATCTCGGTCCAGAAGAGTGCAGTACTGGGAACAGCAAAGATACTGCGCAGAACCCTCAAGCTCCCAGGCCTCTGGTAGAGGACCCAAACTCGAAGGATGAGACCACCCGCAGAGGGTGAAGGACAAAGTTTTGGTTTTTTATATATATATATATATATATATAATCATATAATTTATGATACAGACCTTCTATAAAAGAATAATAGAATAATTCGACATCTTGGGAAAGACGCTTTTTCGCTTTCTGACGGAGAGTTAGATGAGAAGATTGATACCACTTACATGTGTCTGTCTGATAAATATGAAGCTACAGCCAGCAGCCAGTTAGCTTAGCTTAGCACAAAAACTGGAAACAGTGGGACAGCTAGCTTGGCTCTGTCTAAAGGTAACAAAATCCACCTACCAGTACCTGGTTGTTTTCCTCTGTTTCCCGTCTTTGTACTAAGCTAAGCTAACCGACTGCTATCTGTAGCTTTATATTTAATGGACAACAGTGAACTATATATATGTGAGAGTGAATTTGACCTATTCATGTTGGAAAACCTCTGCTCTGTTTTTCCTCACACAAGTTTGTTCATTATGAGCCTAGATAATGATTTTTTTGTTGACTCAGCACTAAATGTTTTGGTTCTGTCTATTGAATTATTCACAGTAGTAGTAGGTACAGGACACTCAACATGTGTCATCTGCCACTGTCTGATAATCCAATTAAACTCTTTCTTTCAGTCATGTGTATTAACTCTGTACACATTATGTACATCTGTCTGTGTCCATGTGTGTGTGTCCCTATGTTCATCTAAATGTGTGTCTGTGTGTGAGTCTCATCTCTGTGCACATTTCTTTTTCCCAATAATTTCCCCACGCACCCGCTGTGATTGGGCTCAGCTTTGCCCCCAATTCAATGCTTAGCTTTCCTGACGGTGGGCAGGCTTATTTTTTGTCTCAGTGAAATATGTCTGGCTAACAAGCTTCTAACAAGACAGAAGGAGGGTCTGGGACATTGCCTGGAATTGAGAGAGCAGCGAGTGCTTAACCATGGTGCTCGTTAATTTTCAAGGGGAAACCTAATTTCACAGGAGTCGCATGGGAGATTTGGCTTCAGAGCACAGAGGCTGTTGCCTATGCACTTAACTGCTGCATCAGAATTAGGTCCTGTTAAGTTTGTCGCAAGGCACCAATATAAGCAGGCAATAGAGGGTCTCATTTGGTCCACCGAAAGAAGCATTTCAATGAGTCGATCAAACTCACAGTAGGACACATGTAACTAACTGGCTTAATCACTATTTATCTTTATTTTCTACTGTCTGTTTTACCTCTGGGTCCTTTATTTCTCTCTTTCCCTCTACCCTACTCTCTCTCAGGTTTCTGTGGTCAATGCGTTGGACATGCAAGTTGTTGTGTCCACTGTCCCACCCACTTTAGTGGAAGAGTATAAGGAGCAGCTCATTAGGTAAGACAACATTTAACGAGATTGAACTATAAAAGTAAAACCAAATTACCCTGTTAAATGAGAAGAAACCAATATCGGTGTTTGCATAATGCTAGGAGTACATTTTTGTGTTCATTTTTTATAAAGGAAGCTACTGTATAATAAGAAGGTGAAATAGACAGAAAATATTCATTCATTCATATTTCCTTGCCCTCTAATATTCTTTTTGTTAATTGATTTCAGATAGAATTGAGTCAAGGTGTCACCTTAATTTGCATATAAAATTATTTTTGAAGGACTGGAGTGGCATGCATGATTCAGCTGTGCCAAAAAAAAACTGTTGAAAATTAACACGGAGTAATAAAAGTTAATGTTATGTAAAACTTGTCTTGTTCAATGTTGTTCAATAACCATTGACCAATCAATTAAGATTAACCAATGAGACAATTGAGTCTTTCCTCTAGAGTCTGTTTTCCTAGTCCAAATTAATTAATAGATTCATGAAACATCTTTTTGCAGCTCTTGGGGCAGAGTGTTTGGTCTAATTAGTCAATCTGAAAGGCAAATGGGTGTTAATAGTTGTTTTCCGTGAGCTTGATGTGTCTCTCTCTCACAAGTGACATTGCTCTTTAGGCTGAAAAACACACACATTAGTCATGTTAAGCTCTTTGAAGTGATGTCATTTGAGAGGTCTGCAATTTTGCACTGTGCTGGGGATGATCCAGGGCCATTTTACCTGAGTGCTCAAACTGTTTATCCACCTTGGCAAAGGCAGACGGCAAGGCTTTCCTTTATTGGGTGTAATTTAAGGCGTGGATTTCTCCCTGCCTGAAAAGGATTATCAGACTCTTGCTTTGCCAAGAGCCCAGTATGGAGAAGAAAACTGCTGCCCGATGGGACAATCATTACCAGAGTGGAGTACTTAAGATTGGTGGCTTTCATATTGCTTTGGGCACAGAGGTGCCAGAAATGGTTTGAACTAATGTGAAACTGGATTTGGCTCTAGACTTCTTTTAATAGTATTTACTCCTTTATTGCTTTCTTTATATAAGTTTGACTTGTGGTTTTGTGTTTGTTGCAGTATTCTGGAGCGCCACATCCAGGACCAAATTCCAGGTGCCAAGGTGATTGTAGAGTCCATCGGTCCACGTCGTCATGGTGACGGCTATGAACTAGAGGACTACAGTAAGTCCGACCTGATGGTGTACGCCATTGACCCGCTTACGAACAGGGCCATTTCGCCCAAGGAGCTCTTCAAGTGAGTGGGTGAATTTTATTACAACAAGTACAGTCCACCATTTGTTTTAAATTGATGTCCTAATGTCCCTGCTGTGCTGCATGTTTTCCCTGCAGTCTCTCTTTACCCTCTGTCCATACAATGAGTCAGCAAATGTATCTTTCTCAGACACCCCTTGGCTTCCTCCTCTGCAATGTCTCCATTTTCTCACTGCCTTCACTTTCTTATAAGACTTTAATTATCCTGCAGGTGCACCAAATCTGTCATATATCATAGAAAAGGGGCAGATATAAGGGAGAAAAAGGAGTGGGTGAGGTTAGGGAGGCACAAAGTGAGAGTGGAGCAGGGAGTATTTCAATCAGTCCATCACACCGTTATGCCAGTGACTGAAAGGCTGTTCCAAGAGCCTGGAGATATGCCAGCAATACATTTTATTCCCTTTGTTTGTGGACATAGAGATAGAGAGATGTCTGTGTGCTGAAACCCTGTTTGACCACTGAGAGGCCATATTCGCATGCTATTAAAGCAACACAAAAAAATAAATGGGCTTACAAGACACTTTTTCATCCCATCAGGAAAAAAAAGACCTTGGCCATAGCTGGTACCTGAGGACAATCTTGTACTCACCTTTCTTGTGTTTCTTAGCCCTTCTGTCAAACCGATCAGACACCAATTTTAAAAAGGCAACTACATCAGAGCATGAGAGTTGCCAATCAATAGGAAACACCCCCATCTGAGTTGTCCCCTTCACTCTCTACTTATTTGCTCTCCTGCTTATCTTACATTGAGCTATGTGTCACCACCTCTGTCTTTATTTCTCCTTATCCATGGTTACTGCCAATTCTGTTTTGTGTGTGGCTCCTAAGAAACTTCGCCCTTTCTTTTTGGAATGAGATTGTGACAATTTTGGTTCACTTGGAAATGCTCCTCTCAAATTACATTTAGAGGTGCTTTGTGTATGTGCTGAATTAATCTATAAACATTATCTCAGTGTCCTTGACCATCAGCTGAGTGCCTCAACTGTTTTTTAAGTGGAGAATTGAGGTTGGAGCCATGGGAAGGGAGGCACTCGTGTTATAAAAACAGCTTTCTTTAAAAGTTTTTGAGAGAGCCAAGCTAATTTTAAAAGAGGCGTGCTACATCCCTGCTTTAATATGAATCTGCTTCCTTAGATACAGATACTGTCAGGAAGATCATTTAAACTAGAGGAGAAAGGCTTTTTATGCATGCAGTGCATGTCTGACAATGTTGTGGGGTGATTGCATGTAATATGTCTGCGACTTTGCTGTCAGATCACAGAGGGAGAAAGAGAAACACAACATAATTAGTGGATTGTTGCATGCGAGTGTCCTTTTGCCACTTTGAATACAACATTCTCTACCATTTGAGCTCTCTAGAGCATAGATTGCCAGAGAGACCAATTAATAACATTCATCTACACTAATTTTTTCACCTATAGAAAAACAAAAATGACAGTAATTGGATGTGGCAGTGTGCTCGCTCCTGTGATGCAGAATGTTTGAAAGCCATTCTGGTTATTGTTACAAAATGACATTGGAACAACAGTGGGTGTATTGCTTGTATGCATGTGCATTTTACTACAATATTAATGCAAATTCTGCCACATGTCTGTAATTGAAACACTGTAGAAGTGGAAATCAACACATTTTGATAGAAAGGTCACAGGAAAGGTATTTCATTAATGTTTTTAGTACTCCTTTTGACAAATCATTTGAACTTAAAGATAAAAATACATTTCTATGAACAATATGCAGATCCCCAGTCACGTTTATATCATTCATAATGTGATGATCTAAATCACCAGATGCCACTGACCTTGAAATAATTGTCTCTCAGCAAATTAGATACTTAAAGGGACAGTTCACCCCAAAATTAAAAATACATACTTTTCCTCTTACCTGTGTGTGCTATTTATCCATCTAGATTGTTTTGGTTTGAGTTGCCGAGTTTTGGAGATATCAGCCATAGAGATGTCTGCATTTTTTTAATATAATGGAACTATATGACACTCGGCTTGTGGTGCTGAAAGTGGCAAAATACAATGCAAATACATTTGAAAAGCTCAACAGCAATGTCTCTCTCCAGAAATCATGACCCGGTTACTCAAGATAATCCCAAGACCTTGTTGTTTCCTACATGAAACTGCTCACAACAAATCTGTATTTTTTTGGCACCTTGAGCACCACAAGCCAAGTGCCAAAATTGAGATAACTCAGCCACTGTGCTGCTGGAAAACCAATTATTGTTTTATTCTCATTATGTGATATAAATCACAGATTTCTCGATGGGAATGTGCTGGAAATCAACAAGGAGTTCCAGCCATACCTGGGCGAGGGGGGCCGCATCCTCGAGATCCGCTCTCCAGACATTGTGGCCAGTGTGAAGAAGGCGGCCCAGGCTGTGGGCTACACAGAGGGAGCTCTCCTGGCCCTGGCCATTATCATCATCCTCTGCTGCATCCCTGCCATCCTCATCGTCATGGTCACCTACAAACAGTGAGTACTCTTACCTCAGTAATAATCACTGGCTTCTGCAATCGATTAATCATCTTTAACAGGTTGTCAGGAAATTAAAAGGGAAATACATTTTAATTAAACAGACCATTTTCTTGGGAGATATTGTGTTACACTCGGTTTAAACTAAAGCTTTGCTCCTCACTGACAAATCAGATATTTATTGTTGGAATGTAAACCATTGTTTACATCCAGTACCCTGTGACCTGTTAGAATAGAGCCAGCAAAACCACAAACAGCATTGCTGAAAGTGTATTTGTCAAGTATTTAAGATAAAGCGAGAGCACTTCTTGCTTTGTTGCTGCCTATTTGTGTGTGTGTGTCTCTCTCTCTCTCTTTCTCTCTCTCTCTCATCAGACATGCTGACTGCGCACTCTGCTGGGCTAATCTCCCTGCTCATGCTCTGTGAAAGCAGATTAATTAACATTCATTTGTGACAAATATCTACAGCCAATTGTGACCGTCACAGTGCGTCTTCACGCTACTTAATCATCTCTGCCTGACACACAAACAGTAAACAGTGCTCTCTCGGTCTGGTTTGCTCTGTCTCTCTCATTCACACACACAAAATATGATGCTTTTTGTTTAAAGCGTCATTCAGATTGTTGAGGTAATTGAACTCTTGGTTGGCAGGAGTCAGGTTCTTATCCCCTCTAATCGTTGTTATGCTGGAAGTGTTCCATTAACGGCGATGTTTGGAAATGTTTATCCACGGCAGATGGGCGGCGTAGTTGTCCTTACGCAAATGCACAGACCAAACACAGCAAAAAGCTGTTGATGGTGACATTAGACCTAACGCACAAACTGTCATAACAGATGGCACTTTGTTGGTGGCGACATTACTTTGGTAAGATTAAATGATTTAGGATATAATTTTCTCATTTCTGTGTGTCAACATAATTTGATGTTGCATAAATTTGGGAATGAATATAATATTTAAAACATGAATCTGTTTATTCATGTGGAATAATTGAATTTTGGTGTAAATAAGTAATGGTGACATGAAGCATAGAAGATTCACTTAAGAAAAAAGCAATGGCTACTTTTGCATGTAGCCCTGCAGTCAATGCTGGAGGCTTGAGTGCTTCCTACTTTGCATAGAAATTGGAGAGAACATAAAGAAAGTTTTCTCATGTTTTGTGGTAGATAAACATGGTATGTTATACAAAGATCTTCTGTTGTCTGAGTAAGGATTGCATGAATAATGCTCATTATTTAATCTAATGTGTTTCGGTGTTTTAAGAATACCTCCTAGCATTAAAACTGCATTGGGTTACAGTCTTGCCAAATTATGTAATTACTTATCTTTTTTGTCCCCCATCTCTCTCTCTTCCTGTCTCACTTCCTTTCCTCTGATTCAAATCCTATCACAAGGTTCAAAGAGTAAGTAATTATTATTCTTCATGTGTCACAAGTGATTGCGCTTTCATTGCTTGAAGTGTGTGTGAGAAGTTCAGTTTCTATCATGTTCATTATTCATTAGTTATTTAAAGATGAGTTGAATGTGTGAAGATGATGAACAAAATACATGCTAGCTAATGCCACCCTTTTGAAATGTCTACAGCATGACATAAAGCAACATTGATCCATCTTGTAGGTTACAGAATGATGGTTTAATTTGGCAGAACAGTTTCTCTTCATGTGGAAAATCTGATGAAATTCAAAAGGAAAATCAGCCCAAAGTCAACAAGATTCATAGTTACTGTACTAATATCCTCTTACTCAACACTAAAGTTAGACTTGTCACTCTGTTGAAAACCTTCTGATCTGTTCCCCATAAGTTCCAGGAGTCCTATGTATAATCTTCATGTGCATTAATGTTAGACATTAGTAGTTAAGAAAAATATAATCGTGCAGAATGTAACTCTAAAAACACGGAGTTGAAAACAAATAAAATCTCACATTGACAATAACCTATAGGTAACATACAAGTCAATGTCATTTTCTATGAGAATTACAGGTATCTTTGGTTGTCTTAATACAACCTCAAAAGAGACTTCTTACAGGACTATATTGTCTTAATTTCACTGCTCACTTGCAATCTAAAACGTTCTTGTGTTGTGCTTGTGTGGTGTGGTCTCATGTTTAAAACTCCATTAAGCAATATTTTTGGTATTATTACTGAAACAAATGCCTCCCTTAAAGGTTGCTAGTACTACCGATCCCACTAAGAATCAACACTTGCAGCTCTAAGCAGCTTTCAGAGTAAACAAGTAGCTGGCGAAGAGTGTTGAACAAGCTAACAAGAGCCAGATATTTTTTTCAGGTGTTGGCGGAACAAACCAGAACTAAAATGGCAGTGAATATTGGACTTGATCCAGCAATGTTGCCTGCAATTGTTTGCTAGCATGTTAGCCATAAGAAATTAGATAAATTGAAATAGTTAATAGTAATAATGAGTTAAAGTTAAAATAATGTATCAAGGCTCATTGCTGTTAGTTTGCTTTGGAATCTCTTTTCTGACAGTAACAGTAAAAAAAACCTTAATGCAGCTTTGCATCAACATAAAAGAAGACATAAGAATAGATGCTACCTATACCTCATTCCACTGTACCAAGTTATTCTTTTCCTATCCCTAACATCTCTAGACGTGACTGAACATAACAGTATATTTAGTTTTACCACTAGTTGCTGCATGTGCTTCTTTTTTGCAAAACGTCCTTGTGAAAACACATGGTTAATTTGTGTTTGAGACTTCATGCATAAGTGATGTGTCTGGCTTCTACTCACTTTTTAACCACACTGTTAACTGTTAACTAAATTAAATGTGAAAGAAACAATTACTTGTATGTTGTATGTATGTATTTTGGGTTGATTTTTCTTTGTATGTTTGTGCATCACACGTCTTTTTGCATGTGGACTAGAAATACATATTTTGGTGAATGTAAATGTTAACACTTTGCACAGGCGACAGGCAGAGTGTGCCAAAACTGCCAGGATTCAGATGGCTTTACCACCAGGAGGGAAAGCAGCTCCAGCGGCTCCTCCCAGTGCTAACCTCTATGAAGAGCTGGGTGACAGCAGCATGTGAGTCAACCCTGACCCTTTATTATCTGTCTCCCTTCCTACCTTTTCCCATTATTGCTCTGCAGGTTCCTTTCTTTGAATTTTCCAAACTCCAAACTCAGAAAAATGCTTTCAGGTTGAATGCTAGTAGTATCGCCTTTGTATTTTCCTGCTTTTTGCACCAGCCGTTGTCTAGGATTCTAAATTATATCACCCCTCTCTTCTAAAATGACCACTGGCAGCTCTGCATTTTGACGCCAGACATCTACCTGCTGCTTTAGACATATTAGTAGCTGCATCAATGGATCTCTCTACTCTTTGGCTTCCATGATCCACTTTAGATGTCTGCAAACCACACTGTAGTCGCAGCACAGATGGTGATTACACTTTAGCTTATGTATGTGTTTCTAATTTGACTGCATATTTTTTTCAAGGCCCTCTCTCAGGGTAAGTTCATAAAATACCACATAGTTTACTGCAAATAAATACAGAATCTGGCCTGTGCTTAATCATTGATTTTGTCATAAATTACTTTGAACATTCCTTTTATTAATTCCTGAGTTTGCCTTTATGTCCAGAGTGTTTTGCCATCAACACAATCAGATTTCACCTTTCATGTTAAATACTATCCTGAACGTGTAATGAATTGTTATTGCTCGTGGATTAAATTATTTTAATAGAAACCACTGCCCCACTGGGTTTAATAATTTAGATTTACAGCATGTTAAAAGCAATACTGCTACTAACTTCACAATTGCTGATAAAAAAAAAGAAAATGGAAATTTAATGGCAAGCAGTAAAGCATTTTTGCAATGTTTACAGCAGATGTTGACCAACACTCAACAACAGGCAGAAGCTTTTGATTCTGTAGCAGTAGAAATGGTCTCATGGGGATTGTATTGTAGCCGAGCATCGTTTATTTGGGGGTTATTTTCCAGCCTACACTAGGAACAAGAGGAGTTGGTCCTATAAACAACCCCATTAAAACACTTTGAAACACCATGTGTAAAACACAAAATTTTCTATGCAGAAAGGTATAGTGTGTGTGCATGCATGTGTTCGTGTGTGTGTGTGTTTTATGTTCTTATATCCCGGTGGGGACTTTAACCTGAATGCACACTAAGTCATGGGGACATGTGTCACATTGGGGACAAAAATTGATGTCCCCATGGTTAGAGACTGCTTTTTGAGGGTTAAGACTTGGTTTTAGGGTACAGGTTACAGTTAGGTTAAGGTTAGGGTTAGGGTAAGGGTTAAGATTAGGCACTTAGTTGTGATGGTTAAGGTTAGGGTAAGGGGCTAGGGAAAGCATTATGTCAATGACTGTCCCCCACTGGTAGTGATACAAACATGTGCATGTGTGTGTGTGTGTGTGTGTGTGTGTGTGTGTGTGTGTGTGTGTGTGTGTGTGTGTGTGTGCTGCGCTTTGTGTTTGTGCCAGCAGCCCTGCATACTCTTAGAGGCACACAGCAAATAAATCAGCACAGTATTTACCCTCAAAATGCAAAACATTGTACCCTTGAGCTTAGCTTCATCCACACCTCTGACATTTCTGTTTTAGTCATCTTACCATCTGTCTGTGTTTCCATCTTCTCCATCATTTCTCTTCCCCTGTCTCTCTGGATTCAGACTGCAGTAAGTAATCCCAAAACATAATATGTATGAGGTCTATGCATATGATCAATATGCATCAATCATTCTTCCTTATAGCTTTTGCTGAGCATATGCATAAATTATATATAGGTATGATTCTGATATGTACTTTTTCAAAATGGTAGGATTTTTCTTTTATCATTAACACCCTTTTGCGTAAATGCATTTGTAATTGCCAAAGCCTGTTTTGTTACTTGACCTAGGTGGCAGCATTTGGAAAGTGTTGTAGTTTTCTAAGCTTAGTAAAACCCTTTTACTTCCATGTAGTCAGGAAATGTGAAGCTCCCTTTGTTTAGAGGTACTGCACTTCAATAGATATCACTATAGCTGTTTCCTCTCTCCTTTCCCATTGGACAGTCATCTCCTTTTGTGTTCTGGTGCTCTTACCTTCACATCTCTTAGTGTTGTGACTGATTGCACTAATGCATCCAATATGGGTTGATATTGGTTATTTGTATTATGCTGTATCTTTGGACCAAATCCTAGCGTATCTGTGGGTATCGTAATTTTACTATTTCAATATTTAATTGCATCACATTGTAATTCTTTAGCCTAGGCTTAGAAAGTCATCTTTTTCATTTGATTTGCCTCAAAATACAGATATACTGTACATTTGTTGGTGTATGTTGTGCAGACGTTCAAAACTGTTGAAAACTGAAAAAAAACAAAACTTTATTGAATGTATATATACAAATCAGAGTAACAGTCACAATACTTAGAGTCATAATCAGTTAACATGCAGGAACAAATGATAGCACTGTTGCTTTTGCCTCACCCTTTTGTCTTTGCTTCGCTCGCCCTTCGACCATCAGTCTTCACCTGTTTCAAGTCTTTTTTCTTCTTCACCTCCACCTTTTACTGGGGCAGGGCTAAAAAGTCTGTCATTGAGGAGGCCGACCACCAGAGGATTCTTAGCACCTTTACCTGTCGTACCATTGCAGCCCGCAGCAACGGAGCATTGCATGTCAACTTGCCCAAGTCAGAGAGCAACGTGACCTTCCTTTCTGACTGCAACCCACTCACCACTCACAACCCTGTATACGATGACAACAGTCCCCTCAGCAGTCCTGATGTCTTTGCACGGGGGGAGAGTCCGTCCAAAAAGCGGTTCTCCTTCTCTCCTTCCCACTCAACAGGGTCAGGGTGTGTCTGGTCAATGCCTGCTCGCATTCACGGAGATTTGCGTGGTTACGAGTTGCCAAGGAGGCAAGCTCTTATGGACCCAGACGACTGGGAGCTACAGATACTCCAAACAGCCATGCGAGGCACGCAAAGGCCAGAGAGTTCGGACAGGCTTCGCCTTAGTGGGAGCAGAGAGACCAAGTTGTCAGTCCGTGAGCAGGCTAGACAATTTGAGCAACAGGGCCTTCAGGAACAAACCCTGAAGCAAAACAGAGACTCCCAAGGCTCCCTCTCTTCCATTCTTGTCAGGGATAGAGACAGCGATGACATGTTGGAGCTGACCTCAGAAACCCTGCTCTCCATCATGGATTACTCCTACAGCCCCACATCTATGGACAGGGATGTGCCTCCCAGTTTTGTCATTACTCAGGGAGATGAGTCATGGCCCCTGGCTAGCCAGGGACCAACCTCACCTGTCCTCAGGAAGTTCAGCTCCAGCATCTCCAGCTATATGTCAGTTCAGCCTTGTCAGATCACTGTGGAGATCATACCAGACCCACCAGAAAATCCACCGCCTCCTCCCCCACACCGGCCACATCCACCTTCCCCACCCACATCTCCTCCCTCTAGTTCACCTTCTTCTCCACCTTCACCCTCCTACCTTCATAAACCTCGATATACACCTCAGTCCCCTCCTCCTCTTGTCAATGAACAGCTTGGTCCCCCACCTCCACCACCTCTTCCTCCCCCTCCTTCACCTGCTAGCAATCAGTCGCGCCCAGTCGTCCAGTTTGTTCCAACCTCTTTGCCGCCCGTGTCCATGCTTCGCCCTGTTTCAGAACGGAAACGCCCCCCTCCATCTGACCCATCACAAACTGACGTCGGGAAGAAGAAGGAGCTTAAAGGGATCCTGAAAAACATCCAGAATCTAGCCGACATAGAGAGGTCTGTTGCCAACCTGTACAGCCAAGTAGACAAAAACTGCAAGGTGCCCAAGTTTAACAAGAAACCACAAGTGACTGAGGAATCAGAGGGTGCTAACAAACTGCAAAGCTCTGATCCCTGCAATGAGCAGAGCACGCCAAAAACAACCAACTCCAGCTCTGCAGTCCAAATCAACTCAACAACAAGTATGAACTGTGCTGACAATGAAACGAGTCAACTGAACATGACAGCAGAGGTTCAGCAGACAAGCCAATTGAACTCGAACAGCCCAAACACTGCTGAGCTCAGTGAACACTTTTCCTCTCAGTCCACAGTGTTCTGACTTTTTCTCTTTGTCCCCATACTCTCATTATCTCCATTTATACATCTCCATGCTTGTTTTTCTGTCGTTTCTAAGTACTTTTTATTTTTTGCACAATTGGTAGTATTTTATATAAGCTTTAGCCAAGTCAAAGAATTGTGTATTTCAGCGACAAAATGCTTTTTTACTTGATACTTTGTGTGGAAATCAAATTTTAGTGTCACCTGCCAAGAAATGTACTCTCTGCTCTGCCACAGTGACTGTACAATATGCTAACAGGCTTGCATTACAATAGCATAAAAGAGGCTTGCCTATACAGTATCAGTTCGGCTCATTTCATTCATTTGCATGTTTTAATTATCTGAACTGCCATGAGATCTATGATAGTGTTAAATATACCCCAAAGTTTTACAGATTAGTCAATTCATCATGTTATAAGTATGTTATTTCAGTTCATAATCTTAATATTAACATTTCATAACCAAAGCTGCTTTAATTAAATTATACTAAACACCAAAATGTATAAATCCCCCAACCCTGGGGACTGTTTCCTAAACCATTTACTGGCTGCATATTGCTGCATATTTTGAATTTGTTCTTTTACTTTTTCACAAAGATAAGAGCATGGAAATTTAGGATGATGATGCTTCATGCAGAATCCAAATTAGGTGAAAGAAAAAAATTGTTGGATGTTTTTTCAAATGAGGGAAAATTTCCATAACTGTTTAGAATTTCCCAAAGGTATGCAAATTCTGTGAAATACGCTTCAGAGTATTCAGGAAGGATGATCACAAATTTGTTGATGAAACATATTCAGAAAGTTGTTGCAGTGGCTTAAGCTCACATAAAATATGACATTATTTCTATGTGTGTTTAACAGGGACTACATACAGTGATGAATGAATGTGAGATATAAACTTTACACATGTATGATACAATGAAAAAAGAAACAACTAATTGACATACCCAGCCCCTGAGCAAGGGAACAGTGCACAATATACACATAATCAAAAACAAATCTAGAAATATATACATTATACTGAAACCAACATTATATGAAATTAAGCATATTGGATTTTACACTAAAGCAGGCTAAAGACAATCCTTTTATTTAAATGTAATGCCATTGAAATCAGATACGACAGGGACAGGCACTTCTAAGTGAAAATCTTATGTTTGTTGAAGCATCAGCTATAAAAATACATCGACTGGGTTCCCCGGCGGACTCATGTTGAATGAAGAGAGCCAACCTTTGGGGGATCTGTCTATTCACATGTCTGCAGAGATACTCCCAGCATGATAAAGTAGTCACTGTGATGTTCGGCTGCACACTGGAAAAGGCTAATTAGAGAACCAATCAATTGTTAACCAGGGCCGCTGCCTGTGGGACTGTCAACTGCAGTTACCATCTCCTTTCCTTTTCCATCATTCTGACCTTCTGCCTGTCCCATTTGTCTGTGTTTCTCTCTCCCACGTCCTCTCCCCCTGTAGTTAGTTAGTTCTAACACTTTCCAATCCCTGGCCTCTTCTTATTAATCTTTCCTCGTGGTTCTCGGGAGATTCTATTACCTTCTTTACACTCATTGCAATGCGGCCTCTGTTCCCTCTCTGTTCTTTTTTTTTTCTGTGCTCAGGTTTTTCACTTCCACTCCTCTCTGTCTTTCTCCCACATACCCTTCATGTGTTTGTTTCACCTTCCATGCCCCAAGGCAAATGGTCTTAGCATACCTCCCTTCCAGAGCAATGTAATGTTTGATTCATCACACGTTCCCCTGATCGAAGGCCTGCTAATTCTGTATTCCATGTTCACTACATGGGGTAATCTCTTTTGTGAAAAGGCTAGCAGCTCACACGCTGTTTTTTTTTCAACCCACAGAGCAGTAAGCCTTAATGGATGGTATTCTTTATATTCCATTTTTACAACTAGTTTTATCAAACTCTTTTGTGTTCCAACTGATAATTCAGTGCAGTGACATGAAAAAAAGTAGCTCTAAACTTTTTTTCTAGAGCACTTATAATAATAACTAAAATCAAGGTAAACTTAAGAATAAAAGTATGTTTTGAGTAGAAATTCAAAGACGATGCTTACTCAACTAACTGGATCTCAGCATAGTATGTTCAAGAAAATACAAGACCATATGGTATACAAAAAATTAAGCTATAATCAATATGTACACACAAAATAATGATCAGAGAGGTCTTTTGTTGCATGAAAACATCCACCTGCTTTTGTTTTTCTTACAGGAATAGTTTGATGAGAAACAGTTTTTCCCGTCTTTATGCTAAACTAAACTAATCGGCTGTTGACTGTAGCTTCATATTTACCGAACACACAAGAGAGTGGTATCAGTCTTCTCATCTAACTCTCTGCAAGGATAAGTGTCTATTGCAATGGGTTGGGTAATTTTGTTTTGTTGATTAAGGTATTTGTGGCAGCAGAATAATAAGACCTATTTTTATTATTTTCTACACACACACACACACATATATACACACAAATATGCAATGAGAAAATGTAAAGCTAGGTTTTTGTGAAGCCAAGATCACCTTACTGTCATTGATATAATACAGTGGGTTCTTCAGTATTCAACTCTGGCTGTAATTCTGAGCTCACCTCATTTTCTACAACATTACCTTATCACCCATCTTCCCCCAAGTCCCCTCTTGTGCAAACTTCCTATGGCTGCTGTCCACTAGGCCATTTTTCTTGATGTTGCATGAAACAGCAGTAGCCCGCAGCCAAGCCAAGAGGTCATCCATCAGAACCTACTCCCATCATCCACTAAGCCTGGGAGGTATGGCCATATGGCTCTGCCCTGTCCCTTGGTCCCTGCCTATATTAACAGATTACAGCTCTCCAGAGGAAGCTCACATCATTGCTTGGCCATATATCTGTGTGTGAAAGTCATCATTATTTATGGGCCCAGACAGGTTACAGTTGTACACTTGTGAACCTGGAGGTTTCAGCGAGGCTGCTCCATTACTCGCCGTTTCTCTTTGACTTGTACTGAATACACTGCAGATGCACTGTTGTCCTCAGGAGCAGCTCAGAGTTGTTTTTTATGTGTTTGATAGAGTGAAATTCCTAAGATTCAATTTAGGTGAAAAACATTGCCGTCTCTTGAAAGAAAATGGCACATTATGATTTGATAACCAAAGACAATTTTATTAACTTTCTTTGAGTAATTCCTCCCTGAATCACAATGTCCTTTTCATATCTGCTAGGAGATGCTCTAGATATGTCTGTATAAACACTGCCTTTTTTCAAATTCCAATCTTCCCAGCCTCTTTGATATTTGCATTTATTGTATCTGTTTTTCTCCCTGTTTGGATGAGATAACGGGGGAACAGCCCACACCAGCATGATAACATTGTGGCCTTAGGCACCCATTTTTAAAACTGAACAATATCTGCAACTCTGTAATTGAACACATGAAAATGCACAGTAAGTAAAGCTGCAATTTCCTCATTGGTCAGCAGAATGTAGACACGCTAGTCCTGTAGACTTAACATTTAATTTAAAAGTGTTTGAAATGTTCCTGTCAATCCATATTCATTATTTGTCTTTTTTCCTCCTTTCTGCGGCACACAGCAGGCGAGGGTACGGCAGACAGGTAAGCATTCCTGTTGTGATGTGGTTTTATCTTACTGTTGCGCTGAGACATTTTGTCACTCTCAAGGCATTTTGAGGCAGCTTATATCCTATTATTCTTCTCTACAACTTACTTGATGGAAAACACTGAATGAGATTAAGATGCGATCCCAGTGATAAGACTTCTGACAATGACATTACAGTTTAGGTTTGATTTTAGTCTGTTGTATTCTCCAATGTTCCTGTCAAATAGCAGATAAGCATTTGGATGAGTTTTTCTCCTCTGTTGGAAAAAAACATAATCAGGGACCAAATAAAGTGACTGTTTTACAGTGTTTGGCATTAAATTCTTTTTTTTTTTGTCACCTTCAAAATATATGTGAACTGTCAACATCCGACATACGCAGGATGTTATTTTTTTTGTTGCAATATCTTACTTCTCCATAGCTCAGTTAACGTCTTCCCTCTTTTTCCATGCTTTGTTTCCATTAATATTTTATCAGTCTTTTCACCATATTCCTCCATGATGTATAACATAGATTTAGCAATAAACATAAGAAAGGCCTGCATTTTCTGGCTTTAAATCTGAAATGTGTAGAGTGAACTCTTCCTTATGTTTGTGTCTCTCCTGACCATTCCTTCCTTCCATTACCTTATCCTTCTTCTGTACTAATCTTTGGCAGCAACAGCAACTGCTGAGGCCATGTCTTCTGAGACCTGAGGTAGAAACACTCCTGCTTTTCTTAATTCACAGGGATTGTAGTCATTCTGCTGTGTACTCACCCTGTATGCTGCTGCTGCTCTTCTTTTTCTGTCTTTCTCTGAGGAGTGCTGAGTAATTTCTCTCTCTGCCTCTCTGAAATGCAGGAACTCTCCATGGAGTCAGGTATCGACCCAGGCCAGGACTACTACACACAGGACTACTATAATTATGACCAAGGGTGAGCATGCAGCCTACTGACCGTCTCATCTCTCGTCAGTTTTACTCTAATCCATGGAACTGATCTCCATCGGTTCATTAAAGTTTTAAAATTACATCGTTAAGACTTATTTATCATGACCTTGCCTTCCAACTCCCAATGCTTAGGTCTTTGGGGGGAGGAGAGCATTTTAAAGAAGTTCAGAATAAAATGATGAGCATAACTTCCCCTGCCTCTTCAGCAGTACATACCATCCGAGTGTTTACCCTCTCTACTCCCATCAAATGAGATCAATTATCTGCCTTGAGTCGGGCACCTGAGAGTGTGAAAGTGTTTTCCCATGGTTTAATGGATAGAGGGTGTTTTGGCTTGCCTGTTACATTGCCCATATGGTCTAAAGAGGAAAAACATGGAAAAGCTGTAACAGCTGCTGAGAAATTGTTATTCATTAAATGCTCCTGCTCTATGGCAGGTGACTTGCACCACTCTGGGGAATTATTCTGCACGTTTATCAAATCAGGGTGAAGCTTATTCACCTTACCGGCTTAAATCGCTGAAAGGAAATCTGACAAATGTTAAAAACTGTCCATATTGAAATTAGGTGTTGTAATTGCATCTGTGGTTACTTGCCGACCTACATGTCATCTTTACTAACTCTAATTACCTCAGCTGTTGCTCACTATGATTTAATCACACCAGCCTGCATTTGCAACAAGCTGTAATTATAATTAAATGGTATGTCACAAAGTTCATTGTAAAAACTGCTATTGCCAATGAGTGTACCATCACTATAACTGGATGCCTTTGATCTGTTTCTATTTGCATTGAGGGGCACACGTTAACAGAGGTCAAGTTTTTAATCCAGCAATCACTAGGCCGTGTGGTCCTTAGAGCCACCCTCACATGTTCAGAAGGTGCCGGTGACACAAATTGCCATCAGCATCTTTCGTTTAGGCTCCTCTCTAATTCAGTATTGTAGATTAAGAAGAATAATTCACGTTCATGTTCAATATCAATGATCTAAGGGAATTTAGGCCACACCCCACACTAATGCAGACAACCTAATGGTGGATAATATTTTAAAATATGATTTATATATTTTGTTTTCTTCAGGTCATGTTCGGTAAATTTGGCCATCAACACTGAAATACCAAAACAATAGAAACATGATTAAATCTCTTCTTCCTTGTCATTTTAATGACAATTGGCAAAAAGTAAAACTGTGTATTCTGCTCTCTTTGGTAGGGAGTGTAGTTGGAAATATAATCTCATTTAGCACTCCCCTGATGAAAGCCATGTAGCCAAACATGCTTTACAATAAAAAACAGCACATTGGAGAAGAGTTATACAACCTGATTTTATTCAAGTGTTTTAAGGGGCTTTTAGGAATTACTTGTTACTCCACAGGTTCTCGTCTCAGCATGTTTTTGCATTCTTGCACCTCTTTGACAAACATGGGCAAATACAGAGAACCTTTTTTGGAAGAATGGTGTTCATCCATCCAGTAGAGTTCCAGAGACTTAGAAAATCTATGACAAGGCACATTGAAGCTGTTCTGGCAGCTTGTGGTGGCCAAACACCTTACTAATACACTTGATGTTGGGTTTTCCTTTAATTTGTCACCCATCTGTATGTACTCTGAAGAGCAGCAAATCACCACAGCAATTACTGCCCATATTGCCAAATCTACAAAAAAAGAACAAAAGCCGTAATGAACGGATCCAGCCTGATATAATAGTGGAAGATTTAGGAGAAGGAGTTGAAAATAAAAATAAGAAGAATTACAAACAGAAAAAAGTAAAGTCATGTTGCACTGTACTCATGTCTGATTTATAAGTAATATATTTGTTCATGGCTTTTTAGCGTGTAGATTAATACACCTAATAATCATTAACTCATTGCTGATGCCATCGGGTTTACTTTGGGAATTATTAAAACTATAAGCAAATGGTCAAAGTAGTCCACAGTAATGCTAAACACTATTTTTTTTTCATATTTTGTGTGAATCCATTTCTCAGGTATGATCTTCCTCAGTATGGCAGTCGGAGGAGGCTGATAACTCCCATGTATGATGAATATGGAGAGGTGATAATGGAGGATGACGGGTATTACCACAGTCCTCATGGCCCTGAGGTATTATCTGTCCTTAGATGTGAATTTCATACTCTCATTATTGCCTTAATAGGTTGTGTGTCCAATGTATTATTGAAACAGCAATATCAAACCTATGTGACATTCCAACATTGTGGCTTTAAATCACAAAAGGTTGCTAAATTAAATATGACTGTCTTAGGACCGAGGCAGAGGCAGGGGCCGTGGCGGCATGCAGGGTAGAGGTCCACCCAAGAGGGTTGCATTTAGGGATGAGCCGCTACAGGATGAAATCGAACAAGCTGAGCCAGCAGAGGAGCCTTCTAAGGCTGCCAAGAAACTTAAGTCTGTCATGAAACTCAGCAAACTGCTAGCAGCCAGCAAGGGAGGAGAACAGCCATCTGATGCAGGTCCTTCTGGCCCATCTCCATGGAAAAAAGCCAAGATGTTCAAGATGTTTGGTGCCGGGAAGAAGGACAAGAATTATGCCAAACTGATGTCAGCCCGTCGTATTGACAGCCAGGAGAGTCTGACTGACGGACCAGCACTTATGGGACCAATCGACAGCAAGTCTGATACCCGCAGCCGGTTTGGCAAAGTTTTGAAGAAAATCAACTTAGGCAAAAAGTTGCAGCTCCGGAGGAAGTCACAGAGTAGTTTGAGTCGTGGCTCGGCTACAGGCAGCGAGAGAGACGAGGAGGCCTCACAAGTAACCAGTGAGGATGAAAAGAAGTCTAAAGTATCTATTAGTGTGACAGAAAGTGAGCCAGAAGCAGGTGTAAGTGGAAGCAGTAAGGAGAAAGGCTCTGATGACGAATCCTCTGAGAAAAGCAGTGTTGACAGAGATTATCTGAAAGTAGATTTAGACCGGGATGATGCCAACGAAAGCACTGTGGACTCAGACGAAGAGCCTGATGAAGAGTCAGGGGATTCTGATGAGGAAACAAAGTCCAAATCTGAAGGAGAAGAAACTGAGAAGGAGTCTGTCAGTGAGAAAGAATCTGGGACTGAAAGAGAATCAGAGTCAGAGAAGTCATCAGCTACAGAGAAAGAGTCAGAAACTGAGAAAGAGTCAGAGTCAGAATCCGAGAAAGAAACAGAATCAGGAACAGGCACGGCAACAGAGAAGGAAACAAGCACAGAAAAGGGTTCAGGAACAGAGAGAGACTCTGATGAGTCTGAGGAGGAAAAGGCATCAGGAAGCACCAGAGAAAGTGGGTCTTCTGCCCGCTCATCTATGAGATCATCAGCTACTGAGGCCAGCAAGGGTAGTAGGGCTTCAGGCATGAGTGGCAGTGGGAGTGGCAGTGGCAGTGGGAGTGGCAGTGGGAGTGGTACCAGAAGAAGTGAAAGTGCAAGTGAGAGTGGCAGTGGTAGTGCTAGCAGTGCCTCATCTTTATCGGGCTCAAGTGTAAGGTCGTCACAGAGAACTAG
Source organism: Siniperca chuatsi (assembly GCF_020085105.1). Classification (NCBI taxonomy): domain Eukaryota; kingdom Metazoa; phylum Chordata; class Actinopteri; order Centrarchiformes; family Sinipercidae; genus Siniperca; species Siniperca chuatsi. Next base: position 17,403,929 of record NC_058052.1, read on the forward strand.
ATCATCAGGAAGCACAGTGACCTCAGAGAAATCCAGTGAAGAACTCAGTGAGGCCGAGTCAGGGACAGGGACGGCCAGCGAGGCAGAGTCAGGGTCAGGAAGTGAAGGCTCTTCTTCTCGTGGGTCCAGCCAGAGGAAAATGTCTGGTTCAGAGTCTGGTGGAGGGTCTTCATCCCGCAGTCAGATGACAGACCAGAGTTCCCTGGTCAGCGAGGAGAGTTCAGCTAGTTCCCGGTCCACCAGTGGCAGCCGGCGTTCCCAAAAGTCCATCCTGAGCCGCAAATCTGAGGACACAATCACAGAGGAGAGTGAAGAAGAGGAGGAGGAAGAATCTGAGACTGCTGACGAGAGCAAAGAGTCACCCAGCGAGCTCAGTGATGAAGCATCTTCTAGAAGGTCCAGTGTGGCGTCTGGAGACCCTGGGCCCTCTGCCCCCTACACTGGTCCCCGATACATCTCAGAGATCAGAAGCATTGGTGACACCTCTGTAGAGACATACGGAGGCCTGTCCCCTATCACTGAGGTGGACGAGGACGCCATCTCCTCTGACAAATCTTCAGCCAGTGGCTCTGGATCAGAGGCCAGCAGTGCATCAAAGGACTCAGGAGAAACAGAAGCGACGTCAGCTGCTGATTCAGAGTCTGAAGGAAACTCAACTGCCTTCTAGAGAGATATATTGCCCACTGTGAAGTAAGAGTGAATAAAATAAATTACCCTTGCATGGGAGTGAAGAAATATTGCTTTCCACTACAAAGTGTTTCAAATGTCCACTTTTTCCTCATTTCCCCTTAGTAAGGAAAAACTTTGGTGGTTTCCTGCTGCAAAATATGAGTTTTGCTCTCTTTCTGACGTCTTTAACTTATTCTTCTCTTTGATGTTTTCTGTGTGTTTTTGTGCCTTTACTTTTTGTATAATGTTATGCTCTTGTTTCTGCTGTGAGATTTTGCATGTTGCAGTACTGCTTTGACTGAATGTTTTCCTGTGATTTTGAAATGATTATTTTCCGGGACTACCTATTACTCTTTTACCGAAAACCGAGATTTCTCGCCATAAATTCAGTTCTAACACAGAACTGCACATACTTGATCATAAAATTTAGTTTATTTTCTGAAGATATTCTTTATTTGTTTAGTATGAATGTTCTTTAGTAGAACAACAATTCCTCAGTTAAATTACTGTAACAACAGATTTTATGGTCAGATCTCAGTATTTGTTTGGTAGGGTTAATAAAGGTTTGAAGAAGGCATCTTTGTTTCAGTACATGATAGTCCTCAGTCCTCAAATAGACATGAGCATAAATTCTGAAAAAGTATTTTTCAAGTGTTTCCTGGGACAAGGGATTAAATTATAGCGAGAATTTCTTGTGAATGTTGGATCGCGATACCTGGTGTACAACCCAGCTATGTGCAGTGTTTGTGTGTGCATTTTTTTTTTCAGAGAAACTTGTGTATACTGTACCTTTAAAAAAAAATATATATATATTTACCATGACCCTTTCTTTCCTTCTCAGCCTGGGAAAAAGAAGCAGATTAAGCTGGTGGTAGATCGGGAGAATGAGACCAGCTCCACAGGAGAGGAGAGCACCACAGAGACCCAGCGCAACCGTCTCCCCAACAGCCACAGCAACATCAATGGGAACATCTACCTCGCACAGAATGGCACTATCGTCCGAACTAGGCGGCCACCCCACCCGAACAACTTGAAGGTGGGCTCTCCGTGCCGGCTCAGTAAGCATTTTAAAAAACTAGACAAGTTGGGTGTGACTCATGAAGAACCCCCTCCCATTATAAGCATTGAGGGCACAGGAAACGGCACAGAAAATGGAACAGGTACATGTGTTCCCTCCAACGTGGATGTCAACCTCAACACTCGGTCCTCCTGTGGCTCCCTGGGATCCACCATCACAGATCTTAGAAGTTTGGGGTCCAAAACCAATATTGTCAAGGCCTTGATTGACAGAAACGGCAGTGGCCTTTGTGTCAGTGAGGAGCAAGAGACTTCTGTTGACAACAACAAGGACAGTAGGGAGACACTGGAGTCCCACAGTGACCACACACTATCAGACGAGGAGGAGTTATGGATGGGACCCTGGAACAGCCTGCACATACCAATGACAAAACTTTGACTGGCCATGCAGAAAATTAATTTCCTTTTTGTTATGTTCCTATCTTTATCATGTTGCTTTTGTTTAGAAAATTATCATTAAAAATGATTGTGTGCCTCAACTGGATAAGCTCTGATCACTGTCCACAACAGGTGATTGCACTTCAAATTTTATTTAACCATGATATGTATATTTGTACTAAGCGTTTATCACCGACAGGGCTATTACAGATGGGAACATAGAGCTGCAAGGCAATGAGTGCCTCAAAGAAATATGAAATTTTATGTGAACCGTGCTTGACTGTAATTTTAAATCTTAATTCAACACATAAGATGGGCCTCTTTTATTGAATTCAATGTTTTACTTTCTTTTTTTTGGCTCAGTTGTTTTTTTAAATCCTGAAATGGATCACAAAGAGATTGTCATTCATTTCACTATGATGTTAAACATATTTACAGAGAAATGGTGAACATATGAAGTAATTGTGATTATATAGTCTATGATAAAGTAAAAGAAACTTATTTTGCTAATTGCATTTTACTTGCAAATAATTAAGATTGTCATTGATTATTTTATGTTGTGATCACTTGACAATGTTTTTGAAAATTTCTGAAAAATATATAAAATTATTTTTGTCTATTTTGTATCTAACAGAGATGGAGAATCTAACATATGACATTAAAGACATAATACCCACATGACTGTCATCGCTGTATTTCAACAGTGAAATATGACAGTAAAGTAGTAGTGTTTTTATATGGACATTTGTAACTACAGAATGTGGTCTTTTCAACCCCTTTACATGATGCAGGTTCACTGTGTTCATGATAAATTATTTACTGACACATCAGGACCCCATACGGGGGAAAAGAACTACCAAAAAATGTACCAGATTCAACAATAAAGTTCTAACCTATTTTAATGTGTATTGTGAAGCATAATTGCAGGCCTTGACTATTTTTGGCGCTTCACCCTATCCTCACTGTCAAGGTGCTTTAGCAACATATGGATAGTGTTAATGGCAGCTCACAGTTTTGAAAATAGTAAAGTACATCATTGTGTGCCTTTATGATAATATGAAGAATGTTTGTGGTTATAAAGATGGAGTCCTTGAATTGCATAATGGGGATGAAAGTTGAATATAAGGCAGCACACAGCAGTAGAACTCAGCAGTAAGCTCATAAAAAATACAATGTCTGCAGGGAGAGGTCTGTCAAAATGAGGCCTTCTCTGTGCAGTGGGCTTTCACTCTGAAGAAGAGCAATGACAGGTCACCAAACATGGGCATATGGATAGCTACTGTATCTCTGAAAAGCAGTGGGAAGTATGCCGGGAAGTCTGAGAAAGTGACAGTCTTCTAGAGCCCACTTTCTTACCTGTCAACTGCGAAAAGGAAAAAAAAAACGTGTTTTGGCAGTGATTGTAACCAAAAAGGCAGAAGGCAATAGAAATCTCAAGCACATTCTCTTCATTTGTTTCTTGTTTTATAAGAGAATGACACATCTAACACATCCAGAATGGCATTTACAAAAAGTGTCCTGTAGTCAATCAAACTGTGAGAATGCCAATCAAGTTCACAGAGTTCTTTGGAGGCTGAAGTTCAGAAAGGAGCAGGAGCTGAATGCGAGAGTAGCTTGAAAAGCTGCTCAGAAAATAGGTCAGGAAGAAACCTTGTTCCCATCACAACAAGCCTGGTGTCCTAAAGGATCAAAACGAACCTCTGCACTATTCTGATGGAAAAAGAAAAAAAAATGTGGAAGCAAGATCTGCAAAAAAGCATAAAGATCAGCCTGTTTTAATTGTCAATTGTACCTTTTTCAATTGTTGCACATGTGACACCTTGTGTGGATTAATTTTTGGATCTACACAGACAAGACAAGGGTCTCTAGTGTTCACTGTCTATCAAGAGCCACCCGTTCCACTCTGCATGCACACTCAGGAACTACCACAGCTGACAAAAGAACAGCACTGTGCAAACCGTGTTCAGTGCAGATGGGGCTCAATATCATGTGCTGTTTTTGGCAATCTTCTTATAAAACTTATGTTATATGTAGATAGTATAATCCAAAAAATCTGCATTCTGAACCAGAAAGAAAAATAATTAGCAGTAGATATGAAATGCGTCTGTGCCCTCATCTTCTCAAACACAAGGACATACTTCACCAATCTCTTACTCTGCTGATGAATTGGATTATAGCTGGCTCAAAGAATAATGGAAGGGTTTCTTCTGAGCATTTCCGTCTGTCACAGGATTATGTCCCAAGCCTTTTTTTACTCTTCACCCTGATCATTTCACTTAGTAGATTAAATTACAGCATTAAGAATGGACATATCCATGTGGTAATGAATTTTTAGCTTGAGAGAACCCACAGTGTCTCCTCAAATGGAATTTACTTGTCATTTGCATGTAATATATTTAAAACAAAACTGTCTAAAGATGATGAAATGTTGCACACCTACAGGAAATTTCTAAGCGGATCTGAAGTTTCATTACTGTTCACTGTCATTTTTTAAACATTTTATTTGACAATTTATTTAACCAGGTTTGTCCCATTGAGATCAAGGCTCAAACCCTGATCACTACTGCGCAGACTCTGGCTCCAAATGACGTCACCAGCGCCAGATGGCAGCTCCCATATCCGGGATATTTTGGCTTCATTTTTGTACAGTGGGAGAAAGTGGAGTGTCTATGGTGCATCCTCACAGAGGCTAGCGTGGCTGTAGACTCGCTGTAGACTAAAATGTGTTCTTGTGATCCTTCCTCAAAAATGATTTCACTGGATAGAATAGATGTAACATGCAGATATGCATTTCTTGTTATTCCAAACATGAATAGTCACGACAAGGTTTGTACAAATGGGTGACATCTGCAGAAGTTGCAATGCACACATTTAAAAATGTTCTATACCCTCAGTTGTTGTGTCTGTAGATTGTTATGGTCACAGTGATCTGGGCTTCATAGTAAAACGGATGTAGAAATTGACTTTTATGAACTGATCACAGAAGTGGCAAGCAGTATTTCTGTACCCCTGTATCATATAATCTTAACCTCAGGGTTCATTTAAATATTTATACGTCCTCCAAAACAGGTTCTGCCACAGTTTGTGTTTATGTGAAGTCATTTTCTGCAGCAGTAATTCTGTAATAGACCTGTAGATGTAAATCATGATACAGAAATACTGCTGTACTTCACAGAGATTCATAAATTTCTTAAGGTTTTATAGAAGGTGATTATTCATACACCGGGGAGTGCAATGTTGTGCAATGTATGCACCAAACAATGGCACAGGGTCATGCTCTGTGTCTATGCTTGCTTGTGACAGTTTACTTATTCTAATTGGCCTATTGAGGCCTTGTCCCTGGCCCTTAGTTTAATCAGTGCAACGAGCTCATGCATGCATTCAGATACACCTGACGCCTCTCTAACAAGTGAAAAAATTCATTGGCTTGCTGAAGATGTAGTATCGCTACAGCAGAAAGAGCCACATAGCTCCTGATATGTTAACATTCAATTTGACAGGAAGAAGAAGTGGGAGCAACTTCACAGAAATGCATCAATATTAAATCACCTTGTAATCAAATATTCATAGTGAATGTAAAATAGAAACATAAGCTCAATAGGAATTGGGATTCAGATTTTTCTTTTTTCAAATATACAAGTGTCAGTGGTCTGATATATTAATCCTGTGGACTAATGATCCTCTGTTGGCATTGTATGAACACATTTCTCATGCCATCTTATTGCTTTTGATGTCAGAAGAATTATGTTCTGGAGAGCATGCCCAATGTAAGGATCAAAAAAAGGTACTCATACGTACTCATGATGCTATTGCAAAACATAATCCACATTTCAGGAATGTTTTGCCCACGGGGTTATGAATAATTTTCTGTGCTATGCTGGCAAACTGTCCAGAGAAAACAAAATGGGCACATCAATTATTTTGAGGTTGCAATTTCTAAACACTGATGATTCCAAAGCCATGGAAACCTAGCAAATGCTGTATTTAAAGAAATACTGCATTGATAAAAAATAATGAATCAATGGTCCACATAAAAACTCCAAGGTCTTTGCATTATGATGCATAGTAGACACAGTATTAAGATTACTATTTGATTTGTGCACCCATGTTTGTTGATCTTTACTCCTGAGTGTGTGTGAAAAAGCAAACACGGCGGCCACACTTTTATCACATGTAAATACTGCATGTCATAAATATGTAAAGAGATGTTTGATAGCTGAAGCCATAACAAAAGCATGCAGATTTGATTTTCTGTGTGCACAGGAGGAGTGGTTAATACATTAATACCATTTCCACTCGCTCAGGAATGTGCTTCCCAGGTACAGGTAAGCACTGTTCTCATTGCAAGTCCACCGGCGAGCCTCCTGAGTTTCACCTATTAGCATAGCCTATATAGGATATCCTGGCCTACAGCAGGCAATATGGTAATCTACCCATGACTCATTCTAAAGGAGATTATCACAAATCCCCAACGGAGGTAGGAGAAACTCCTCATAATACCTATCCGTCACCATTGCTTATTGCATGCTCAGACCTGGAGGGAAGGACTCTTCGTTTCCTACAAAACCTAGCTCCAAAATAAAATGATCCATTTCACTGCTTCAGTCTTAAAAGTAGAGGTCACATATTTATTTACTTTTCCAAAGTCAGTTGAGGATAGGAATACACCTGAAGACAACGAGTCAAGACAAAAAATGTCATATCACCATGCATTTTATAAACCTGAGCCCAAATACAAAGTCAGCGAGTTGTGTGTTTTGTGAGCACTCACCACAGCTACTGGTGAAATTACAGCTCTTGCATGCATCTGGTGCGTCATTATTTTTGTTATTTAGTGAACTCTGGCTTTTTACTCATTAAACTAGATCAGGTTTGCCCTGCAGCCGGCACAGGGACAGATGGGAATAGTTCAATACTGCAGGGGAGACTGGGGCTGGTCGCAGCTTGGTTATTACAGTGAAACCACATTAGAGGGTGCTGTGCAATACTGTTTATGCCAAACACACCATCTGGTGTAGGGGTCATTTCTTTGATAAACAGCAAAACTGTGAGTTGAAACAGCAAAACTGTGAGTTTTCTTTGAAGGTAAACAAGGTGCATGCTGGTAATTTTCCTCGATTCTGGGGTTTGGTTTCTTACACACAGTACAGGATGCTGTGATTATAACTTGTAAATGCTAGGCTGTTTCCAGTGGTCTAAATCAATTTCACTGGTGTACGATAATGAGCTGATGATGGAATTTTAAACTGTGAAATGTAATAACTAAAACCTTCAGCTGAAATCTGTATGAAAATATTGTGTTTTAGATAATAGAGCCAAGAGTTTTATAAATCTTAAGACTGCGTAGAGGATTAAATCATTGAAAAGCTGTGTTTTTTCCATTCAAAATATAGAGGGACAACCAACTTTTGACTCCTACAAGGGGTCACAAGGTGACTGCAGGGTCTCAAGGAGATTAACAGGAGGGACCAGAAAAATCACACAAAATTATGTCAATTTTTTTCTGACTTTTCTCTAATCTTCGCCTTTTTTCTAGTGAATCGCTGGATAATTTTACCTCTTCAGACCTCTAAAAAGTAATATAAGTTTTAAAAAAACTCACCATTACTCTATCACTATCACTCTTTGGTTAGACTGCTAACGATCAGTAGACATATGTAACATGTGATGAGTGGCTGCAAGTAGATATTGCTTAATTTTAAGGTGTCACAAACCAAAGACGTTGGGAACCATTGCAATGGAGCATTGCCTTTCCTGTTGTTGACCTGGCTTCTATCCCTGTCTTCCCTGCCATGCAAGATGTTTCCTCTGCAGTGCATCCTTCACTGATGTTGAGAGCCGAGGTTTGTTGAAACAATGAAACATTTTTTGTTGGTATGAGGGTGTCCACACAGAAACACATATAGTTAGAGACAGTGTCAACCAGCTCATCAATATTTTAATAACTGACTAATCAGTTAACTCTACAGAAAGAAGTCGAGTCCAAAGTAGCGCAAAGTCTACATTGACCGTAGACAGTTACACGTTCTTATTGGTCTAGAGTCTACAGTCTGACTGTAGACTCCCAATTGGATCGTAGGATTCCACTGAAGCCCACCAATCAGACGTCGATAAGCGTTTACTGTAGGATACCTTAAACATGCTGCCCTGATGATGGTATAGCATCTTACTAATAATTTATTATAAGTGTAAATTATACCACTCAGACGTATTATCATTTTATATATATATATATATATATATATATATATATATATATATAGGCTATGGTTATGGCAGGGGTATATAGAATATGGTATAAGGGTATATGGAATTTGAAATTCTAAATATCCACAGTCCATAATAATAGTTCATATTCCTGATGTTTTACTGGTAATTTTTGGGGCAAAAGATTTCATCTGATTTTGAGTGTAAAGATGGCATGCACACTCAAGGACTTTTGCCATAAGCAAAAACCTAAAACTTAGCTGTAATCAAGGTTTAGTAGTTGTGACCCTGCTCTGACACTTCCTCCTTTTCCTCGCTGTGTGTCTAACACTAACGTTGTTATATTATGTTGTTGTTGTTGTTGTTGTTGCTGCTGCTGCTGCGTTACTGTATCTAAGTGTAACCCCAGTAATTCGCATCGTCAAGCCAGATGCCCCTGCAAATCGTCAACAGGCCGTACTGATGGCGACCAGAGAGGCCCGTTACTATCGGGAGAAAAGGATGGTCTTCCCCAAACCCCCACAGGAGCTGCTCAACCCAGCCACTGCCCTGGCCCATGCAGAGAAGCTCCTTCGAGCAGAGGTTATCCCCGCACCGTCACGTCAGCTGTGCCTGGGAAAGCTGGTGGTGCCATTTGGCCAGTATGAGAATGCACCATTCCACTGGCTTGTGGCAAATGATGTGGGCTACATGAAGTAGTAAGTATATTATATTTAATACCATTGTAGGCTATGCATTTTAAATGCCATTTTGATGTCATGCTTAAAATAAATAACCTGTATATCTGTTTGCACAAAACTATAGCTATTATCTGTGTGTATTATTCGTCTTTGCAAAGTTTCTTTACTCATTATCACAACTGCAGTGATATTAATGATGACGGTACTAAGTTGATGTATATGATTCCAGCGTACTTGACAAGCACAGATCTGAGGTGACAAACACACATAGAAAGGGAGAGATGGTGAACCAGTGGGTGAAAGACTACCTCACAGAATATGCAGAGAACTTCCCACAAGTCTCCAGTCTCCTTGAGGCCAACATTGACAGGTGTATCTACGATCAGAAAGGGTTTGAGATTTACACCTTTCAGGAGATGTGGGAACTCTACAGCCAGTACCACATCCAAAAGGACAGGCCAGAGCATTTCAGGGATGAGCAGAGGGTGACAATACAGAAGGCATACAGTTCTGTGAGGAGGTGGTTGCACACACCAGTGACCCACATTACAAGTGTGCAGATGAAGAGGTTCAAGAAATATATCAGTGACAAGGAGCAAGTAAGTGTTCATTTGATTATGTATTTGTTATGGAACAGGAAGAGCAGAATAGCATAGTAAATGAAAATTGTTCAAATTACTGATATTTTGAGCACTTTGGCTAAATGTGTTTGTTTGCTTTTGGTAATTTAAAACCGCTACGTCATAAAATCCAGATAGTTACATTACATTTGTTGTCCAGCAACCTCAGCCAAGCACCTCCAAGTGTGGTCCTTCATCATGGCCAGGCGATGACGTTGAACTGGTAGCTGCAAGCCAGGCTGTGGAACGTAAGTGAGATACATAGTTAATAGACATCTTTTTTTTAAATAAATAATGTATAATACAAACTGCTGTATTTGGTAAATTTTTCAGACTGGCTCAAGTCCCAGGAGTCCAGTAGTCAGACTAACAGTCAGTCTCTGGATTCCCAGTGCCGATGTTCCCGACCCACAGACAAGACCAAGCAGCCTGAGCCCGCTGTCCGCCCCAAGGAGCCTGTGTCCACTAGCCAGCCCACAGAGTCCCCATCCACAGCCAAAGGTCATGATTATCCCATGGAAGCACCTCCGAGTGACTCCCCTGTAAGTGAAATTCACATTATATGCAAACAATGTAAATGAGAACAATTTGGTTTACATATTTTTTAAATTGGTGTTCTGTCTTAACATTATGTATATAATAACGAAATGTTTTGTGTGTGTGTGTTATATGTGTGTTGCAGGTGGAGCTAGAGGGTTGGGTGCATCTGTCGGAAAACCCCAGTGGCATCCCATCTGCCGACATTTCATGGCTCAAAGAGGACACAGAAAGAGGGCTGTTCACCCCGTTCAAATCTACAAGGAAAAAACTGGTCTGTATAAGAGGCGACGGGTGATGAAATCAGACCGCATGTGGTTTTACCCACCAGAACCTCCCGGCTATGTCAGCGGTGCTCTGCCAACTCCACAGCTCTTTTTTCGTCTTTGTGTGGCGCCCTGTTGGAGTGTGGAGGTACTCCCTGAAGTGTCTTCGAGGTGATGAGTGTGTGGGTAGAGGACGGAATGTGTACCTTTACAAGTCTGGCTACCATCACCGGGTATAACTCACTTCACCTATGTTAGCATTATTACATTACAGTTGAATATTTATTACTATGTACGTAAACATGCAAGAAAAAAAGAGCACAGAAAGTCATATGCTGATATTGGTCTTTATTTGCTTAGATTTTTTTTCCCATGTGTACTTTAGGTACGTCACATCTGGGATGTGTCCAGCTGGTACACAGTGCTCACTGAGGTCCTGTGCTGCGGACATTGTACATAGGCAGCCAGGAGCAGAGAAAGTGGCACAGTGGGTCGGTGGCTTGCGTGGGATCTCGCTATTTTATCACAACTTAGTGAGGCTCATCAAACTATGTTCCCTGCCATCCTCACCCGCAAGTAACATAATGTGTGCATTTAACAAACTTGAAAATAGTCACTCAAAACAACCTCAACATATTGATTGTGACTCTCCTAACAGGTGTGGTGTCGTTAGGAATGGTGTGCGCCTTCTGAGGGACCGGACAGAAGGGAACACTATGGTCAAGGTGTGGCGGCAGATACAGGAGAATCACGTTGAGGACTACCTTCAACGTAAGGACCTGTACACCACACTCCACATGACTGTAGCGAAACCTGCATTTGTCTCTGCATTTAGACACATTCCAGGCTCCACCTCCTCAAAGAGAGCTCCCCTCCGCACGGCTCCTGCGCCACGCCTTCCTGCTGGCAGAGGCCAGCAATGTGCAGGATTACCGTAGCCAGATCCTCTCCACATTTGGCACAGTGCTGAAAATGGATTCCACCAAGAAAGTAAGTAAATCCAAACATAATGTCATACTATATGATGCAAAACATATTGCAGTTTTTATTCAGTTTTAAATTGAACTAAAATTCACACTGTTGTATACAGTATGTATTTGCAGTGCTTTTCAGTATTTGGTTGTGTTGTGTGTATTTGCAGCACATGTGTTGTCAAATTGATGAAGATTTTTTCTTAATTTGCTTCTGTTTTGTCTGTCTGCATGTGTTTTCTTAAGTTGCAGTGCGTTTGCCCTTGTCGGCCACCGTAGTTGTAAAATGATGAAGACAAATTACATATCAATAGAATCTAACAGAGGGTTATCACATTATGCAAACTTGACTAATATTTTGTAGGTGGTGAAGAAGCTGTCTGGGGAGGGTCAAGGCTCAGCTGAGTGGTTCAGCAGCATCGGAAACAAGCACTCCCAAATAGTTTCATTTGTGCTGACCTGTGAGGAGTAGCAGATAGTGTATTTTTATTGTGACGCTCAACAAAAAATTGGCCAGGAAAAATTGCGAATGTGTGCCATAAAGTTAGTGGTGTAAATTTAAATGATCTTTGCCACCTGTACCAAGTCAAAGCCACACAGAAAGCTCAGGTCATCTTACTGGACTCCCAGCACCCTTTACACAGTGACTTTAGTTTGCTCCCCTCAAGGAGGAGGTTTTACCACCCTAGAGAATATGACTAACAGATATATGAGGTCTTTTATTCCATCAACTACTGTTTTTTTAATGGTTATTTTTAAGCATGCCAAATTGCCCCTCCGGGACATTAAAGCTTTACTCCACTCTACTCTACTCAGGTCCCCAATGTGCGGCACGGCCCTAACAGGTTTACCTGATAAGTGGCATTGCACGGTGGAACTCAGACAAGAGCTCAGATGCCGTGTTTGGTGGCAAAGGACGGCACCACAGGATCTACTCGGCGCCGCTGATTGACCGCCTCTCTGTTTGGAGAGACTGTGGAGGAGAATTTCCAGGCCCCTGCTGACGTCCCTTCCAATGAGCTGCTTGGGCTGGAGTACCTGTTCAGCCAGAGCACCAGTGAATCTGGACCCTTCTCTCTTCAGGACATTGTCAACGATGGACTTGGTCCAGAGGAGGAGGTGGTTCAGCCTGGGCAGCCCGATCCAGATCCTGAGGCAGACGAGGCGTACCAGAGCAACGTGGAGGCACATGACGGTGTGCTGGATGCCGTCCTGCCCCACATTACGCTCACCAGCGACAAAACCTCCACTGTTCACCCTCCAGACTTTGTGAGTAACTGTGTGTCTGCTAGAATGAAATACAGTGCACTGCTGGACAATGTACACATATGAACTTACCGCATTCGTATGGCAATTTTTTAACAGGAGGTTGCCTGCAGTCCAAACCCTCTTCCTGGCTTTCAAAAGTTGGAAATGCCACCTCCATCTCATCTGCACTCCTACCTCCAGCACCACACCAGCCAGCATTCCTCCCTCCACCAGACTACCCCCTGATGGAATATGCGCCCACACCCAGCATGGCAGGGACAAAGGGAAGGACAGACATAATCATGCCACTCTCCCAGGCTCAACCACCACTGCCACCTGTGCATCTGCCAGTGACAAAAACCCCTGCCACCTCTACCATCACCAGACTTGTGCCCTCCCTCTCTGCATCTACAGCAACCCCTGGGATTGCTGGCCCCTCCACACAGCCCATAATGCCTGCCAGTCAGGCTCTGCCCACAATGCCCACTACTAGCACATCGCACAGTACTGGCAGTCCTTCATTCTGGGCTAGATCTACACAATACAAGCGTAAGGTGAAGGAACACTCCACAGAATTAGGACGCAAACTGTCTCAGGTGCATAATCTCCCTATCTGTACACTCTGTGGTCAACCAACCCAGGGACATAAAAAATACAAGAAAAGACTTTCTGTAGTGCTGTTTTTTTTTTCCCCCATTTCATGCACTTTATTCAATAAAGTGGTCAGTGCTACAGTAACAGTGAGTTGTGGCGTATCAATTAATAAATGCAACACTGGGGGTATATTCGCTTATCAAATAATTGGGACAGAGACACAGAGTGCCAGATTACTTGCATGTAAGGACATGTGCCTACAGTACAACGATAGCAGATAATTTTCCACATATAGCACATATAACAGAAATATTCAAGTAGCTTTAATCAGCCTCTGAAATATTAAACTATGTTTAATCAGCCTCCCAATAGTCATAAGTGAATTAAAAAAGACATAAGTGACAAATGTAAATAAATGGCTTTTAGGAAAAGACAAAGCGCTCTCACACATGTGTACTTTTGATAAAATATGCTGTATTTCATTTTGTAAAGAACCAGTCCAGTAACATATGAATAAATCTGTGGTAGTTCCTGCTACAGTAGGTGTCTCCAGGACCACATTTTGCCATGATGACACACACACACACACAGACTCACAAGGTGAAAACAATACCAGCCGCGCTGTCGCAGCTGGTAATTACCACATATTCCTGGAGGAGGAGATGTGCACTCTACTGAGTGCACAATTCTAATTTTATTTATTTATTTCACTTCTTGATTTTACTCCTTTCAGAGCTTACACTTCAATTGAAAGTATCTTTCAGTAAACTTTAGGTCATATACAAATTTCAAGCCATCTGTACTTTCCATGCCTGAAGTGCTTGAACTTCAACTTGATTTGTTCACTTTTTTCATTCATCAAACATTTTTTTTATATGAACATGCTCCTGATCAATGCATTTCATGTTTCAGCTTTTCCAGTGCAATCTTGTCCAGTCCCCTTCTTTACAGGCAATACATTTCAGCTCTCAGCTCTTTAGGCCCATTCTTTTTTGTTCCAAAGTATTTAGCAATGCAGCTCATCTGTCTGATATTAATACAAAGCATTTCTTCTATCAGTCTATACAGGCAATTCATTTCAACTTCCAGCTTTCCTAGCAATGTATTTCAGCTCTTAGCTTCTCTGGGTAATGCAGTTCAGCTTCCCCATTCTGCCAGTTTTACAGCTTCCAGGTTTTCAGCAGAGCAGTGCAATGCATTTGGGCTTCAAGATTTTTCAGATTTAATTTAATGTAATAGCTTTAATGTGACGTGAATATATTATTTCACATTCACTGACACAGACCGGTCAGCTGTCAATCCATCACTGTCAACACAGTGAGCAAATTAATTATGAAACATGATGTCCGCCATAGAAATAGGGTAAACCCCATCCCTTCTTTTAGCTCAGGTGTTCTCTCAGTTCCTTAGTAAAAGTTGCTCTCAGCAGCTTTCTGAATGGCTCTTCAGTCTCCTGATAACATGAAACAGGGATTAAACAGATTAAACATCCTGCACATTCAAAGTTAGCCTCTTGATTAACCTGCTGATATGCGGGTGTGGTGTACTACTTACTGTGTCTTCCTATTTGAGAAAAGCAAAAGAGGCATTGTGATAACACAGGAAATTACTTAAGACATTGGCATGTTATTCATATACCATTTGGTGATACCAAAGTGCACTCTTCTAGTTACTTTTGTACTTTTATTTAAACGAAATCTTGAATGTAGGACGTCTACTTGTATTTTTACAGAGCGGTATTGATACTTTGACTTAGGTAAAAGGCGCACACCATTCCTAACGACACCACACCTGTCAGGAGAGTCACAATCAATATGTTGAGGTTGATTTGAGTGACAATTTTCAAGTTTGTTAAATGCACACATTATGTTCAGAATACTCACTTGCTGGTGAGGATGGCAGGGAACATAGTTTGATGAGCCTCGCTAAGTTGTGATAAAATAGCGAGATCCCACGCAAGCCACCGACCCACTGTGCCACTTTCTCTGCTCCTGGCTGCCTATGTACAATGTCCGCAGCACAGGACCTCAGTGAGCACTGTGTACCAGCTGGACACATCCCAGATGTGACGTACCTAAAGTACACATGGGAAAAAAAATCTAAGCAAATAAAGACCAATATCAGCATATGACTTTCTGTGCTCTTTTTTTCTTGCATGTTTACGTACATAGTAATAAATATTCAACTGTAATGTAATAATGCTAACATAGGTGAAGTGAGTTATACCCGGTGATGGTAGCCAGACTTGTAAAGGTACACATTCCGTCCTCTACCCACACACTCATCACCTCGAAGACACTTCAGGGAGTACCTCCACACTCCAACAGGGCGCCACACAAAGACGAAAAAAGAGCTGTGGAGTTGGCAGAGCACCGCTGACATAGCCGGGAGGTTCTGGTGGGTAAAACCACATGCGGTCTGATTTCATCACCCGTCGCCTCTTATACAGACCAGTTTTTTCCTTGTAGATTTGAACGGGGGTGAACAGCCCTCTTTCTGTGTCCTCTTTGAGCCATGAAATGTCGGCAGATGGGATGCCACTGGGGTTTTCCGACAGATGCACCCAACCCTCTAGCTCCACCTGCAACACACATATAACACACACACACAAAACATTTCGTTATTATATACATAATGTTAAGACAGAACACCAATTTAAAAAATATGTAAACCAAATTGTTCTCATTTACATTGTTTGCATATAATGTGAATTTCACTTACAGGGGAGTCACTCGGAGGTGCTTCCATGGGATAATCATGACCTTTGGCTGTGGATGGGGACTCTGTGGGCTGGCTAGTGGACACAGGCTGCTTAATAAATTAAGTACCAAGTGGGTATAAGTATAAAATAAAATAAGTGTGAAGTACACAGTGGGTTTACCGGTTGTTGATGATGATAATAATATGGTATAAAGTAATAGTGCATGAACTGCCAAGTTAAGTGTAGCTTATTTATAATGAGACGGAGGATATTGTACAGCAATAATAGAGGTATGAATAAATATCAATATCAATAAATAGGGAATTTTAAACTAAAAAGAGTATATTTTACGGGAGTATTAACACAGGATATTGTACAATTAAGTCAAGTATTGCATAGATGTAATGATCAATGTCCAGTTTAATGGCTTAGGGTTATACAGACCACACAGAGGAAGGAGTTGAAGAGTTTGGTGGCCACAGGCAGGAATGACTTCCTGTGGCGCTCTGTGGTGCTTTTTGGGGGGATGAGTCTTTCGCTGAAGGTACTCCTTTTTTTGACCAGCACGTCATGGAGCGGGTGAGAGACACTGTCCAAGATGGCATGTAGTTTGGCCAGCATCCTCCTCTCTGACACCACCAACAGAGAGTTCCGCTCCACCCCCACAATGTCACTGGCCTTACGGATTAGTTTGTTGAGTCTGTTAGCGTCCGCTACCCTCAACCTGCTGCCCCAGCATGCAACAGCATACAGGATAGCACTGGCCACCACAGAATCATAAAACATCTTCAGCATTGTCCGGCAGATGTTGAAGGACCTCAGCATCCTCAGAAAATAGAGGCAGCTCTGGCCCTTCCTGTGGACAGCTTGAGTGTTCTTAGCCCAGTCTAGTTTATTGTCCATGTGTACTCCCAGGTATTTGTAATCCTCTACAATGTCCACACTGACCCCCTGGATGGAACCGGGGTCACTGGTTCCTTGGCCCTTCGTAGATCCACAACCAGCTCCTTAGATTTTGTTGCATTGAGCTACAGATGGTTCTGCTCACACCATGAGACAAAGTTCCCCACCACAGCCCTGTACTCAGTCTCATCACCACCGCTGATACCTCCCACCACAGCAGAGTCATCAGAAAATTTCTGAAGGTGGCAGGACTCTGTGTGGTAGCTGAAGTCCGTGGTATAGATGGTGAAGAGGAAGGGAGAGAGGACAGTCCCCTGAGGGGTCCCAGTGTTGCTGACCACGCTGTCCGACACACAGTGCTGCAGGCGCGCATGCTGTGGTCTGCCAGTCAGGTAGTCCACAATCCAGGATATGAGGGGGGCGTCCACCTACTTCTCACCCAGCAGGGTGAGAAGTAGCCAGAGGAGATTCTACTGTACGTTCTCACCAACAGCAGGTCCTTCGATTTTACTGAGAGGCGCTAACAGTTACATTAGCGTAAAGTTAGCCTAACGTTACCTGTCAACAGAACTCTCAGCTAGCTAACGTTAATGTGCGACTATCCAATCATGGTCATATCTGTATAAATGAAAGGTGTATAGTGTATATATTTTTTATTATTTCTTATTTATCACTCTTCTTTTGACTCTTGAGCTGCTAACCTTAACGTTAGCGAATTTTGCTGGTGGGGATCAATAAATTTTATCTTATCTTACCAACATTACAACAACGTTCAGCCTTACCAAATGACTAAAAAGATATCCTTCAAGTAAACAGACATACCCATTAAAGCTTTCTTCAATCTTTGAATACATTTTGTGAGATACAGAGAGTCTGAGAATGCCACCTGACCTGAGCTCACAACCACTGAAGCAACGACTCATGCTGGTCTACCCTCCATTTTAAAAGATATCTTAAACAAGATGCTCACAGCATTAAGATTGATCTGTTACCTTATACTCAAGATAAAAAGCACATGTGTTGTCCTTCTTGCTCCATTAGTGTCAGATGAAGTTACATACTGTATTGTATTGTTCTTCTGTGCTTTTCTGTGTTGCTTACACAGCTGAGACGCTTATCGAGTTCTGATGTTGTTGCAGCTCTAGTTCATTAATCCTGCTGACTAGTGATGGTATTGTAGGAGCTTTGGCCTTTCCTGATCGATGCTAAATTCATCAAAGCTTCCCCATCGGCCATAACTTGATTAACCACACTTAAGTCCAATTCATAAACATTCTGCAAATTCTCTTCAGGGGACCTAGAAGCCACTAATTTCACTGGTGATCAATTTGGCTCTCACCTTTTCAGTTTTGCCCTGCAGCTCAGCCACCTGTTAAGATTACACTTAACCCAACTTCTTCACATTTCAGCACATCACTGCTTTCTAATTAGATTTCTTCTGGAGCGCGGTGTAGTCGAAACTCTGATCGGAGAGATAGCGGGAGAAACCAACTGAGAATAACTTTGGGAATCCCTGCATAACCCCAATGGAAGCATCCGCAATTGTTAATCCCACAGAGATACACCCTTAGAAATGATAAATGACAAGCAAGAACATCATGCGCTAGACCTATATGTTAAAGGAACAAAGTATTTGCAGCAAAAATGCATTAAATCACTCCTCACAAATTATTCGAATGCGGGCCATACATCATATAATGTACTTTTTTACCTTGCCAGCGTTACTGAAGATTCACTAGTATTTCCTTTGCCTTTGCGCCTCTTGAAGAGTGAAGTTATATTATTAAATGTCATAGTTATGAACAGAATACATTTGCACATTTGATTTTCACATCATAAAAAAGTGAGGCAGCAGAGAGGCGATCATTGTGATCATTTAGAAATGTGTTTCTATTTGCTTCCAGACACATTAGCCATTGTTACATAAATCAGCGCATTGCTGTCATTGTAGTAGCTTTTTCCTCTGTGATGCATTTGAGAGAATAAAATTAACTTATGTAGAGATTTACATAAATAAATATATTTTCCATTTTTTTCAAACCTTGTATCAGAGTGAAACCAGAAAAAAAGTGAAACCATATAAAACTAAACAAAACATCATCTGATGGTTGTCTTCAACATGCCCTGAGTGCAGTGAAACCAATTTATTAATTTGTGATGTATTTTTAGCCTCATGTGAACACAGATGTTGTACACTTAGGCCACAAGATGGCGCCTGAAACTCACAGTTGTTGCTTGACATCTGCCTGTGAGATGAGAAGTCAAATTAAGTGATGTAAATTGCTTATGAAGAAGTGGCACTGACGGAGTAGAAATTAAAGATAATATATTTGACGTATACTCTCTTTGGACATTAGAGGCCCTGCAGCATGGCTGGTTATTTATCTAGTGTGGGTTTATTACTCCACTAAGGGAGGACAAGTTGTAAATGATGACAATGATAATTCTCTTTGACCAAAATAGGTAGTAAGTAGTTGTTTGATTGACTTAAATCACATTTGAGGAGTTTTTACTTCCCAACTTCCCTTGTTGTTGCTGATGTAGAGCTGTTTTTTAATTTTTTTTTGTTGCAGCCCATTAAATATTACTCAAATATTCATTAAATAAATTGAGTTTTTGTGATTTTTGTAGATACTATTTACATCACTGACGTGTTGCTGCTACTGCCTGCCTAATTAGTTAACATTTTTTTCAATCTGATTATTTTCTTCTTTCTTTCTGGCACGTAGAGGAGAACAGATCACTCCTATTTTCGGAGAGCGGTGCTTAGGCAGAGGGTAGATTCAAGTCCATCATCATCTCCTCATTTCCTGCAGCTATTTAAGACTGTGCCTCTCCAAAATAGGCGCCCGATGACCGCAGCCGGAGCTATCCGCAGACCTGCTTTCAAACTAATTTGAGGATATTAGGATGTCTCAGAATGTTTTGTTTTGACATTTCTATACCTTCGTTGACCGTTGTGTGTACAAAGCGTGTGCCATCTGACTTAATGCCATTTTAGAAGTAATCTCAGATGTTTTAGGTTTCCATAACTATATATTGTACATCTTGAGTGCTTTATAATTTCTATGCTGCACTTTGTTATTTTGGAAATGTACTCAAAACCCAAAGTAAGGTTTAACTGACAGAGAGGTCTTACACACAAACACACACACACACACACACACACACACACACAGTGGAGCTCAGTGAGCACAGTCCTATGACATCCCGCCCAAAGGTTATATTCTATCCGAAATGTTGGGTGTGTAGTAAAATACATGCTCCACACTGTCTGGCTCTCCTAATGAAGGGGTTTATGACTGGTAGTCCTGTGTTTGTACCATGTATCATGTGCTAGTTCTATCACTGCATTCAAGGTCAGATCATATCTCATCTAATATCTGCCAGCAGTGCAAGTCTGCAATGAGAGCTCAGTCTATTAGACATAGTGGAGACATTATTCCAGGACACAATTTAAAAAATGATTTTGATAGCTCTTGAGACATAAAAATATAATTTAATGCTTTTTGGAGGCTTTTTCTGCTCTCATTGTTCTTGATTTTATAAACAGCACTTAATTGAGTTTTTCACAAAAAAGCCTCTTTTATTCTGAGTCAGACGTACGTGGCCAGACTTGTCAGACTGCGAGCTTTCAGCACCCACAGTGTTAATGTATAATGTCAACGCAGTAGGGAGCCTTGTTAAAAAGCAATTAAGCCAAAATGATTTAAACATTGTGTGGTTTGGCCATTGGCGAGCCTCGAGGTACACACTGTGTTGTTGTCTTAAAATGAGAATTTCACTGTCTGCTCACACTGAAAACCGCTATTTGTGTGAGTGTAGCTCTAACCACACTTTCCCACACCCGCCAAACCATACCAAACCACAGACTTCAGATGAGTATGCGCACCACACACACACACTCACACAGACAGACACACACACAGAATTCACATGAAGAGTAATTGAGGGGTTTGACTAGTTTTTGGTGCATTAAAACAGTAGCTGTTTTAAATGACAGGGGCTGAGACATACTTGCATTGATGTCTGTGAGGCTGGTAAAGATGGCTGATTACTCGAGAGGACGTGGCATTCAGTAACTCTTATTATATTCCTCTTTATTCGGTGGAGTTTGACTGAATCACACCATTTAAGCTGTTCCTGACTGTAATACATTCTTAATCCAAGGCTTTCTTGCTCAGTATATTCATTTCTTGAGTGATTTCAGGCACAAGCCTTTCTGCAAACAGTGTTATACTTGGTCTTATTTTTGATGATCAAACATTACTGCTGACAGTTGAGAGTCTTCAACAGGCAACCCAGAGCTATTAAGTTGTTCGCCGTGTTTCCAGAGCAACAGCTCATCCCATATTCCATGTGATAATTTGCCATTATGTGTGCGTCTCCCACTAAGTCTACCAGAGTTACGTAAGCAGCTTCAAATTTAGTTCCAGTGGCCGTTGTCTTAGACAAAGATTAGTACTAGGCCATAGACAGACACATTTTAGCTGTTGGCAGATTGTTAGCTTACACTCTATGTGCAAATGTGCTCATCACAGCCAGACTGCTTGGATGTGGTTTGGAACATCTGTGTGGTCCCCACTCCAGAAGAAGACAGACAGGGGAGAGACAGAGGGTGAGGAACAGGGGAGGGGAGGGGTTGTGGGACCCCAGGGCTGCTCAGAAAGAAGCCCTCAGTTTTTCCATCACTGCTGTCGCCACCACCACGGTGGTGGTGTTGCCTCTGAGCAGAGCCAGGGGACAGTGTGAGACAGATGCAAAGTGTGTGTGTGGGAGAGAAAGAGAAAGAAAGATGGAGGAGAGAAAGCAAGATGGGGACAAAGCGACTGTGTGGGGAGCCGTCAGTCTGGTCGATGACTGATGAAGTTGAAGGTTAGGTCTGGCAATTCATGGAGCTGCTGGCAGGGGCGGGGAGAGGGGCGTTGAGAGATGCCTTGGTCCAAACCTGCGGTCGGCTCCCCCACCACCAGCAGCAGCAGCACCACAGCCCAGCTCCCTGCCTGTATGCGTGTGGTGTTTATTTACGAGCTTGTTTAACCACGGCGCGGTCCCTGTGGTGGACTGACACAAGATGACAGCAGCCTAAATGTCTTGCCCTTTAAATCCAGCCTAATGGTCGCTTAGTGCTGTGGAGACAGGCACTGGGATAGGCGCCTGGGGTCTTTTCATAGGGGCCCTCTGAGTAACACATCAGCTAACACATCTATGGGCCACCATCCAGAGCCTTATTACTACCTGCTTCTGTGGCTGTGGCGCCACTGATTTAGCCATGGCTGTGTGTGGAGGGACAATGCGAGCATGGGAATAGACACTATCCACCTATTACAGCCGCTCTAACAATGATTTTGGATGTGAATGTCTTTTTAATATCTGTGTCTGTGGTGTCTGGGACAGTTTGAATAGCCACAGGATGGCTGGTTATATGTAGAGTTCAAAAAACAGCAATTAACGTGATGTTTGGGATGTCTGCTCTCCACAAGAGCTGAATTCTTAATTTAAAAGCTACAATTTAATTTCTATTGCAGAAAAACTGCAGTCTTTTTGTTGTTGTTTTTTTTTTTATATTTCATTGCTGTCCAGACTAGAACACAAAGAGTTAATCCCTTGTGTTTTTGCCTGAAGTAACTCTGTGGTAAGTTAATAGCAGATGTGAGTGTTATTGGGCAAATTATATGCAATATGAGAGCAAACATACACTTCACATAAAAACGACCTGCGTAAACACACCATTCATAACTGCATACCATTCTGTGTGGGCTTGCCAGCCAACGCAATTAGACGCTTTCTGAGAGGAAGAAAAGATTATCATCCAAAACCTTCTGCCTTGCTCAATTCGTGTGAAAAAAGAGATGTTTATTGTGTGTTCTGCCTGTCAATAATCCACAACAGATCTTAGTTAAAGTCATTCTGATCACACCTCTGGGATCTATGAGAGGAAACAGGCAAAGGGAAAAAAGTTGGCCACAAATCCCATGGGAATCCATCTCTGCAGAAGAGTCTTCTCCTGAATCACCTGTTGGCCTCTCTCGCTATTGTTACCCACACCTCAACTAGTTGCTCAATGCAGCACACACACACACAGACACAAAGGCTTTGAGCTTCAATCTGCATGCTTCGGTCCTGTGCAAACACAGATCAGACCATACTCATTGGGCCGTGTCTCTGGCACTCATCAGGCTGTTTGTACTGCAATTTCCTCCCCGCTCTTATCCATGTTTTGTCCACTGTCATTCCAGCGGGATTATGGGATGCTTTCATCATGCAGGAACATCAAGTGAGGCACTGGGGGAAATGCAAAGGAGGCATGTTGTTTTGCTCCTCTCATCACACATAGTGTTATCATCACATGCCATAATGAATGCTGCAGTCTGGAGTTATCCTTAGAGCTAATTATTATTTTGTAGCTGCTCTCCTGTCCATCAAAACAAATATAGTATTTAAGGCAAACTCATATTAATTCCACCTTCCGACCACTGGCAAAAGCTGCATGTTGTACATATCACGTGACTCTTAGGCCAACATGTGTCCTTAAAAGCAATAGGTAATATTGTAGTAATATTATCATTCTTGCCAGGCAAAGTTTGATATTACCTTATTTGCATGTACATTTGTTAAATGTTCAAAGGCAAGAACACAATTTGCCAGTGGTACCGCAGTGTTTTGTTTGTTTGTTTGTTTTTACATTTTTCATCATTTTCATTAATCAGATGGAGGGGTTTCTTATGTTTCTCTTGTTCATTTTGTAAGAGAAAGAGAAAAAACCCAAACATTTGTGTATGAGGCCCATTGTCCACAAACTTATTGTAACAGTCTGGTCAACATTACTTTATGTCACCCCCTGTCTATCTACGTCCTTGTTGATTTACGGCACTGAATGTTACAGGAATGTAACAGAAACAGACCAACTGAAAAATAATGCAACCACTTCCAGGTAATTAATGATCCAGTTTGAAGCAGATAATTGTTCCAATTAGAAATCAGTTGACTTTTATAGCGAGTCACCTCATGGTCTGCTCAGTTTAGAACTGATTTCAAGATGTTATTGATCGAATGGTTCTGAACCTGAACTATATAGCCCTAAAGCTGCAAGTCTTTGAAAATTAACTGCTTGAGGAACTCATGTCTTCGTAAAACTATTTTTTGTCAACTTTTGTGCAACAATCCACGAATCTTTTATGGTGTGATTTACTGTCAGTTGTCTGTTTATTTCTGTACTTGGTATGTTCACTAATGTTTTTAAAAGTGCAGTATACATACATTTTTAAGTTTCTTTGTACAAGCAAGTGTATACATTTTACTTGTAATCTTCTTCCTAAACTAGACCAGTGATGTCAATATCCTCATCTGCAAGTTCTTAGAATAAGTCATCAGAGTAGATTAAGGCTCCATCTAGACACAATCTGTGGTTAGTTTTGTGTTTTCTCTTCATATTAGTTAAGGCTTTGGTGTGGTCAAGATTATCCAAAGTCATTGCTTCGAGGCTTCGGCCACTCGTTGCTCTAATCTGTGGGGGGACAGCTTAGTTGATTTAGTCTTTGATGAGGTGCCCTCCGTCTCCAATACTGATGAGCTGTTAGTCGTTACCAATGCCCAGCCTTGCTGCTGTGGTCTAGGCCTGCCGCCTCCCTTCTATCCAAGAGCCTCATTCATCCCAAGACAAACAGACACAGTCATTACAATTAAGCAGTGCTATTAAAGGGACAGGCTACTGGCAGATTAAGAGAGAAGAAATGAAGTGGTTCTTTGTGTTATTGCAAGCAGTCAACTCATTAAATGTTGAGTTAGTTTGTCCAAGTTTTGTTTGTTGTCCATGAGTCTAAATATACTTATTAGCTTGCATGTGTGGATTTGTGCACAAAGTCACGCTCCTGGAAAAACTGCTTTGTGACTGAAGAAGTTTTTATAAGTTATAATTGCGCTGCTTTTGCTACTTAGTATCTCAAGAGCAAATGAAAACAGGCCAGTGGAGACACTGAGGGCTCAGACGCAGTTCTTAAGGGGTCTTGAGACTTGAAGGATTAAGATTATGGGGGAGGTTCTTTTAAATGACTGATAGCACAAAGTGAGAGAGGGAGCAAGGCAGGGCAGGGCAGGAGTCTGTGTGGCGGACCAGCAGCAGCTTTACTCTTCAATCAGTGAGATGAAAATTGCCACTCCTGTCAAAGTAGAGGTGTTTACTGAAAGGAGGACAAGGGAGAAAAAGAAATAAAGAGAGACCTCTTGAGAGGGAGAGTTATGCAACCTGTATGGTCCAGAGTTCCCATGGAGCAGGGCTGCTAAATCAGGGCTAGAGTTGGTACTTCTCAAAGTCTGCGGGCAGAAATAGCAGAGGTGTTGAGAGGAAGGATTGGATATGATCCTGCAATGATGTATATTGACACAAAACCAAATTGCACATCTCTGAATGTGGCCAAAATGTGGCAAACGGAATGACAGTTTTCCGGGAATGAAAGTGGAGCATCAGAGTGTTGGACAGCTGTGAGACATACTCTGGATCTCTTAGAGAAACTAATTCCACAAGATATCAGGGAAAGTGAGGCAGAGAAGCTGCATCTGAAAGTCCAGAAAACTGTTGAAGGCTAAAAGAGGTTGTCGACATGTAAAATGTCACTCATGACCTCAGCACTTAATCGTTTACAGGGGTTCGAGCATAAGTGATTCCCATGAGGAGTGGCCTAAAACTAAGCCTGGTGTGGTTTGGTAGCATGGTGGTCTCAATGGTGATTTATGAAACAGTAGGGCCTTGTGGCAATGCTGCCCGCAGTGTATTTTGTGTCTGTCTAGATTTCATTGATCGGTGATGTGATGGAGAGCTGCAGTCGGGCCTCTTTGTCAGGCCGGGATGTCATTGTTAGGGCACCACAGCAGTAGTGAGAATTCCTAAAGTTTTATGACCTCTGTGGCCTCAATGATTTGTTGTTTGTAAAATGTATTTTTAAAAGTGAGTTTCTTTCAAATTTAAGCTTTCTTTAAAACTCTGCCATCATGTTAAAGAACACTGCGGGCTCCATAATTCAGCGCAATTTGCGATTTGATGTCACCAAGAAAGGCCGCTAGATTAAATGCTCATCCATTTAGCTTTTTTGGGGAAAGTGGATCATATTTTTGTGGAGTGCATTCTGACATCTTCATAAATCAGCCTAATCATAGGGTTGTGGTACACCCCTGCCTTGTTTGCGTCTTTGTTAATGCTATGCACATGTGACCAATGACATGCTTGCATAGATGAGTGAGCGCCAGTGCACTCTCTCAGCTGTAGAGGCGGTTAGATGTCTGCTTACATTCAAGAACGTATTGTGGGGGGAACATGCCAGACGTTGTTTGGATGTTTGGCTGTGGGCTTTGGCATAAAGCAGTACTCGACATCTTAAAGCTAACCCCCTAGAGAAGTGAATATCATCTTTAAATTTTAAAATTTGTTCCTACATTTTAGCTTCAACTTAGCTTTGATCACCTCACATTGCCCAATCATCTAATTGTCTCACTACATTGATCTTGATGATCTATTATATAGATTATGTCCTGTAATTTCATACAACAGAATATATGAATTTATTCTCATAGAAGCACTCTAGGAACACCATTACTGCAGCAATATATTTTACCAGGAAGAACTTGGCTTGCTTCGGGCAAAACACAGCTGGGCACCACATGCCTCATATCGTTGGTGCGTTCCATGAACCGTTCAGAGACAAGATACTGCTCCCGTCTTTGTTTCACTTCACTGGCTTCTCATCTATTTGTGTCTCTTTCTCTTATCCAAAGATTTATATCACTCACTGTATCTACAGGCTGCACCCATCATCAGACACTGCATTTAAGTTCTCTTTAAAGAGATCCATGCTGTCTAAAGTGGAGGCAGGCCTCGTTCAGATAGCAGCTGATGAATGCTGGAATGCTTTTGGTCTTATCATGTTGTCGTCACTATCCAGCCACAGCAGGCTGAGCCCGGGACGCACGAGTGAGACACAATGTCATCTTGAACTCAAAGATTTGCGCTACGCTGTGAGTCACGCTATAAATCAACATTTCCTTCTGCTGCTTTTACCACTTAAAGTCACACTCAAGCAACTCCTGTGAGAACAAGGGTGTCACTTTTCATATGTAGATATTGATTTCTGTTGTAGCATTTAATTCATGTGTTTTTGTGTTGAATTGTGGCACTGTTAGGGTTCACAATCCAATATAAATAGCTCTTTGAAATCTTTATCTGTCAGTGCTGAAAATGTGCTGCACAAACTATATATGTATTTTTCCTATGAGTTCTATTGAGAATACTTTTGGTTATCTTGTCAGGCTTGTTAGGGACCAGCTTGTTTTACAAAGTGCTCTTCAGTATCCCCTGCCCCATTCATTTGAATGTTCCAGTGTAATTGTTACATACCTCAGTGTTTTCCACAAGTCCTGTTTTTTCTTTCAGTTCAAGTATCCATTTACTTATACTTATTTTATGATTATTTCTGTGCTGTATTTTATAAGGAATGTTACTATAATCACTAATTCTAGTTGACCACATGAAGAAAACAAAATATTAAATCGAGTGGGTGAATATATTTGAACATTGTGGTAACCCATCAGCCCTGTGACTGAAATATGGCGTTTCTTTTATACCCAGCACACTGGCGACACTGACGACAACAGTACGACTGGCTGTCTGTCAAAGTTTCCAGCAGTTGGTTGTAGTCTACGGTGAGTACAGATCTGGTTGTGATTACTATAACGGAGACAGTAAATCATGACGCAACATGAAACTAATTTGTGGTGGGAAAAAAAAGATCTGGCCCTTTCTTTATGGAGTGGCAGTTAACTACAAAAGACACATTAACCCGTGCGAAAAAACGTTTCAGTGGCAGAAAATCAGAGAAGTGGAGCAGCCACGAAAATGGGAAGCGAAATCTACTATTGTTTTGTGCTCATGAAATAATGTACAGATGGATGACAAATTAAGGGAAACACCAACACTAGGTGTCTTAGTAAGGTGTTGGGCCCCCATGAGCCGCAAGAACAGCTTCAATGCTCCTTGGCATAGATCCTACAAGTCTCTGAACTCTACCGGAGGGATGATCACCACTCGTCCAAAAGATATTCTCTCATTTGATGTTTTGATTGATATGTAGTAGAGAGTGCTATGTAAAGCTGGACTTATAGTTGTACGTTAAGGGGCTATGCTGTAGCTTACCCACACCTCCTCCCAAAAAATATAACTACATGTCGGGGCCACTGCGGCTGCAGAGCTACCATGTGGAGATGCAACAAATGTGATTGGTCAACGTGGGCCGCTTTTGTTTTCTCCTACAACTTTCTGATGCTGGAAGAGATTGTTGAGAGTGAAGACAAAATGAGAAAGTAATACACATCTAACAAAGACCCTTTGTGCCCAGTATGGAAGCATCTGCATTTGTTATGTTTCTCCACTCATTCAAGGTTTTTCCTTTCATTTATGTGTGTGTGTGTGTGTGTGTGTGTGTGTGTGTGTGTGTGTGTGTGTGTGTCTGTCTGTCTGTCTGTCTGTCTGTCTGTCTGTCATTGCAAAAAGCCCTGACTCACCACTTGACTCAGTCTCCTTAATTGCATTACAACTAACAAGACAACTTGGAAAAATACAGAATAAGTCATTTTTGTTTGTTAGCTCACCTGTGTGGATGCTGTGCATTTAAACAAGAGTCCTTCTGTCTCAGAAGCAGATCTAACAGCATTTAAGTCAGAATTTTCCACTCTGGTTGGAGGCCTAGTTAGTCAGCATCAATAAAACTTTTAGGGCCATCATGCCCTCTGTGAGCCAAAATCCAGCGCTACAAACAGCAAGCAGATATAGTGGGATTGTCTCGCATATCATCTTTCTAGGACAGTCTGAATGGCTTATTAGGACACTTAATCCTGGTCTGTTTGTTTTGGAACAAAAATATGTCTTTTTTACTGTTAAAACCACAAAATGTTTGACATGGCCCAAAAGAGCATCCTTCCAGAGAGGCTAGAGGGGTATGCGATAACTAATAGGCATTGTAAAGACTCCTTAATTTTTCAAGTCTCCCATACAACGCAAACAATGTTTAGAGAAGTGCTCAGTCTGCCCCTTAATCTTTGGCTGTTGAGATGTTTTTGTCTCCACTGCTCTGCTTTTCAGTTTTAACTCCTTTGAATCTACCTCTCTGGGTCAAATGATTCCCTGGCTTCACAGCAGTTCTGTGGTGGCTCCACTAATGGCGCTGTAATTTTGCATCTCTTTGAAGTTCTCCCCGACCGTTGTGTTACCTGAAGTCTGCGCTTCTCTGAGGTTTTGGGATGGGGCAGGCTAGCTACCCTCTGCAGCCTAATTAAATGTAATTGCTCCATTTTGTAGTGGTGCCCGTGTGGAGAGGGGAAGCCTTGTAATAAGGGAGATTGCGTGAAGGGTCCGAGGATCACAGACGCCAAAGAGGAGCCACGAGGAGACGATCGGAGACGCTTCCCCCTCTGTCGCCTCCTCTGTCCTGAGCAGACCTAGTCATTACCCCCTCCACTCTTCTCACTCTGGCTCTGTCTCCTTTCCTCTGTTGCTCACTCTGCCTCTTTTGCTACTTCATCCTCTCTGTCATCATCACCCTTTCTTCCATTCACAGACATGCATGTGCACAGCAAGAGTGTTTTGTACAATATTCCACTCAGAGACATGCTTCATATGCAGTTCATTTGTTTGTTTTTTCACCCTGATCTTAAATGTAAACAGGGATTCATGTTGCTGCTGAAAGATGAATCCTGAGTGTGTACAAGTGTCTGGTATGATTTTTATGGCATTCCCTCCGGTGGTGTCACAGTTGTGGGTGCAAAAGCTGGAATTCTTGGAATCCTTCCGGCACCTCTGGGACTCCGTAACTGAGTCAGACACCGAAATGGGCTGTTTAGCCCCCTGACACTGACTGGTGGAGTGACAGGAGAAACATTCTTTCCGGGAAAGAGGAGAGGAAAAAAAGGAAATTACAGAGCAGGAGAGAGACAACATGACACACAGATAGAGGGAGCGCCAGCCTGACCATGACCCTGTGGGATGACAGGCTGACAGAAGATGTGTGATGATGTGTGTGCTGTGGGTACAAAGGTGACTTAGATTGAGGGATAAGCATCATTCTCCCTCTCTGTTGTTTCTTTTTTGGGGGAGGTACCAGAAAACCTTCCAGTGGGGATGATGGCATTCCTTCCTGCTGCCTTAGCTCCACATGCTTTTCCTGCGTCAGGGTGTCCGGCCATTTGCCTCCCTCGTCTTCCTCCTAGTTCTCCTCCTCCTCCTCCTCCGCCGCCCGTCTTCTCCGCTCTGTGGTGCCAGTGCGTCTGCCATACGGCCGTTAAGGCTAATGCGACACAGGCTGGGGATCACATTTCAGCCTCACATGAGCACCCCCCACTTCATCTCCTCCCTATCCTATTCCATGCCCCCCCCCCCCATTTCCTCTCTTCCAAGCTGACCAGGCCTGGCCCAGGAAGTATACATTTGATCGGAGAGAGCGCAGATCAATAAAAGCGCAGGATCCCAAAGCCATCATTTGGTGTTTTATGATCCAGGAAAGTATCCGCTAAATGATTTCTCTGCTTGTTAAAATAGTTTTGTGAAGCTGGAAATGGGTGGCAGTAGCCAAACTTGTGTTCAGATGGAGCAGGAGCAGGGGGAGAGTGTGTGTGAGTGTGTGTGTGTGTGTGTGTGTGTGTGTGTGTGTGTGTGTGTGTGTGTGTGTGCTTTCCTGACAGTGAGAGTAGGGGTCTCTCGAGAAGCAATGATAAAAGTTGAGGAGGGAAACATCAAAAGTGCGGTGGGGAACGAGTGTGGTGAGATCGCACACAGTGCCGGGCCTGCTGTCTTTCTCATGACCTCCCTGTCATGTGGCTTCGATGAGAACCAAACATCCAGCCACAGTTGTTTCCATACAAAACCAAGCTGCTTTGGTGATCCGAATGCTTTTTTTCTCTCTTTTTTACTACCACAAAGCTAATCGTTTGGCTGTTTCTGCACGGCTGCCTTTTTCATCTTATCATGTGTGAAAGTCTCAGTATCACACACGGTGGCAGATTTTATCATTCTCGTTTGCTGCAAAACATCACAACTATCAGTGTCGGCTCTTCAGTGTGAGTCAAATTCTCTGTGCTTTGTGGTCAATCCCTCTGTCACACTTCTCTCATACCATACTTATTCTGGTAAACACAGTTAAAAGATACCAAAAAAAATATGCTTCTCAGTGTTGTATACGTGTGCTGCTCCATAAATCTGCCAACCTTATCACGCTCCCATTCTAAACAGGGGGCATAACCAATTAACAGGGCCTACACAGTAATTCGCTGTCTGCGTGTTGAATAACTCCTCACTCCCAGTTCCCATTAGTGGCTTATAACTGCAGAGGTTCATAATTATACCATGAATTGTATACGTGCTTGATTCGTAATTATACCATCTATATAATTATAGATTCATGCTTCCTCTGCAACCTGTTTTGACACATATTTCGTGAACTCTTGTGATCAGAGCTATTGGTGTGTAAATGTTATTGAGTCAGGGATTGTGGTAGATCTTTTGGCAAATGTTTTTTTTGTTTCCAAACATTGGCTAAAAACTGTTTTGGTATTAAAAAGTGGAAATGCTTCAATCCCTTTTCTCAGAGGAAGAGACTATCCATCACCGTGATGAAGCCGAATGGTTCTCACCTACAAAGAGGCTAATTTCATTCATTTATTTTATATTCTTAGCAAACATTTTTGTTTTCCGAGTTGATGCACCCTGAGCAATGAAGGACTCGCAACATGAAACTGTATATTTTCTAACCGCGTGTCTACTTTTTGATTAGTGCCTTAACACTCCACAGGCATAGTATAGTAGGTGCCCTGGAATTAATGTAATTGTTTGAAGTGTAAAGTGTAAAATCAGCATCAGATGGCGTTCATTTACGAACTTATCAAATCCAGATGGAGCCATATTTTACTCAGCATGATTCAAATATCCATTTCTTTGAGTCTGCTTGCAATTAAACCATTCAGTGAACGTTCAACAGCCTGAGAAAAATCCAGTCTTTTGGAATCAGTGGGACACAAAGCAGGGTGAGCTGTTAACACCAGGAAAGACCACCCCTGATTTTGACTGTAAATGATATTATACGTCCGTCAGGGCTCAAAGTCCTACATCAAAGCAAAGGAGACAATACAACTGTGACTGGTTTTTGCCCTGTGTGAGAAAATCAGGAGTGTTTTGAGTGCTGTAGAGTTAATCTCTTCTTTGGATACACAACAGTGTTGGCATTCCTCTGGAGGTACACTATATGAAACGCAGCCAATCAGGTGAAAAATGGAGATAGGTCCAGAGGACCAATAAAACGTGCATTATGGGAAACTCCAGATGTTTGGTGAGATTGAGAAAAAACAAGAAGAATCCCTGTCAGAAATTGCCCTTGGGCAACATGGGGTTGTAATTTCAACCCTATTAAGATGCATTAGTGTTAATTTGTTTAAAGACAAGGAGCTGTTGTGTTGTGAGAAGAAGGCCCATTGTGTCGAGAGTGGGGTGTGGACAGCACCAATTAGATTTATCTGCAAATGTTGGCAAATGAAAATGTCAATTCTTAATGAACGGAAAATATTTGTGTGCAGCTGATTAAAAAAAAGAAAACTCAGAGCAAACCCACAGATATAGTTAATTAAAATGGTGTGTGTTTTGTGGCTAAAGAGAAGAAAGGCAAAGCAATGTGTAAACATTTTGACATTAAAGTGCGACTAAATGACAGAATGGGGATACCAATACAAATCATCTTCTAACCACATAATGAGATGGTATAACCATGTTTCTTTGAGATGACATGGCTAATCCTAAAGACAGCAAATCTGTTGTGTATCTTTCTCATGAAGTTCAAAAGGTAAAGCTCCTGATCAGGTGACAGGTAGCTCAAGGGGTTGAAACCAGCATTAAAGTCTCTCTTTTATTTCCTTTCACTTTCAAATATTTACTGTTCCAAAAGTGGAAATAATATAAGATTAACCAGAAAACGAGAAATGCGTGGAAATGAGGCAGAGGAAACTTGCAATGCAGTTAAATTTTCCTATTTTTAATAATTTGATCAGAGAGAAAAAGGTTAAAAAAGAAGAAAAAGGGACCGTTTTAAAACATTTGGACATAGTAGGTTTCGCACAGGGACAGAGGTGGACCACTGAGCACTGGATAAGCTTCACAGGGGTCAATAGGGCAACATTTAAATGAAAAAAAATAAATAGAAAATACGTATCGGCCTCTCTCATTAGAGTGCAGTGCACCGTGGGGACTTCCTGGGTTAATAACTGGGATGGGGTTTGCATTACTTTGTGTCTCAGCAGCAGGAGAGGAACACAACCCTTTAATACAGCAGCTTCAATTACACCACATCAGGAAAACGATGTCCCCTTAGATCCCATTAACAAAAATAATACTCAGAAACTGTGGTGTGTGTGTGCGTGTGTCTGGCACCGTGTGTGCTCGTGCATGTAGGAAGCACTTTAAGTGTCCTTTGGTGAGTTAAATTTGGTTCCTCAACTCTAAAATTTGGCTCCTCTACTCATAGAAATTTGTCAGAATTGTCCTTTAGTCATGCAGCGCTGGAAAGACTGATGTGTTTAAAAGCTCAAACAGTGCACCAACATCTGTTAAATTGCTGCCATTGATAATCATCAGAACTACCGGCAAATTGCTGCATCTTATCGTGGGCAATTAACAAAATACGGAACTTCTAAAACACCCTCCGGCTGTCTTTTCTCTTCCTGAAATACTCTCTTTCCTTCTCTCTCTCTCAGCTGCTCAGACATATGTGGCCTCATGTCAGGGGATGCCTCTTGTAGTGAATGCCCATTGAAGGAAGCTATTTTGCCAAATGCCAAAGCCATTGAGTTGCTTCATATCCTGTCAGATAAGCAGCCACAAAGAGCTCTCTTTTTTTTCCGGCTCCCAAACCGTTCTTAACATCTTAACATCCTCCGCTCTTCCTCCCCGTTCCCCTCCTACTCCTCTTGTTAGTTGATAAAGAGCGTTGTAATGTCAGGAAGGACACACATTCCTCACGATGTACTCACTGATCTCTGAGGAGCAGGGGTTAGCTTCCTCGCAATGTGTGTGACAGATCAGAGGGAAGAAGGGAAGAAAAAGAGAGACAGAGATGAGAGGAACAGCGATACACAACATTGACTGAACTGAGAAATACATGTGGTAAAATGAGGGGAGACAAATTTTAAACACAAGAAAAACATGAGAAATGTTGTAATTGAACTGGATTTATAACAATAATATTAATTCTAAACTTTATAGCACCTGTCATATAAGCTCAAAGCAGCTCAAAGTGCTTTAAATTTAAAAGAAAACAACTTTAGCTTTATCATAAATGAGCCACTAATTAGTTGTTGTTGTTTTTTTTTTTAAATTAATCAACTTTTCTCCTCTGTGGAAAAACTGCACCTCTGAGAGCCAAACTTGGCACCGAGCTGAATGTAATGTCTCACGGCTCCTGCACAACATCCAAAGTGCACCAAGTTAAAAAATGTGAGTTTATGTGATTGCACCGCGGGAGTCAACAGTAGCAAGTTTTCTAAGTCCATCAGTTTGATTGTAAATTACACGCACAGCACAACAAAAAAAGCCTCTGTGCCTCCAGTGAGCCAATGTTTCAAAACCTCCCTTGTGGCAACATTTGGACGTCTCGCACGTAGAACGCTCAATAAAAAAGCAGGCTTGGTACTCAGCCCCAAACCATTAGTAGTGAGCTGAGGCACTCAACATGGTACACAGGCGTTAATTGCCTCGTTGCCCGTAACTTTTTTTGGAATCCTTTTTAACGCTGTTGTTTTTGCAAACACAGTTGTTGGGAAAGGGTTGTAAACACCTGCGTGCTGGGAAATATTGTATGTGATCGGGACACTTGAATGCTGAAGAGTCTGTCTCGGTCCGATAAGTGTAATGCTGCCGGTGTGTTTGTTCACAGATTGGTGATCTGTATTATCTTACAGAAGCGTGTGGTTCTCGTTGTCCACTCGACAATCTTTTATCACTTTATTCATTTTAATCTTTAAGTCATGTTTCTTACTCATCCTCTGTTCCAAACCTGAAACTGATCTGGAAACTCTCTCCAGATGCTCCAATTGTTACTACAGACTCCATTCATCTAAGCAAGAAAACGAGGGAACTGCCCAATAACGATATCAAATGGCAACATTATTATGTAGTACAGTGTTAGAAACACCATTCTTGAGATCCTGGAAATAATACGTTTTTAATTTTTACTCCAGGTGGATTCAAAATCACTGATCGTTTTAGAAATGTTCTTTCCATTCCTACACAAGTAAACCTTAGCTCTTGCACATTAGATTTACAATCCATAACATTTTACAGTCCATAACTGCCTCAAGTTTATTTTCATTTTATTTGTACTTTTTCAATTTGTCAACATGAACTATTTCGATCTAGTTGCCCCGCTGACTCTGCAGAAAAGGCTGCTATATGTAGCACAAGCAAAAACAGTGTTATGAAGCCTTCCCAGTTTGGCTCCTATCAAAATGGCTGAGATGCTTGTGGCTTTGTGATTAAGCTGCTGCAAACCACACAGCCCAGGGAGAGTAAACCCAACATTTAAACCAAAACCCAGATACAGGCAGCCTGGGCAACAACAGTGGCATATTAGTACTTACCCCAAGACAAAATGTCCATCATTTGTGTGTAACCCACATTCAGGCAATTCGGCTTCTCAGCACATGGAATGAAGTCTGGGAGGCTTGAGGGGGTTTGGGATAGTATTATGCACCCATTTGACAGCCCTGAATTGTCTGGAGGAATTAAGATGACTTGTTGTAAAACTGGTAAGACTTTTTTCACATGTACATTTTTTCTTGCATATTCGTCATTGCTCTCTTATTACTGGTCAAATATAGATCACCTGGAAGATGGACTTCAAAGTGAGCAACAATTCGATATCAACAGCACCATTATTTACCAAGTCCCTGTGAATCCCTTTCTGACCATTGGGACTTTTCTAGAGGGGAAAACAACCCATCTGTCCGGCAAATGCTTCCATATGGACACAAAGAGTGGGGCACATTCTTGTGGAAATGAAAGCAGGTCCTTTAATCTAAGAGACATAATCAATAAATGATAAGGCCTGTAGCCACAGGGCAAAGCGGTAGTTTGAAGATAACTTAAGGCAAGATTAGTGATGGGACAAAATGGGGTGGTGGGGGGTGATGTTGAATTAAAACATTATGCATGGAGGACTGGAGTTAGTTGCTTGGTAATCATGGGTTCCTATCAGCTCTTTAGATCACTTCCTGCAAGCTTAGCTCAGTCGTATTCAAGTGATCATTGTTTTATCTGGAAGGAATGCTAATTACAGTTGTAGAGAAGCCAACCCTTGCCGACATCATCAAAATACACTATGTGGTCAGTGTAAATGAGACAATAGTTGCCTTCACCACAACTATTATGCAAAGGAGACATTGGACTACCAATTTGGAATGCAATCTCAGTCTAGCAAATATTTACCAACAGCCAAAGACAGGGAAAAGAGCCTAAAAGACAGCTAGCATGGTTAATGACTGAGTATAGAGAAGGGTTGAAATGTACAGTTCAGTAACAAGGGGGTTAGACTGAGGCTTCTGTGCACAATTCAAGCCCCTCGGGAATGTGCTGAGTTGAACATTTGATGGCGCAAGATAACCAAAGTAGTGGGCATTTTCAATCAACGTGTCAACCCAAATTTCAGCAGAGATTCAAAAATAACACCAAGGATGGAGGGAGGTTTTAGGCTTGGCTTTGATTTCATGGTACTATAGGCTTAAAGACCAGAATTATATTTGAGTGCCATGAGAATTTGTTCATCTCTGGAGCTGTTTCTAATGATATGGAATGACCCAGACGGGTGCTACTGGTCTTAAAGTCCCTAAAAATAGAGACGCTTATTTGCAATCCCACATTTGGGCCATGAACACAGAGAATGGCAAACTGTGACACCAGGCAAGGAGTCTAATTTTCCCTCTTTTATGGGTATTGCTGAGAATTCGCTCTAACAAGCCTGGCAGCCTTTGAAATAATAAATATGGAAATATATCCCTTGACTCCTGTATTACTGGTGAAGAACAGCAGCAACACTGCAGGTTGAGAACTTTTGGCATTCACATTCTGATTAAACCTTGAGTCACTCAACTGTAAAGAAACTTTTAAATGGTGCCTTTTGTCTTTCCTTCAATCCAAAAAATACCCACCTATTCTCTAATGTGAGAGCTGCGGCTTCAGAATGATGTTAAATGCAACAGCGGTTCTCTCCAACAGATGCATGTGTAGTTAGTGGTTTGTACCAGCAGGGGTATTTGTGAACAGATCCTTTTCCATGTCCACAGTTTATCAAATTAGGAGAAAAGATGACATGCACGATAAACTTAATTCTTTGTCTCTGTGCTGTGGCTGACAGTGGGTGCTGGAGTGTGTGTGTGATTTATACCTTTCTCTAAATGTCAGCTGTGAGAGTGACAGTAATATGATGTTTCCCACCCACACAACGGAGGAACACACACACAGTGAGCAACCTCAACATGGCTGTTTGCTGAGGCTATATGGTGTTCCCAATAATTTCCTTACCCACAACATAGACAATGAGCATGCTGCGCTATTAAGGTTTGGTCCTGTGAGTAGAAGAACCAGGCAGTACATGAGGAAATAAAGCAATTTTGAGTCGGGCTATAATTTGTGGAAATCTTGCTGTTTGGAATTAACATCAAGACTTTTTAACTAGTCCACTCGGGACAGGTTTAATAGTAAACATTGGCAGTGAGGAGGAGAAGAGCTATACACACATCTGTAGAAAGAGGTGAACTTGACCACTTTGCTCATTTACATTCACTGGGTGTTTCCTTTTGTCAGCTCATTTAGGGCTCCTCAGATGTTGGTGTGAACAAATCAACATTTAGATAGTGTACTAATGTGCCGATGAAAAGACCCTCTGAAGATAACTACCTTTGATATGACCCCCTGGGACTCACACTGTCCCCAGCTTAGCCCCACCAGCAGGGGCAAGACAATCCAATCCATTTACCCCCCAGAGAGATCAAAGACCCGGCCTCCTCCTTTTCATTCTATTACCAAAGACTCCACCTTTGCAAAGTCCCTACACAAATGAGATTGTGCATCAGCCATTTTCTTTGGTGGGGTTAAAGACAGTGTTTTTGAAAGGATGGAAAACAAGCAGGGACATTAAAGAGTTTGAGTGATGAAGGAGAAGAGATGGACGGGGGGGGGGGCATGAAAGGAGGTGGCAAGGGGCAAAAAAGCAGTGATTAATGCCTGATGACTGTTAATGGGACAATGGATGAACCACTGGGGCCATTACTGTGCTATTGTCTGATAGGATGCTTCCCTGTTAAGTAAAGGTATGCCATTACACAGCATTCAGGGCTTTTGATGCTCCTGCTTAAGCACAGGGATATTCGCTCATGTCTCAGACAGACACTCATCTCCTGTTGAGCATGTTTTATGAAACGAACAGAGGGCTCAGAGACACCTATTTCCTGCCCCTCATAAAACGTAGTCTGTCTGCTGTGAGCAAACTGGATTAGGCATGGTAACAAGCAATGCCTACTGATGGCATGCACTCATACTGGGGTCATTGGCTAAACTGTCTCTCCTCAGTACTATAAGGTATTTTTCAAAGTATAAGGTTTCTGTGGTCACCTCTATTCAATCAGCTCTGCTAATTGACTGTGACTCCATAAGCCTGCCATCTTTCAATGTTATATAACTGGATATAACTATTTTTTACTGAATAGCAACTCAGTCCGTGTTAGTTTTCCACCAGCTCTCTCACTCTACAATATATTTTTTTGACTTCTTTCAAAAACTTTGTGAATAATGAGTAAATTATATGTGTGAAGCAGCTTTGCGCAATGTGGTTGTGGCTGAGGCAGACTTAACATAGCAGCCAGGAGCTGAGCCAGCTCTGGCCCTGGCCCTTGTCCTAGCCCCAGCCCCAGGCCGCCAGCAGCAAGCTTCTGGACCAACCATAATGAAGAGTAGGCATTTTTATCCCCAGCTGTACCTCTGCCCCCCCACCCTGGTGCATCTGTTTGCTCCATGGTCGTCTGGCAGAGTGGGCAGACATTGCATATTGGGATATTATTTGTATAAACAATGGGCAGATTGTTTGTTTGCACTGAATTGGTTGCAGCTGTATAAGCAGTGGGATATGTTGCACATGGCAGGACTGGAGAGTGAGAGAATCCACCTGAAGGACACAGGTGGTGGAGGATGAACTGAAGTGCTTACATGGTTCTCGAGTCTTGCCACCACCGGCTTTGCTGAAAATGCCAGTAGCAAAGGGAAAATAAACATGAGTCCAGAGGGCAACAGAGCATAGCAAAACACAGGGTATTGTGGTCAGGTATCTCTTTACTTGGGCTTCCATGCAGTGTTACTGTAACAGGCAGTTTATGCAACATAATACAACCACTTGTTTCTGTTTCAGCCCAACACACTTACCAACCATGGGCCTTTAAAGCTGTAGTCAGAGCAGCCGTGATTCCTTCATGTGGTAAACAGGGACTCAAACATGGGATGACATCATCACAGAGGGACCTGAAACCACAGAGGAGGTGTCAGCTGCAGATGGAAGGAACACCAGGATGGATCAAACCAGTCCATGAGCCTCCCTTGGTGAGCAAACGCAGTGTCACAGCTCTATCCCTGGGATTGCAGCAAGAGACGGGCTGGGCCTCGTGGTTGCCGCATGGAAAGCCCCACACACGGTTCTCTGATTAAGTGGAAATGTTTCACAAGCATCATGCTGATATTTTAAATGAATAGAAATATGCTTCTCTCACTCTCGGAAGGAAGCTTCTTTCTGAGTTAGATGAGGCTACAGACAGCAGCCGGTTAGCTTAGCTTACCATAAAGACTGAAAACAGGTGGAGATAGCTAGCCTGGCTCTGTCTGAAGGTAACAAATCTGCCTACCAGCATCAATAAAGTTCACTTATTAACTAATTATTTCTTGTTTGTTTAATCAGTCATTGGTGTCATCACCATGACACAACCCCACAATCAATTGATCTTCTCATCTAATTTGCTGCAAGAAAGCGAATAAGCGTATTTCCCAAAAGCTAAACTGGCTCTCTCCAAAGTGATAAATATGCATTCCAACAAATATAAAGCTGACTAATTAACACACGTTCTTGTTTGTTCAATCTGTACAGAAATTAAGTGTAAAAATGACTATAAATGATTTCATAGGGAGTTAGATGTTAGACTTTTCGCTTGGCGAACAACAGCCAGGCGTAGTGACTCTGCATAGCATCCTGAAGACCAAAACAAAACCTGTGCTAACCAGCCGTATCTAACAACAAACAACACTGTAGCTGGAGATGCTGCACAGAAGTGCTGGGTGAATAGACAAACTGTTCTTTGTCAAGAAATACCTCCAACACGTAACACTCTCTAAAATCACAAATTGTCATTTTTGTAGCATTTTTGTGACTTGTAGCCATGTGTTATATAGCAGAGCCAGGGTAGCTGTTTCCCCCTGTGTCCAGCCTTTACGCTAAGATAAGCTAAGCTAAGCTAAGCTAAGCTAAACACATCCTGACTCCAGCTCCGTAACACACAGACATGAGTGATGTTGATCTTCTCATCTCACTCTGGGAAAGAAAGCATATGCCTTTAAATTGGGCTCAAATATATGCAAAGACAGAGAGAGAGACCAAGAGGGCAAAGAGAGGTGAAATACAATATACTAATACGCAGGAGGTGAGTGAGAACAATTGTCACTAGTTAATTACCTGGAATGTAACATGAGACCCAATCAAATTACAATACGTCATCACCTCACTCACAAACCCTTGTTTTCCCTGTTGTGCTGACATCACCCAGAAGTTAAATCAGTGGAGCAAACCTGTTCTCCACCTGCATTCACACACTCAACACATTGTGCTGAATGAGTTGTCCTTTGTTTAATTATTATTTCCCAAGGACAGGGAGATTTACCCTTATTGCTCAATCAGGCAGATTGTCATCCCACAAAGATGAATAGTGAGCATTGTGCTTCTTTTCTATGAAGTGATCAGTGCCAGCACCCAGAAGTTTGACACCTCCCTGTGAAATTTTGTTTACATAAGAGCTTGGTTTTGATCCGAATGCTCATTCCAGAAGTATGCCATCTCTTTCATCTGACAAAATAACATGCATTGCCTCTGTGTACACCACCTTGTTTCTTTACCCTTTCATCTCTTGATGGTTCACTCATGAGTTTGTTAACTCAGGGATGTCTTTCAAGGGTGTTTGGCAGCAATGTTAGAATAACAATGACAGATATGCCAGATACTCAAGCAGAGAAAAGCTTTATTGTAACTCTTAGATCGTGAAGG
This sequence comes from Siniperca chuatsi, assembly GCF_020085105.1. NCBI lineage: Eukaryota > Metazoa > Chordata > Actinopteri > Centrarchiformes > Sinipercidae > Siniperca > Siniperca chuatsi. The sequence goes on from NC_058052.1 coordinate 17,445,148, forward strand.
GAGATTATAAGACAGCGGTATAATCAAATAAGTTCTGTGTTTTATTGCTCATTAGGTGTCAACACTTCATTTGATGAATAGCATTCCAGCTAGATCAGAATCTGGTTTGTTTTAATATTTTGTTATGCAAATAAAACACACTTAAAATGCATAGCTGAATGACAACCGACAGACTTTACATGTGTTAATTAGTATTTTCATGAATTGTAACATGCATAAGTCTTGTTAAGATACACATTTGCTGTAGATACATATTTCCAGAATTTGGAAGTGTACAGTGGCATGAAAACGCATGTCAGTGGAAATGCTGATTCTTTCTTGTGGTATGACACTAAATGTTGTTGGTTTGGATGCCATTGCGTGGGCGAGTATGCTGTTACTCCAAACCTCTCACACCCCAAGATTTGTGTGTACAAGTGTGGACATGTGTTTATATATGTGTGTAATAGCTGCGAGGTGGCATGTGGGGACGTGATTGCGTGTGTCTGTTCCACTAAATGTACCGGAGCTGCGTGTGACACACACACACTCACACACACCCTGTCCTTCCTTGAGTTAGGGCACATGCCTGTGGCCTGTGTTAGTCTGTGGTTGGAGTAATGATGACAGGCTCACACACACAGATTCCAGGACCCCCACAAACATGACTTGGCTGAGCCTGCATGGTATATTGTACTGTTGACAATGCTGCCATTACTCTTAATTACTCTAAAGAATGGACACTAAATTGTTTAAATGGAGTGAGTCTCTCTGTATGTCTGCCTGCCTAATGGTCAATGCATCTGTCCTCAACAGTCGTGGAACAAGTATTCAGATCCTTTACTTAAGTAAAAGTAGTAATACCACAATGTAGAAATACTCTATTACAAGTAAAAGTCTTGCATTAAAATAGTATAATAAGAAAAATTATAAAGTATTATTATTAGTTATTATAATATCTCATTATGCAGGCAGAATGGCTCCTGACAGTGTTATATTTTCATATATTATACTACTGTTTTATTGTTACTGATGCATTAACATGTAAACAGCTCATTTTAACATATACACTGTATGCTGCTGGGTAGTGCAATGTGCTGTTAAGCAATGTATTTCATAGGCTCATTATAGCTTTTTAAAAATCTTTATCTACAAAGTAACTGGTAACAGCTGTAAAATAAATGTTGTGGAGTAAAAAGTACAATGTTTGCCTCTGAAGTGTAGTGAAAGTATAAAATAGCATAGAATGGAAATAAAGTAAAGTACAAGTACCTCAGAATAATACTTAAGTACAGCACTTGAGTAAACAACCTTAGTTGCTTTTCACCACTGATCCTCAACGACAGTCAGAGTAAACCTCACCTTGTCTTCCTAAGACAAACTGCAAATGAATGTCTATGGATGTAAACAGATAAAGAGGTTATCTGGCTCGGTCAGATATCAAGAGTGTCTTGTGCTCCTTTTGATCTGACACGAGAATCAAGCAGAAAATACAGTAATTTCCTCGCTATCTTCTAATCTAAACAGGTCTAATTACAGGCACCAAGGTGTATTTGGGTGGATTCAAAACCTACACATTAGAGCACATCCATTGCACAACAGCCAGGAAATGGGGTGTGCTGTGCAACTGGACAGATTGAGAACCAAGATCCTTTTTCTTGTTTTTTTAAGTTGCATCACAAAAAGCGCTGCGGTGCACCTCATTTCATGAATCCTTGTGTAGATTGAGTAAGATGAAGTAATTAGAGGCCTTAGTTTGGATAGCTAGCTATCTGCTCTGCTGCACATGAAGGCAGGGAAGTAAGTTATAATTAGAAACTAGCCAGCAACACCAAAGGGTTAGGTGGCAAACACTCGCCAGGACACACATACTTTGTTATTACCTCTTTGCCGTTATCATTTGATAGGGTAGCGTCCTCTCCTGTTTTTAATATTCGTCTGATGACGTCTGACATAGCCCTGATGGACCATCCTCTGCCGCCATAGCAGGATGTGGCCTGTTGAGGCTCCAGTAATGACTCATTAAAACTGTATATTTGTTGTGTGTGTGCCTGCACATATTTCAGCAATTGTGTGTAATGAGTTTGAGAAGCATATCTGGGCCAAACATTTAAACCATCCACTCAGCCTTAACCACTGATTTGTGAAGACTGGACTACGAGTTAAACACCACTGACTGACTGTTCAAATAACTCTTGCTTTCCAGAAGGGGGTGCTTGTTAGTTAACACCCGTACCAACGGTTAAGTGAATATTTGGACTAAATGGTTTAGATCCTAACTGCTGCAGGAGAATTTATATTTGATACATCTTGAGTCAAAGTAAAAGACATTTCTTTTGTTTTTTTTGTAACACAGTAGATCAGACCAACTATTCCCAAAAATGAGGGGCAGGAAGAAAGGAGTAATGTTATCACATAACATTTAATAAAACAAATATATTCAAATTTTCTATATATAACATTTTCTTATAAAACAATATATACTGTATATAACACATTTACAATGCATGCAGCACCATGTCTTTATAATACTGGTGTTGACAGAATTCAATAGCTCAATTAAGTGCCACCTCCAGGATAATATTTACAATACAGTAATTTACTGCAATAACTTGAGGCTTGAAGTTCCATCAAAAGAGAAACAAAACAGCTCTGCCATTACCGATGACATGAATCAATCTTCCCAAGACTTCTGAAATGTCACTTCCTAACTTTCGACTCCTCATCTGTTAATGAGAAATTGGATCAGTCCATCTTGCACTGTTGCATCCCTCTGGGTGTATCACTTTTCCAGGAATCATGTCTATCCTTCCGGGTGCTGTTTGTGTCAGCAACTTTGGCAGAAAAGAATGTCTTAGGTGTTGGGTGTCTCTGTGTGTGTGTCAGCATCTCAGGTGTATGCAAGGATGAAAAGTGTTTGTCAGTGTCTGTGACTGATTTGTGGGTTTGCTGGGTGTGTGGGTATTACTGTCTGTGTGTGCGTGTGCATGTGTGCGTGTGTGTGTGTGTGTGTCCACGCGTTTGTATCAGCGTCTCTGACAGGTGTGTAGGTTCCGGGCTGCAGTCCTGCTGACACTGTGGTCTCTCTCTCCTTTCTCTGGTCGGCAGGCCATGCCGTCGCCACAGTCGCAGCGCTGGAACAACTCCAAGCCATGGGTGCCTTTCCTGCGGTGGCGCGTACACACCTGGCCCTCCGTCAGAACAGGTTTACAGATGCGAGACCAGAAGTGTCTGGCGCAGCACAGAGCCTCAGAGCAGTCTGCAGATCTCAGGCAAATATCCCCCTCCTGGCCTGGAGAGAAAGGGAAGAGAGAAATGAAAATATGTTACATGACAGACCTCACTGAACACTTCTTGTGTTGTTACTTGAACCTAATAAAGAGTGATGATTGATGAACAGGACACTCACCTTTCACAGCATTAGGCTGATGGCTGTGGGCAGTGGGAGGCCTCTTGGTTTGATGCTCCATGGTGTTGTTGTGTTTGTGCCAGCCAGTGATGATGTATGCTTCTGTGCCATCTATGTCATTTGCCTGGCATACACCTAGAAATGGCAAAAGAAAGAAATGCATTTAGGGTCTGTATTTACCACAGTAGATATAAAGTCATCCACATCTTGCATAAATTTGAATTAATTGTTATCAGTAAACATGCAGACATGCAAGACACTATGACTGCAAGCAAACTATTCTCAGCTATCAGAATATCATCAACAACTTGGTAAATCATAAATGTCAGTATTCATTTCAGATGGGATGCCTCTGCTCACCATTGCTGCAACGGTTTCCTGCGCAACACATGGAGTCCCGTGCGCAACGCTTCCGGCTCTTACGGCAGGGCAGGCAGGCGCCTCGGGCGTCGTTGCAGAATTCATCACCTCCGCAGTCTTCATCATCAGTGCAAACACCTGACTGCTATAGTTTGATAAAAACAAAAGCAGCGTGTCATTTAAGTATTGAGATATTACTTGTAAAACTTACATAAACGCAACTTTTGTCGTGGCGCACATAATTGACTTTTACGCACGGGAATTACCTGCAAGGTGTCTACGGGTAATTTGTGTCCCACGCTACCGGAGGGAGAGGTGCGTGGACTCGGACTGACAGTGTCGGAGCCTTTGCTACCCGAAGCACCGGGCAAATTTTTGATGGCGTTGGAGTTCATCAGGACTGTCCCAGTGTAAACGTCCCCAAGGTATCCAAACAGCGTGAGATACACAGCCAAGAAGCGACGCGCTGACAGTATCTGCATGATTCTCCCCTTAAACTCTGCTGTGTTGCAAACACACGGGAAAAAAACCCTTCTGTTTGGGGAAATGGGAATGTCTGGGAAAATGACGGAGTGACAAAGTCCAAAGCGGCCTGAATCCTGAATCCCAAAGTTTCCAGAGAGTTTCGGCACGATGCTTTCGAAGCCTCTTGACTCACAGTCCTAGGATGATCTCTTTATACATGTGGACCTGTTTGTCTTCCCGCCCCTCGCTGTGCACAACAAAGGCGGAGGGGTGGAATTTCAAAGAGATCCCCACTGTACGGAAATGGCCATCTATTCTCCCTGCACAGGACTGCCTTTCACAATGTTTGTGTAATGATAATGACCCGCAAAGTCTGTCTGAATGCCCATCACTCAGTGGAAATAAACTAAATCCACACTCAGGACTTACTCAATCTACTCAGTATAAAATCACATTTTAAATTAAAAGAAGGATTCAATTATTTATGTTCCATTTATTTACTTATTTATTCTTAAAAACGAGTGTCATTTTTGTGCACCAGTTGGGTGCCTTATTCTGCTTTGTTTCAAACATAATGTGATAGTCTCACCACATTGCTAACTCTTATAATATAATTATGTTATGGTGTGATTTTAATTATCTTTTTTTCAAATTAAAAAAATAAAGTTAAATAGCTTTAAACATTTGTTTTCTTTTTTTGTAGATCACTTATTCAAATTATCAGAATTTCTTTGTTTTTCCAAAAACATTGATGATTATTTTGATGACTTTTGTAGGTGTACTCTATCTAAAAGAACAAATGTATATGCTACAAAATACTGCAGCACATTTTATTTGTTAAATGAATAATTTCGCTTTATAACTGGAAAAAAAACTCACCACAATTCCTCACAATGTGGGTTTTTGTGTTTCTTTTTTTCACAAACTCCGTTACGCTTCTTTATAAAAAGCTGTTTGGTTATTGCAGTTTCTTTGACATTCAAGTAGCCTAACTGCCCTTTGGCTGTGTGAAGACAGTGATTGAAGTTACTTGCGTCGATTAACTACTTCATTTGATCCTTCTGATTGCAAAGGGGGCAATTATCCTCCAAAGTGTGCTTGATTACACCAGTGGCGGACATCAATGTGTAGGATATGCAGACCATTAAGGGGTGTGAAAAGTTTACCGAGTTAATGGACTTCCGTGGCGAGGCCTTTAAGGGCTGACTGGCACTTCGAGATTAAAGGCAACTCTGATCTGTCTCCGCTCTCTGACCCTTTGGGCTCCTCCACTGTAAGAAATGTCTATCATAATGCAAAAAGATATCCTGAAATATTTAATCTTCAAAGTGTGTAGGCCTAATTGACCTCAGCCTGCCAACCAAACAAGGTCATTTCACCCCCTTTCTCAGTAAACAGTCGACTTAAAGTAAATATTATTTTCTTTTTTCTTGAATGAAGCAGTGATCTGTTCTAGCTCTTCATTTGCTCCTGGAAATGACTGAAACAGGAGAAACTGTATTTTGGGACTCAATTGGTCAGTTTCCGACATGCCAAGAAAAGCTCACAGGTGCTGAAATGCGTGATGGAAACGAGCCCTTTAGTTTCTCTATGAAGATATCTTGGCACTTGGACGTCATCTGCTGGTCACGTAGCCTATGTTTGAGTGTGAGGATGTGTGTATGCATGCATATGTGTGTGTGTAGGAGAGAGATGCGCCATAGACACCTGACAAACACACTGTAGCACTTTGCGCGTTTGAATTGCTGTATATCTTTTGAAGTAGAGCTTTTATCTCCACTTTACTAAATGTCAGTGCTGGTAAGGTGAGCTCCTTTGATGCACTTTGATCTCCTTTGATCTGGCAGAAGTGTCACCCTGTTGTTATAGCTGAAGCCATTCCCCTGTCCCCCAAACAGATCTGTTGTGTGAATAACACTGAGACCAGAGAAGCTGAATCATCTGCACTTACCCATAAGTGGATGACATTAATTCTAGGACTGATTATTACAACTCAGGCAACCATAACCAGTTCACATCAGGCTGAGGCAGTTGGGTTGAGAGAGCTCTCTGTCTTACCTGCAGCTCCCTCCTGTGGCAACTACAGCAAACTGTGAAATCTCCACAATCAAGCTTTCAATCAATCATTTTGAGCTGTTTAAAATAACTTAGAGACAAACACCACTCAAAAGTATTGTTTTTACTCTATAATTTTAAAAATCTTACACGTGGCACTCTGCAAAATCAGTTTACAGCAGAATAAACAACATAACACAAGGCAAATATCAGGTAACATCGCAGAAGGCGTCAATATAAGACTCAAAACCAGTGGTTTGTGAAGTGATGGCATACATAAGGCTTTGTGATAAACATAACCTGCCCTTAATACAGTAAAATACTTATGGTATGCCTACAGAACTAAGATTTCTTCTCATTTTTAGCTCGCCATCAACATTATTCAATGATTTATACAATTCAAATGTAAGTGTGTAAGTCTGTTTGGCTTGAAACATGAGTTGAGCTGTTCAGCTAAACCAAACAATAAAATCATAATTTGGATGATGATGCATTATGATCAGTACTATCATACCGTCAAAGATTGTCAACAGTGACAAACAAGAATATCGTTTTCATATTTGTGAAATGTTCAAAACTGCAAATCATTCTTGCCGTCTCTAAATGTTCAGATTTCACAGCCGACAGGTGACGGATGGTCCCTCTAATTTATGTTTCCCTATGTCTCAGGCCATTTGTGGTTGACTTCATGAGGCCATATTAAATATGTAGAGAAAAGCATGTCATTGCAGTTATATCAGGTCTGATAGATTTCTATCATTTAACAGTTAATAAATATTCCTGTGTGATAAATCAAAGGGGTAAGCAGGACATTTATATCATGTACAGTTTTGTCAGCCATCAAATGACTAGAAATTCTCCTTCCACGGTGATTAATGTATTTATTAGATATAACAAAGGATGAGAAGCAGCCATCTAAGAGGACACATACTTTTTGAGGTGTATATGTGTTCATGCAGCATCAAATAGGACGTGTGATGTTAATTTTGAATGCCATTGATTTAAGGCACTTACATTTCTTCTGATTTTATGCTCTGATTTTTGGACATCAGAGGTGATGAACTGGGTGAAGGATCATGTCGCTTGTGGTCAAAGTTGTGAGTTTCACGAAATAAAATCTCCCTTTTTTCTTTTGCCGTCTGTCTCTAGCAGACATTCTAAAAATTTCCATAAGATGACGCTAAGTTAAGATAGTCTTAAGATAATGTGAATGTGGTCAATTTTGCCTCCAAAAAAGAGCATAGTTAATTCATTTGGATGAACTTAACATACCAAACCTGAATACCACTTAGCACAATGTAACATAGTGTCAAGTGATATCAAACTAATCTTCGCTCAAGTTTACACATTGACACAAGTTTCAAATTTTCTAAAGAAGGAAGTCAAGTACGTTACAAAGAAATCAAGCACAAAAAAATATACAAAAACAATACCCAGTACTGTCATCTCACCATCACTTATTATAATTTATCAATAACAGCACCAAAGACATTGAAACCATGTTCACAGTTATGTCAGAACTACACAGGCGCGAACAGAGGATGAGGCATTTGGGTGGTTTAAAAACAAAATTAAGAAGTATGTAGGTAGAGAAGCATTTATATGCGTGATTAAAAGCATATTAAAGAACAAAAAACAAGTATGCCTTCATCTACTGAAGCTTAAAATTAGCTATAACTGCTGATTTTCTCAGTTAATGGTCTTAAGTGCATAATGACACATTGCTTCATGGAAATACTAGCTGACATTTCATGTGTGTCGGTGTGTGATTCATTAAAGTTTAAGCAGGGCACTTAAAGAGTCACGTCTCTTTCCACTGAATGCACAGTGTTTGTGCTTTTCAAGGTAGGTTAATCTTACATAGAGTGTACTAAGTATTTGATTTTAGCCCGGATGTATTCATGTAAATTCAAATACTATGTACCGTACATGCTGTATGCCATATGGATGTTAAATAAGAAGAAAATCAGTGACATTCAGGTTAGTCTTGAGCACTTGATACCAGTTTTACTTGCAAACTGTAGTGTGTAGACCTCTGGAAAGTATCAGAGATTGCAGCAAGCAGCTGCATGTCAAAAACCAGGGAGCAACTGCAGTAACACCTTATATCCTCCCAAAATCCAGAAAATATTTCACGAAATAAAGAAACAAACACAGGGAAAAAATCAATCATCAGCCTCCTCTCTTTTTGAGCAGTCCATCATCACATTTTTCACTCTTATTTATCCTCGGACCGAAACTTAAGACAGACTATCGAAAATTCATCCGCCCACTAAACATCTTTCCCTGTTACATGGGAAAACCTGGCTCCATTATCAACCTCTGTTGTGTTGTGTGTATATGTGTGGGTATCCCTGCACTTTCTTTGCCTTTGTCTTTAGAGCCAAGTGTAAGACAACACTGAAGAAGTGCTACAGCAGTTCCATTATAAATGCTTGATCCAGAGCCACAGTGAAATAAAGGCATATCGGTGACCCAGAGGGTGTGCCATCCATCCGTTTATCTTCGTTTCCATATCCTCTCTTTAATTATTAAAGCAGTTTTTTTTTTTTTTTACAACACAGCCATGTCCCCGACATGGCCTCCAAGCCAACAAAAGAAGAGTTTCTTTTGGTTTTAAGGGGAGAGGAGGACTTCAAAAATCAACATCCCAGCCGGAGTTGTCATCAGGAGGCGGGTCCTCGTTGTCCTCTGGGAAACTGTCGAAGTTACTTGTGTCGACTGCTGATGTGACCTGGTAGAAAGACAGAAGAATCATACACAGAAAGACTAAACAAGCAGACAACAAATGGATTGTGAGTGTGAGACTGACTACAAAAGATCCACTAGAAAGAAAATAATAATGAGTAAGGCTATCAGCAGTGTGCACTTACATTAGGGATAATAGGAGGCGTCAACGTCCCCTTCTTCAAGCCCTCCCAGTTAAAGCCCTCAAACCATCTAAAGGAAAAACAGCACTTCTTAATGTCATAATTATGTTTTACTGCACAATTATACCGTGAAGAGAAATGAATAAATAAGAGGGCTATATTCATTTATAGACATGCTTACTTGTGCTTTTGGATGTCTTTGACACCATTTTTCAAGTTTCCCAGTCGTTCAGAAGGATTATCCCTGCAGAAGGAAAAAAACACATATGATGATTCAGCATAGAGACCACTTCAACGAAGCACTCTGAGTTTAAACAGCTGGAAGCACCACTCACCTGCATAGCTTTTTGATTAGGTTGGCAGCATTTTTGGTAATCTTCTTTGGAAATTCGATCATGTCGATGCCTCTCAGGATAATGTTGTAGGTTTTCATAGGATCAGGGCCAGAGAATGGAGGGCTACATAACAGGGGCAAAGATATTAGTATTGAGTGGAAAAGTCTTGAGTATAGAAGAATTTATTTAAGGGACATTCAACTGTGTGCTAGTGCACTGAACTTTTTTTTAAGAAAACTCTCAAAGTTTCCAAATAGCTTTTCATTTGTTGTAGATTTTTTGTTGTTGTGTTTGGTACCATATATGCTATCACAGGGAACACTTAAGATATTAGTTTTATGGACATGCCCGGGCTTGTGTGTACCTGCCAGTTAAGAGCTCAAACATGAGGATTCCTAGAGACCAGTAGTCGGCTGAGATGTCGTGGCCCTTGTTCAGAATGATCTCTGGTGCTACATACTCCGGCGTCCCACAGAAGGTCCACGTCTTCTTCCCAAACCCGATCTTCTTGGCAAAGCCAAAGTCGACCTGAGGGAAAGAAAGATTTTGTTATGTCAGTCAGACAAAGTGGAAAAAGAATTTGAATTGATTTGGTCAATTTTATTTGTATCAGATCATATTCATTCTTTTGTATAATGATGGTAAAGTTGGAAATTGTGCAATTATTTCAATATTACAGTTTTTCACTTGATGCTTTGGCATGATGATGGATAGGAAGAGTTGAACAGCTGGTTGTTGCTCTGCCAAAAGCTACAAACTGGTTTCTTCACGAGGAGAGAAGGGAATGGCGGTACCCCAAAAAACACAGAACACGACTTAACCTCAATTATACTTTTCTTTATACTATAATTATACTTTTATTTAGAGCCAATGTGGGGCAAGTGTTCTAATTTCATTTGATTCTTCATTGTAGCATCATAGAAAGATGAGATTTCTCTTGTTTGCAGCATTTCTGACTTTCACAAAAGACACAGAAAATGCACCTCAGACGTTTTTTGGGTGGTAATCCCTTATTGATCTCTTACCAGTTTGGCATAGCCTCTGTGGTCCAATATAAGGTTCTCTGGTTTGAGGTCTCTGTAGATGATTCCTTTGGAATGCAGGTAGGCGAAGGCCTCCACTACACAAGCTGTGTAAAACCTGGTGGTTGAGTCCTCAAATGAACCACTGGAAACACAGCAGGACAACATAGCTGAACTGTGAACTGTGTGGTAGATAACTGCAGCAGTCCAGCAAAAATGTATTTTCTTAAACCAACCAGCTCTGCTCAGGATTCCCATGGCAGATTTCCATAGCACACATGCTATAAATATAACTAGAAAGCTAACATTGTACTGCTCCAAAATTCACTGTTGAGATATAAAAATGTGTAATTCATGTCAAAAAGCAAAGTGTGTTGGCTCATGTGAACCACAGACCTTACTCTCTTGACAAACTGAAAACCTTGTGGGGAAAAGAATTGGAAATCTAACAAAAAACGATTACTGTAATTGCCACTCTCTACATGTTGTGGTATTTACTCTTTGCATCAGTAGCATTAACAGAAATATCACACAGCTAATACAAGTTAGTTATATCTGACCCGGTGAAATAGAGCTTACCGGTCTCGAAGAATGGTCCACAGCTCTCCTCCTAAACAAGCTTCCATTAACATGTAGAGGTACTTGCTGTCCTTGAAAGTTCTATAGAGTCTGAAAACATAAAAGTGGATGTTATCTCAAGCAGCTTTGGAATGTAATTATCTAATTAACACAAATACAACCCCCCAGTTGTGTAGGAAGCAATTTTAGATCAAAACCCCTCAGTTATCTATTTTCTAAATATGGTACATGGTCAGAAATAGAGCCATTTGTTTAGTTTAGATTTTTGTTGATACTACTTACCATATTCAAATGATTGAAAGAATCATCAGATTTATTTGTGTCTTAGGGCAACAACAACTAGAGCATTTGAGAGGATGTGTAAACCTTTATATAGCTATACATTATATATACTGTATAGTGTAACACAAACATAAAAACTCATGTGCCATCTTGTTTTCTTTCAGGGTCAAAAAATGTTTTTTTACAGCATAAACAGAGAAGAATGCAGAAAAAAAACCCTTGTCAAAACCCTAGGTCACCAAAGTATCTCAGGAACACCACAGGTAGACACACAAGAACTCACATTCACTCTGCACTTATACTTGATTTGCATGTGGGATGAAACCTTTATTAACATGACAAAGAACCTGCAAGCTCCACAAAGAAAACTTTGGTTATCAGGTCCTTCTGGCTCTGAGGTAATACAGTACTCATCCTTGTGACATGTGTGGCATATACAGTAGATTATTTACAGTATATAGCCTTTCAATGAAGCTGTTCAGGGGGTGTACCTAACAATGAAGTCGGAGTGGGCCTCCTGCATGATGAGTTTCTCTGAACGAATGTGCTCCTGCTGTCTTGTGTCGACAATGTGCCGCTTCTTCAGGATCTTCATGGCAAAGGTTTTGTTCTCATCACTCTTGAGCTGAACCTGTGGTGAGACGGAAAGAAAGAAAGAAATTCAAATACAAAGGTCCGCCTGCACATTAACCTGAGCAGCCTGATAGACAATTGTAAAGATGTAAAACAAAAATCATTCATGTTACTGTCACAGTGCAGCGCCCCCTACCAGCTCAACACGACCAAAGCCACCAACCCCCAGAGTGTCAATGATGTTGAAGTCAGCTAGGTTGAGACCGAAGAAAAACGCATTCTCTGCTTCATACCTGTGTTGCCGGGAAAAGGGGGAAAAAAACAGAATGGGAACAGGATTAGAGATGAGATGAAGGATGAAAGAAGACATAATCCACTTTCAACAACCTGAGACAAAATATCCGTCTCTCTTTAGCTCATTTGTTTGCAAATCTTAGAGGATTTAACTCATAGTAATCTATGAAGGATGTTATTAAGGATGTGGAGTGTATAAATATGAACACGTGAACAGGATGTGTTTGAGTTTAGTCCTCTGGCACACCACATTGACCTCTGAACACAGACTATCTGCCCCCATTCTTGATAGGAAAGAAGAAAGACGGGACATCCGTCACACGAGCTGCTCACTACTCAGCTGGCTCTGAAGACATGCCTTGGCTCTGCCACCAAACACCCCAATGCTGGCAGCGGAGATTGTTTCCATGTGTCCATCCCTTATCCCCAGATGCCCCGTGTCTTCTCTGGTTATTGTTTGATCCAGACAGAGTTTCATCAGCTCAGTCTCTGGATCAGTGGGCTTAGGACAGATCTGAGCCTGGACAGCCCTTTCTGGGTCACTCAGAACAGACTATCGCCTCAATGTCAGGCCTTTTCTCACACACAAACAGTACAGCTGTATGCCAATAACAGACAATTATCAAAAAATACCCCTACAAGTAAGACTTGTTCAGATAAGTCAGCAGTCTTCCTTCATGGAGCATGGATTATATAACAGAACTAGGGTTTGAATTTGATAAATAAAATGGCAAATGAGACTCTTTTGCCTTACTTCATTCTAAACTTATATGGCCATTTGAGATGTGGAAAGAGAAGTTTATTCCATCAGATCCACCAGATACGTCAGTTACACTGCAAGCGAGAACAATAAAATATTTTCCCTAAGCTGCATGCCAGTGGGCACAGTGGAGGCACGTGCCGGCAGGTTACTGAGCACAGTGTTTCTCAGAAACACATCAGGTTACCAAGACAGTCAGTGTTTATTTGTGTGTGTATATAGGCACTACTACTAGATGGATCACAGGTGATCCTTTCATCTTTCTCTCCCCTCCCATCATCTGGAAGCCAGCCCAGAGAACACTCCAAATCCCAAAATGCTCTCTGCTTAAGAAAAGGACGGAGAGAAGTAACCCGAGAGTGCATGAATTACTGCGTGTGGGACAGGATTATTAATAAGGTCATGGTGACTGATACATGCGCATACATGGACTTATGAGTGCACACACACTGAAAAGCGCACACAAAAGCTATGAGATGTGGACATGAGGTGTTTGGGTCCTGTTAATGAACAAATTCTGTCAAGATATAAAGGGTTCAGGAATGAGGGGATCATTTTACATCTTGCAGGCCTTTAAAAGGCCTAAAAGTAATAGTATCATTTGGCCAGCAAGTGGCAGTGTTGCTCCATTAGCGGTATGGAGCTAATACTTAAAGCTGATGAACAATAACTCCAAGTCTTTCAAACCTCAACCACAACATGAAGCTAATGTATTAAAAAGGCAATGGAAGAATCAACACATATAATCTATTCTGTGCAAAGGATGAACTCATCTTTAAATGAATAAAATAAGACCTTGAAACCAGCTGGTGGAGTTATCAGTTCACTGCAATGAATTGTAATGAATAGTTTTGTTTCAGGAAAAACACTAACCATCGCTCTATGTCTCAACCAAGGACACATAGGCTCTCTGCGAGTCGATGAATAGTGTTTACTTACTTACTTAGTTATTTACTAAAGCGGCAACACAAATACCCATATAGATGTTTTTTTCAGACAGGCAGAGAACAACACTGGTCTGTGTGCATGGCTGAAGCACTAGATGGAATATGATACTGGAACCAGTGGGACTGGAACCATACATCCAGCTTAAATAGATGTCTAAACCATGACCTTGAATGAAAACTAACACAGAGCTCAGCTGCATCCAACACTGTAATGTAACCCTGGTTAGTTACATTGTTCATGTACATGAGGTCCCTTATGTGAAGCTGAAATGACATTTTACTTGTTTTTGTTACGTTACAAATCCATTACTAGCACTGCACTGTGTGGGTCAAGTAGCACCCCAGTGGGTGATAATCTGTATCAGTGAACGGATGAGATCATACAAAATGATGCAATCCCCATGTGTGGAAGTGTGTGTGTGTGTATATTGTGAGAGATTGTGTGTGTGCTATTATCCTCATTTCCTTTGCTGCGGTTCTTCTTGGTCTAGCCTAACTCAAGGGAAAGGAGAGAGGAGAGGACTGTCTCTCTGACCTTAAATCTGACTCTCATTAAATGCCACTTTTATTTACCAGTATCCTGCTTATTGAACTCCTGCACCCGCTCAACAGACATGCGACATGCTGAGTCATACTGGGTCATATTTTCTCATCAATCTTTAATCATAAAGAGTTTTCTTGCTTGATGGGCCATGGTTAGCAGTAAGTGGAAAATAAAGTTAAGTATTTATACTCCATACAGGGCACCTGCAAGCATCATAAACTTAGATTTGAGACATTTTAATGATAGTTTGAAAGGAAAATGAGACAAATTTCATCACCAAAAAAAAAGAGTTCATCAATGACATGCAACAAGGTCCCCACCGGACGTAAACTAGGAACGTTGCAATTCATGTTTGGACCTGTAACCTAAAGGCCTCCAGGACGCCCCAAAAAACTGAAGTTTTAGTTTAGTTTAGTAGTAGTTAGTTTACTGCAACTGTATTTAAAGGTGGGGTATGCGATTCTAATCCAATACACGTCTTTTTGGCAAATTCAGCGAATACCTCTTCATGGTCCGCTAGCTGTACGTTCTGTGTGTGCGCTGAAAAAAAATCTGATGTTTGTACACAGCCCTGGCTCTGTAAATGGGAAATAAACAAAGTGGCTGCGACCGGGCCACACAACACTATTCCAGCCATGATGTGTGTGTCAGGTAACATTAAATGACTTGCCCACCGACATTCAGCTTACTTTCTAGGTTGCCAAGATATGCTGTTGTTGTGATATTTGCTATAGTAGCAGGAGAGTTGTGAGTATTGCTGTCTGGAGCTGGTTTGCTGGCTCTGGGAAACCGTCTCGTCCTCTCTGGCTGTTAGCTTCACAGCAGCAATTGTAAGGACAGTTTGCTAACAACCCACAACCTAGCTAAGCTCACACACAATCTAGCTAACGTTACTAATATTACTTGCTGTGTCGTTGTTCGCTCTATATCATGGTATTGGATTTCTCCAGAATAGCATACCCCACCTTTAAGATATTTAAGTATGCTCTAGTGAATTTAGATAACATAATTTAAGATTTCTTCTCAGGATTTGCAAATAAGATTATTCCGCTTATGGTAATTCTACATTGTAGGTGAAATTCTTTGTTACTTTTGTCTCACCTATAGATTCTCACCTCGCCTTCCACTGCAGAAATACAAGTGAAACATTACAGCAGAGACGGATGTATTCGCTCTACTTTGTGTAGCGTGAAGCTCCTCCTGCAGAGAGAAGCAGCGGCTTGATCAAAAACAATGTGCATATAGCACATAGCAGGGAGGTAGTCTTTGAAGAAAAGACCTGTCAGCCTCACAGAGAGCAGCTGTAGTTTGCCGTATAGTTACAGTACCGCTGCATGGTGCTTATCCGCTGTGACCAATTAAGAGATAGTTTCCATCACCATTGGATCCTGACTCTGGCTTTCCTCACCAAGAAACAAATGTGCTCTGCTGGGCGGGGAGCGCCAGCAAGAGATGACACACAGCACACGGCAGGGAAAGCTACCTTAATCAGGGTGAAAATAGCTTTGATGTGACAGATTTCAGGGAGCAGAGGGAGAGATTGGCTTTATTTTAAGGTTAAGTTCTGTAGAGAACAGGGTTGATAATAAGGTTACAAATAAAGGCTATGCAAAAGTATGGTTTGTTGCCCATTTGCATAAGATAAATCTCAAACTAGCTTCTCTAAAGACCTACGGATGGGAAAAATGGGGTAGAGAATGCACACTGCAGGTCTCTTTCTATCACACACATCTGCTGGCAGAGAAATCATCAGTGGTAGTGAGCCATAAGGGGCACCTGGCCAGGGTTTAATTCCAGAGGCAAGCCACTGCGCCCCCCTATTATACCTGTCTTTCCTCAGTGCCTCTGTCCAACACAGTGACTGGTGTTGTGTTCTGCTCATCAAAAGATAACTGACACTCTCTGCAGTCAGCTACAAAATCCAAAGCATCGGACAGAAGTCTAGTCCGCTTCGTCACCTGTCTTGTTCTCTCCCTGTCTCTTCTCACTCCATCCATCTATCTACATCTCTCTTTCCCTTTCTGTGGCGATAAGCTGTCCCTGCTCTCTTGCGCTCTGTAATCTGTCATTACTGGGTTCTTGTTTCTTCTCACCTTGACTCACACAACATGAGTGAGCGGGGTATCAGATTTTGCCAATATGTAGCTGACTGTACCCCAAGATGCCCACCTCATTGCCAAGGTGCCCTGTGCCTTCTATAATGCTATTCTCTTGTTTCCATAGCGACGATAAATAGAGTACATATTAATTCCTCCAGAAATAGAGGCGGAGGTCATAGCCTCTGCTTTCTGGCCTGCCACATGGGTATTGTCTTGTTTTGTAACAGACCTAAAGGCACAATGCATTAACAGCTGGCCTAGAGCCCCTTGCTTTATAAAATGTTGTAGCTGGTAGGCAGTCACGATATTGTTTAAAGTTTTTAAAAGGTTATTGAGACTGAATATTAATTTGCGAAATAAAATGATTAAAAGAAAAGACAAACAAAACACAAATAAAGCCCTAAGCACAAAACAATAAGATATATTTGCATAGTGGGTATTTTAATAAATTTATGCATACCAATACCAATAAATTGTAATTTTCTTACTTGGCTTTGGCATCAGCATCCTCGTGTCCTTTACTGGACACGTCCTCCAAACCTCCAATCAGGTGCTTGAATGAACTGCAACACAGATGGTAAATGTTAAAATGATCACACTTTTCTGAGACTATTTATTTTGTTCAAGAATCCACAATCTATAGAGCCCAAAAGCAATACACATATTCTCCACTTACAGTATGTAATGAATGAATAGCTTATGGTTAGAGGAAATAAAGCAGTCTGTACACTGCAGGCAATCCGTATAAGAAGCCGGTACAATATATGGCCAGACTGTCATAAAAAACGCTGCCAGTTACTATTAAATATTCATCAGTCTGCTTTTAGAGACAAGCCTCTAAAAATCACTGAGAACAGACGAGAAGACAGAGCTATCCTGAAGAGGTGTAAAATAGTGTGATAGCAGACGGGAGCGGGAATGGGAGTGGGAATTTTAGAGACAAAACTAGAGGCTGCGCATACATTTTTTAATGAATGAATTATAGAATAGAAAACATACTGTGCTGAGTAGAAAAGTGACTTATCACTCAAGTTATCATTAGACACAAAATCCCCATGACAATATTTTCTATTCTAGTACTTAGTACTAAGTCAGTTATTTACCTGAAAGAAATGTTATTTACAGGCCATAATAATACAATTACAAAAAATAATTTGTTAATTTTCTCACTGGATATACCAGAACTTAATTAATTGTCATTAGTATGACTACACAGGATGTGAAAGTTAAAGAAAGCTAATAAGCTACATAATATGCTAACTCGCTGAAATAAAATCCTCCAAAGTATGGCTGTCTATACAAAAGACCCCAAACATCCTGGAAGAACAACTAACTGAGACACTTTTCATGCAAGGCTCATCAAGCTTTCAGCCAGAAGATGTAATACATCTGGTGTTTTCTCCTGTTGAGACCACAATGCCTGTGAGCTAGGACTGTTTCCGAGCTTTTCTTTAAATGTTTGGCTGCCTACAGTGTCTATTGCACTGAGTTGGTGACTCCCTGCCGCTTGTTTTTATTCCTTGTCTCTTTCCCACTGTCTCTATCGCCTCCTTTTTCTCCATCACAGCTCCTGCAATTATCCTTATCTTACCACTTAAGCGGCACTGTTTCATTTTAATGCATCACACATGCATGGACATACAGAAAACGTATAAATGCACACAGAAAAACAATTCAATTATATTACATTTTATTTATATAGCGCAATAACAAAGGTTTAAATACAAACTACCTGGCATCTGCACCAAAACTGGCCTGGCAGGGTGATACACACACACACTGAGCTAGTTTTGTGGGCTGTGACAGCATTAGCTGCTTGTCTGACAGGCAGAGTGAAAGGCAGTGGTAATCACCTGTGTTGGATGACTCACTCACTATCCCCTCTGCTAGCTCCGAGGGTGTCCCATTTGTGCCTGCTGTGTCCCCCGAGGCCAGAGGGAGGCCCTGGGTAAGCTGATACCATCTACCATCTCCTCCCCACGTCCCATATCCATCTGTCTCTCAATTCTCACCTAACTAACCGTTTCCTTAGATAGTGACCTGATATGAACTTATTTGGATAAACATTATTTTAGTACGATCCTACCATAACAACATGATAAACATTGTAATAAAATGTCAAACCATGTTACTGCACTAAAAGGAAAACAGCAAACGTTTGAGCTGAGATTAGTGTAAAGGGCAATGTGAAGCTGAAAAATATGGGTTTGGTCTTTGATAACCTCCTGACAAACATCAGTGGAAAAAATAGCCCTAGTTAGTCATTCCTGCACAAATCTAGCATAAATCTAAATCCGTTACTGAAGTTGATTTATGATTTAGGACACACTCACATAACAAAGCAAGTACAAATCTTTCCAAAGTTTAAAACATTTACATGAGAATTAGAAGCTGGAACAATCAGCGGACTTCAGGTGATGACGTGATTGCCTTTTATGACTCCCAAACTTTGTGAGCAGACATTCAAACATGGCACTGTAGCGAAGTGAAGTGAAAGGGAAGCATGATCCTGCAAATGCACAATATGTTTCTCATCTCACACTTATTGAATTTGTTGGAATTGAATTAATTGGATAATCAAGGATAAATTTGACATTTCCATGAGAGTCTTGATGCTTTTTGAGTTTGAACATTGAAAGCAACGACAACTAAATGTGTGCCATGTTCATCCACTAAGGCGTAGAAGTGGGTTTATGTTGATGACTCAGTAAAGGTAGTAGGACTTCCAAGAAATTGTCCTTGCCTGACTATAATGAGCAAAGCAGAATTTGTGGGCTAGTTGCTCATGACAGATGTTCATTCATTCATTGAGCTCTTGTACCACTGGCCAAATGCATTTCTTTTTAATGCTAACAAAAGGATTGACAATGTAAAACAGTCATCATGTTCTGTGGGAATGAACTTTATTGATACTCACTCTCTATCGATGACTAAACAGGTGACTGCCTCTGCTGCAATGACATTGGCCGTCCTGACATCCTCCCTGGACAAAAAGATCAGACAACACAATCAGGCACAATAGCAAAATTGGCACATTTGATCCAATAATACCACACTGTGAGGCCATTATTAAATCACATTATTATTAATTTTAAATGCTGTGACGATGGAAGTAGTCAAAATTAAAACATCTGTACATCAGTTATGTCTTATTTAGCTCCATTCACTCTATAAATGGCACTGGCCCACAATGAAAACATTACTCTCAACAGGCAACACACATCACTGCATGATTGGCATTACTCTTTATTATATTTGACATCAAGTTTATCTTCCTCTGATGATGATGCTTCTTCAGAGGAGTCGCCCCAATCGCATGAATCCTCTGAGTCTGTATCCCAAGAATCCATCCTTCACTGGGAAAAATGTTCTGTACACCGAGTCCCACAGCAATAAGCTCTAACTCTGAACTAGTGCACTGCCCAGGGCAGCCCTCCAACAAAAGACACGTCTATAGTACTTGTATATAAATCTCCAATCCAAGTGTAGTGTAATCCACTTTAACGCAGACTAAAATATTACAAAAAGACAGGAATTTCTTCAGGGGATGTCCCATAAGCAGATTATTTCATGCCCCATCTTTTCAGAGAAGAAAAAAAGATCATACTCTGGATGAATTTAATATCCCAATGGGGAGCAAAAAAAAAGAAAAGAAGCTAAAACAGGTTCTGGTCTAGATTTGAAAAGAGCTGATTCAATTCAACTGAAGTGCTAAGAGTAACAATCACTCTCTGTCTGATCTGAACTCAGCCATATGGCAACCTATTTCAATGAGCTGAGGTGACAATTCCTCCTTGTGCTATTTCAACTCCCTCTGCCTTCCCTCTCCCAAACACACACATAGGCAACTCCCCCTCCTCATGCACAAACTTACACGTGCGCGCGCACACACACACACACACACACACACACACACACACACACACACACACACACACACTCTGCCTAACTCTTTCTGCTGACCCCTTTGAATAAAGGTCACAGCTGGTGGGAGAACAACACATTTTGAAAGGTGAGGACTACAGAGGAGAAGAGAGCAGAGGAGTGGAAGGCAGTGTTAGACAGGGGCATAGGATATATTAACAGATCACTACTGGTACTCTAGCTAGCATAGCATACAGTATTTCATTCACCTCTCATAAGCTCCTATGGCCTGCATCTATGGTTTTAATACAATACTCTGGCAAACACTGCTCTACCTGTTCTTCTGCTTGGTCACAACAGCATTCAATACCATTTACTTAAGCATACTCACAGTATAAATAACCAGGTTAATGGGTGAAAGAACAGCAAATGTCCCAGTTTGGATGAAGACACCATATTACACCATGGTTGTTACTATTGCTTATGCGATAAGTAGTTTGGGAAAGTTGACAAGTGACAGTCAGTGGGAATGAGTTCTTAACGGTTAACATCGCACAAGACTGAGGTGGTAAGAGAAGAGTTTTTGGTTTAGTGTAATTCATCAAGGGATTCAGAAGAAACCCTCATAACATAGGTTTAATCTGATGATTATTCAGATATTCAGAAGATGAATAGGGAGTCTTGCACTGTTAATGGCTTTTGAGGCACAAATGCTTGTAATGTGCCAGCTGTGAATTTGCCAGTGACAATCTGCCAGATGTGTAGTCACTTTTCAAAAGCCATCGCCCCAACTTCTACAAATTTACCTGCCTCTGTTGAGTAACTTGAACAAGCTTTTTAATTCATGTCATATACTGTATGTATCCAAGGACACAACAAAAACGCTTCTCAAATAGTAGGTATTCATTCAAAATGTTGTAGTCATTAGTCAATAATTCAAGAAGTTAAACAGCTTTAAACCACTTTTCTGACTTTAATACAACATTTTAGCAGATAATGCATCGTGTTTTGAAATGGTAGATAGTTAAACAAAATTCAACCCATCAGGCAGACGCACACACACATCAGTTTTCTCATCAGTGATAATGAGCTACAACTATAGTGACACCCACAATCTGTTACATGAGTTAATTTGTCTCATAAAAGGAAGTGTACAGTGTTTGTGTCATTTACTAACCATGGTGATACAACAAAACAACACAACACTTTGGGCTACATTGAAATAGTAGTTACGTAAGCATGAATCATCCTTAAGAGACCTCAGGGGTTTCATATTAGAGAGCAGCTTGTTACACCTGTCCCCTGCTGCTCGACTGTAGCTAAGGAAAACAACTGTGAGTGCCACTGCGTTGATATTAGCGATGTACTATGTGAAACACAATCGCTAAACAATATCTGTCAAAATGATTCATTTGCACAATGCTGAGCTTAACTCATCCACTAAGCCAAAGATGGCTCTGCACTTGTTAATTGTGGTGCAACAAGAAATGCATTGGACAACACACACACACACATGCTCAAGCACAGACACACTAAAAGCAGCTGCATGCTGTGTCTGGAAAGTCATTTGGACTTCCACAGGAGGGAGCCTGTGGTGTTGATTTCCAGTAGATAGTTGAAATGAACCTGGTAATTGGACAGTGATCTCGTGTCCTGGGAAGGGGGTTATGAAAATAACATACAGGCTTGGAGGCTGAGAGTGGGGAAGTAGTAGCTATGGGCTGCAGTGAGGGAAGTAAAGCCAGGGTCAGGACTGGGGCAAGAACAAGATACACAGCCAATGATTTGTGCTTCAATTCTGTGATTAAGAGGTATTCAGGTGGGCCTGAATAGCTGTGTATGAAATTTCACAGGCTGGTATAAATGCACTTAAGTAAATGACTGTGCCAGTGCTTGCGCAGCTTTTTCCCATTAACTACAAATTGTGCATTTTCCACATAACTGCAGAGTATGGACCACCTTCCAAGGCATACCATATTTTTTTACATTTATGAATATATGTTAATTCCTACTATTCCGGGAAGCCGCTAGCTGCAGATTATGAAAAATGAGATTGCTTAAAAAAAACTTTTCAAAATACAACATGCAAAATTTAAGTGTTAGCTGCTGAACATTATTTTAGTCACAAGTTATGTTGTTAGAATAACCAAACATGGACAGTGTGAAAAAGATAACATGGAAAGGTTACTCTCAAGTCTCAGATGTCTGAGCTTGCCACAAACACATGAACACACGAACCCGTGTTTCTCATGTATAGAATTTATTTTAGCAGCCTGCCCAAAAATAAACCTTTTGTGGCTGTGTTTGTATTTATTATTTCTCACTGTCAAATCTCTGCTTGGACATGCAGTTGACAGATCCGTCTGCCAGAATGGTACATACTTGAAATATTTTGTGAATTCAGGGCTCTAGCTGCAACTGACTCTCAATGCTTAATACTGTTTTCAGCTGCCCCACCCTCCACCTCATCCACTCCCATTTCCCCCTTGGGTTCCAACACCTAAAATAAATGTTTGGCCTGTGGGAAACTCTGTTCATGACTGCATTACAACACAACAATTGTGCATGTTTCCAAAATAAAAAAGGCAACATGGGATCCACTTTGACAAAATATTTCTCAAGCAGTCTCAAAAAAGCTTAAAATCTTTGGTATGAACTGAGAGCAGTAGCTGTATAAAATAAGAAATGTCTTCAGTCTAAAAACCTGTGGTATGCTTAAAAGCAATGTAAAATATACAGAGGACACAGACAGGAACATAAGGCAGAAATGTAAATAGCAAATGACAGAAGTTAATGATTTGACTCATAGGGGATGAGCTATTAAAAGACTGAGGGTATGACTTGGAGAGAAGAGAGAGAGGTAATTCTACAAAGCCATGTTCAGGTCGATGACCACTTCATCAAACAATGCAGCATTAATTTCAGTGAGACCACTGTGTTGGTTCAGTATGGACACCATCATAGAAGAAACAGGGTCATCCGGCAAAAAGGTTGATTCTGGCTCAACGTTTGCAGCAGCACAGTGCAGCAACATCCAAAAGTGCGTTGCATTGGGCAAAAAAATATATGCAAGCGCACAGACCAGGTAGCAAGACTCTACAGTCATGCTATTGGCTCTGTTGGGCTATACTGAAGGCTGGACTAAATGTGAACATGAGCATGCTAACATGCTCACAATGACAGTATTAACATGCTGATGTTTAGCAGGCATAATGTTTACCATGTTTATCATCTTAATTTGGCATGTCGTGTTAGCATGCTAACATTTCCTAATTAGCACAAAACACACAGCTGAGGCTGTCATTTTTTGCCAAGTGTTTAGTCATGAACCAAAGTATTGGCCAAATGATGACCTGATGATGGCACTAGATGAAAAGTTAAGGGATAAGCAAAGTGGTTACAAATTATCCTTGGGGGGGACATGAATGTGTGTACCAAATTTCATGGCAATCCATCCAATAGCTGTTGAGACATTTCAATCAAAGCCACAAATATGAACCTTATAGTGGCACAAGAGGAAAGGTCAGGGAAGCATTAAGTCATTAGGATACATAGTCTTGGAAACATCAGTGTCTGTACAAAACTTTAGGGCTGATCAAGCCAATAATTGTAAAGCTATTTCAGTCTGGATCAAAGTGATGGACAAACCGACAGACCAACATTGCCGTTCCGAGAGCCATGCTGATAGAATGGCTAATAACCCTGTAGCAGTGTGCTAATTCTACTGTTCAAATGACAAGTGTCACTGTTGAAACAGGACAAACTTACGCTGTTGTGTTAACGTTCCAGATTTGTAAAACCCTGCCCCAAATGAGTAAAAACTGCCGTGCAGTGTTGATATCTGCTAAACCTTCAAAGTGGACTTCCTGGTTTGTTTCTTCTTTTCATCTGTACCTGTGTTAACACGCCCACACTAACACAGCCTCTCACGGTCATTTATCAGGGGGCTACTGTTGGTCTGAAAGTGGTCTGACACTTTTTGTCTTTGTTTTTACATTTAATTAACAAACAGCATGGTAAACATACAGAAAATACACAAACAGATGATGCCAGGGGGATCAGAACACTAACAGAAATCAGAAATCTGCTCAGAAAAATGTTGTACAGGGTACATAAATTCTAGGTTTTAATAGCTTTCCTATTTTTAGAATATAGGATTAATGTAATGTATTGTTTGATTTCATTTTCAAAAATTTAAAAAGATGGTTTATGATTAGAAAACCTGATTTATGAATATGTGATTTTGCAAGTAATAAAATCAAATTGATGATATAGAATTGACTTGATTTGGTAGAAGAGTAAGTAAAAAAGCCAAACAATGCATTTTCATGGGAAAGGTTTGCGAGAATTTGACAATTTTAAGGGGATTTTTAAAAATAAGCAAAACAAATTTAAGTTTTGAGAACGACTAATTGGGAATATGAGAACAAGTAATTGGGAATATCTTAATTTATCTTAACATATCTCCAGTTGCAGAAATCAATCTAATCTGATAAACATTTGGATTTCTGTGACAGTTTAGACTCTTTCTTTCTGATCAGCTCAAACCTAACAAGCTTTCTTTGGTTCAGAGATAGAATTTTTGTGTCACATCTCAAAAAGGCGCCTGGAACAGCTACAGTAAATCAGGCCTGAAGTTGTGTTGTGTAATGTGCACCCGGCTTTAAGCATTTCCAAACATTTAGCAAGTTATCACGCTCTCTCAAGAAGAGTGAGTGGCGGGAAAAAAAATTATGACAGATAAGAGCTGGAGGCTGATTGATAGCAAATTAGAAAGAATAGATGCATGTTAAGTGTAAAAGGAAGGATCTTGAAATTTATCTTGAAAGTATGGGTGGAAAAATCAAGAAAGTTCAGGCCGCCATGTTCATAGGAGTTCATTAAGACCGAGTTTCTGTTTCTCACAAAGTTATAAAGTATGTTATCAATGGCCACAGAGGTCTGTTTGTCAGTGACATCACACTTTTTTTTAACAATCTCATCCTCTCCTGGAACACACAAACACACACACAAATTACACTCAGGAGAGGAGTTCAGTGCTAATGATGCATCTCCACCTCAACTGAAAGTTCACACATCACCATGACAGGAAGAAATGTGACATGAGATATGTTATTGGATACAAGTCCATCTTTTTCCTGGAACATCTACCTACTGGGATGAGATATATACTGTAGAGAAAACATGTAATCTAATATTTCTTCGGCTACTTTAATGTACTGTACACACTCACCCCACACCAGCACTCACACAAGCTTTAATAAATCATTATGGCTGGCAGGAGAACAGACTTTGATTTGTAAATATGTTGTTCACAACAGATCAAAAGCAATGTCTTCAGATGGACAAAGTAGCCTTTGAGTAGGGGCTATTAAGTTTCATGAGCAAGGACACACACAGTTAACTTCTAATTAGAAAGATGGCCCTGCAGAAGAGCACTCTGATCAAAAGCCTGGTTCAAAGATGGCCAGCATCTCAATCATTCAAATTTGCAAGACATGCTTGACCATCAAAGGTGTAGTTGAATAGGCTTCTCTCGCTCAAGACACTCAAAGACAAAAGGTGTTTGTGACAACAGATAGCAATACCAAGCAGATGCCTAGGTGTGGAGAGCACTTGTAGAAAAGATATAGTTTTCTTGATTAAACGAAGCATGAGATGCTCTAGAAGGTGCTTTGAACAGCTTTTCAAAACTGTACACTACTTCAATTCTTTTTCTGGGAAACACTACAAATGTATTGATGTAACATGGATACGTTTAAGGATATGTGTGATATATCATGTAGAGGCTGATACAGTATACAATATATACTTACAAGAAATCACTGAAAATTCAAATAGTTCAACACAAAAGTAGAACAGCTGCTCAATCCATTATAAATTAGTAGTTTGCGTCATGCTCTCATTCATCAAACAGCACGTTTCTACATCTCATTAGTGTAAAAGGATCAAATTTCTATTTGGAGCAATCTACCACTCCCACTACCAAGAGATCAAGCTTCCCGTGCCTCACATGTCCTGCTTGCATTTTAACGCTCTGTCATCTTTTATATACTATTAGCTTTAACATATGGGGAAAGCCCAACCATGAGTGCAATTCCAGCTGTCGCCAGAACATCACATCTAGCGTCTAAAGTGTTCCTTTTGAAGATTTATTTTTCACAGGAGACTAGTTTGGCTCAACTTAAGTCTCTGTGTTTTTTTAAGTGTTTATTATATGCTCTTGATGTGTGATTGTTAAGGGCTTGAGAGCTAATTTGAGGTGGCTTTCATATTCAGCGGCCACAAGATGGCGACATCTCCATCTTTTTCATGTTGATACGGTTGGCTATGTGCATGCATGCACTCAAATGTACGTGCATGAGTGCATATGTTCTCTGCTTCTACCTGACCCCTTTCACCAATAATACACTTCAGACCTTTTCCTATCTCTACCCCCCCTCTGTTTTAATAGCACATTGTCCACGGAGGCGCAAAGTCATGACAAGACAGGACAAACAGCAGGGTAAAAACAACACTTCAGGGCACTGGTCTTTGATACCAGAAGCCATATAAAATATTTTTATTACACTGAAGTGTTCTTTCAGTGAAAGTATTTGAGCACTTAGACGGCACCGAATGTTAGCAGTAGCCGTGAATCATTTCATCCCTACAGTGTATACAGCCTGGTTACTCCAAACGTGCCTCAGTACATCTTCACAGCTAGAATCAATGTTCCTGGCACAGGTTTACATAATATGGATGTTTGTAATGCTGGGGACTGTTCATGCTTGGCTTATATCTGCTTAATACATGTTAATCTCTATCGACGTAAGCTGCTGTGTTAGTAACAGCAACAATGCTCACATATTTAACATAAATGTTCATAAAAGAAATACAAAGAGGGTGAAAATTCATGATTACAGTCGAGGACAGCATGAAGATATGATATCATGATGCTCTGGCAACCATGACAGGAAGTGAGAGGAAAAGACTAAAGATAACATTGTCTAAATGAAATAAGTCTTCAGCTGGAAGCACACTATATGATTGTCAAACACCAAAGTCCACTCACAAATAAATTACTGTTCCCCTCTAGTTTCTTGTCTGTGTGACATAACTCTGTGCAAAATATAGCGCAAACGGGTTGACACTTGACACTTGCACATAAACACTTTCTTTCTTTTGATTTGGGCAAAAATAGAGCTTGAGAAAGAAGAGCATGTCACAATATGTGCTCTCATTGTACTCTCTGCAAAGAGGTTTGGCAGTAAACTAGCTGCATCTTTAGATATTCATGCTGTATATATAGCATCAGCAAGGAATACGATTTCATAACCAATCATTGAAAAAATGTTGGTGCTCAGAACTTGTCTTAACATATCTCCAGTTGCAAAAATCAGTCTAATCTGATAAATATTTGGATTTCTGTGACAGTTTAGACTCTTTCTTTCTGATGTGTAAAAGGAAGGATATAAAAGACAGGTTACGAGTGAAAATTAGAAGGGAAGTGGGTGACAGTGAAGGAGACAGAAACAGCGCGACAACAGAAGATTTAAATTGGAAGAGGCAGTATTATTAGGAACAATCTTACCCTTGCAATGCTTTCTCTCCAAACCAGTCTCCTTTCCCGAGACTGCGCAGGTAGACAGGCTCTCCATTGGGCAAGTCTTCCCTGGTCACATTAACCTGGCGAAAGAGCAGAAATGCAGGAGGAGGAGAGTTAATGGGAAGAGTAGTGTGACAGGGAGGAAGATGGAACAAAAGTGAAGAAAGAAAGGGGGACATATAACAGTATGAAGATGTATGGCGAGTGAAGGAGAGGTTTCATTTGAAAGGGATAACATTTCATTTACGCATCATTCCAAAAGAAATTGACATGTAAATGATCTCTCAAGATGGCAAGTTAATCACACTATTACAAACAGGGAGAAGCGCCGGTGTGACAGATATCTCTGTGCATGGGTAGTCCGTTACAAACAGGTGACTGCCATCTCTGTGCAGGATCTGGGAGGCACCGCTGACCACTTCATTAGCCAGATGACATGTGAGTGATGGCACTGTGCTGTGCTGGTAGACTTTACAAATCAAAGTGATGACACTTGAGTAGATTTTCGAAGAAGTGAATGGAGACTGTCATTTCGCCTAATGAAGGATCTTGTCTTCATCCATTAGTCAGTTCAGCACAGGTGTTGTAGCGTATCCAGCACCAGCACACTGTAATGCTGTCTACACCTGAGTGACGCTGTAATTATTCATGATCTAATATGATAGCGTGGGAGCAGAAAAAAAGCGAAGAAAGGAAGTAGAGGGACTTAGAGAAGGTAGAAAGCGTAGACCAAAGGTCAGATTGTGTGTGTTGTAAGATGGCCAAATTTGGTGGAATGTCCTCTAGACCATCGTCTGTGGTCTTGATAGAGACAAAGTGAGAAATGTGGAAACAGCCAAGCAGAAAGCACTGATAAGGTCAGAAGTGTATGTGTGTGTGTGTGCATGCGTGTGTCCATCTCTGCGCCTATGTCTATGAGCTTATTTGATGATGTAGTGATGTAGTAGTGCCGACCTTGTGAAGTGGGTTGCATCTGTTTGGGGTCAAAGGAGAGTAAAAAAAGACAGGAAACATACTTTACAATGACACTTACATCCTGGACATGTGAACAGTGAATTTGTCTCACTCACTGGGAGAGGGAATTTTTGGTTACCATCACTCTCTTGTTATCCCATTTCCTGCTTTGGACATCTTTAGTAAGCCATGTTAAAATCTTACCTTTTGTAGATTAAGGAGACTTTTAACACTGAGAATGATGTTAACAAAAGTACAATGATAATGAGGAAGCAGGGTAGTGGAGGGTTGAGGAGAAACATGAACAGATGAAAGTGAGAGAAGAAGTGAAGGAACAAGTGTAAAATGGACCCAAAGGTAGTATGGAATGAGGAAAAGGATTTAAAAAATGTGGATGATGAGCAGATGATGAGCAGAAGAAAAATAAGGAGGAAGAGTAGAGGGCATCGAGGCATCAAAATATGTTAAACAATACAGGCACGTGAAAGCCATCCAACTGTGTTGATCCTGGACGGAACAGCATGTCATCTGTGCTCAGAGTGAAAGCCAGTGTTGATGACAGAAAGGTGAAATGAAAGTGACTCCATTCTCCTTTCCAGATGCTCCCACTGCTGCTGCAAGAGCTGATGAAAGAGGCGGCGCTTCAGTCTCCCCTCTCCCCTCTCTCAAGATGATTGATGACAGCCAACTTCCACCCAAAAATACTACCACTTTGCTTCAAAGATAGGTGTCTTTTGCCATGTGTGCCATGATGCCCTGCATTGTGATGTTGTGATGATTATTTTGGTGGTAGGCTAGAGGCACTTTTCTCACCTTTCCCTTACTGATGATGAAGAAGGTGTCTCCTCTGGCCCCCTGTCTGATGATGTACTCTCCATCTTCGTAATGTGTCTGTCAGAAGAACAGAGAAGACAAGCGAAGACCAGAGAAATGTTATTCAGGCGCATTATGATTATTTTGTCTCATTTCTCACATTGGGAGTGAGACACTCTCACCAGAGACAAAATGGTCCTCTATAGAGGAAGTAAGGCTGAATTGGGTGCAGTGAGATAAATCACAATTAGATGCTTTTTTATTGTTAATACCACAGACTAGCAAGCTGTCCAGGGTGTTTCTCTGCCTTCCACCGACTGCTTGCTTGGATATACCCTGCGACCTTGAATATGAATAAGCAGGTAAAGAAAATGAATGAATAAACGAATGCTACTACATCAAATCTTTTTTTTCCCCAAAGATTGTTTTTCTGGGCTTTTTGGATAAAATGCATTTGTTCCAAGAACGGTTTCTTTTAGTGTATAGTGAAGATATAGCTACATAAGATGTGACATAACTTAATATGATGTGAAAAAGCTCTTGTGCCATGGATAAAACCAGATATCAAGTTACGTTATGATCTACAGAACCATAGGACAAGAAGCACAAGTAGTCACGAACAAACCCTGATAAGGACAACAGGCTAACGTGCTAACATCAGATTTTGTTTTTCATAATACAAGTTCTGGTGGGATTTTCACTTTCCCAGCAAAATACACAATATGCTGCACCTCAGACCACATTTCTAGACTGAAGACAGAGCTCAGTATTTCCTGTTAGATCATAAGCAGATTCCACACTCTCTCAAACTATTTCACCCAGGAGAGGGACCTTACATCTTACTTCACACTGAGCAGTGTGTGTGTGATTCATGTCGGCTGTGCGTCACTCAAAAGCAGAACTTCTTGTTAATACTAAGTTGCAGTTATGATGTTTAGTTCAGGTTTATTTATAATGTAGTCCCTTTTCTCAAGCATGTCATGTCTTCATGGAGAGGAAAACACTAGCTAGATCTATCTAATCAAAAATCAATTGCAGACCAAGATGATATATTATAGCAGAGGACAAGACATAGGACAAGGCATGATGGATTTAACCATTATGTGACCCAGCACTACCCACCTATAGAACCTCTGCGCATACAGGGAAAACAAAAACTAATTTTTATTAAAAGGAGAAACCTTGAACGGGCCAAGTCAAATACCACACACAACGGATTGGTTGTTTATGAGGGTGACAGCAAAGAAATAAATTAAAGCAACTGTTAAGAGGTTTTAATTATTTTAGCACTACTTTCAAGCTTGCCGCTTGCTTTGAACCTAATAGATACAAATTCAATCAACTTCCTAACACTAATATCTCCCACAGTTCAAACACATTAATCAGAGTACATTTATAGGCATGTCTAGAATGTCATACAAAACATCCAATTTTCACAGGGTTAACATTATTGTTGTGAGTATTCGCTCAGCTCACTCAGACATGTCGTCCCTGCACCAAGCCTAAATGAATATCTCATTAATTTAATTGCTTGCAAAATAGTTTGCACCTTTAAAATGGCTCTGGTTAAAGAGGATTTGATCACGGGGATGTGAAGGTTGATTGATAAGACTGTGGGTCACCACAAGTGTATCATATATCATCACACAGGCTTGTTTTTAGATTTCAGATTACTTTTGAGCATAAGAGACAAACAGGTCCTCACCTATGCACCAACACAAAATCTGTGAAACAACTTTTTGTTTGCTTCCATTCCCCCCAGTTCTCTTTAGCCATGTTTCCCCCACTTAACACTTTCCAATTTAGCCACTGACACTGTGGGTGGCATAGCTTGCTGCCTCCTTCTGCCAATGTACTTTCCCATGACCTCTTTCTTTTCCTTGATGGAGTTGTCCTTCGTCGTAAAGGCTGTTATGTGCAAGCCCATTTCCTTTTCTTGGTTCTCCTTCACTTCAATTTCCCAGTCGACTCTGCCTGCTGAACTAACCTGCTTCCCTTGAGTTACATTGTTACCCTGCTGACCCTTTTAACTGTTAGGTCTTTGCATTATTGTCAATTTTACCTTTACTCACTTTCAGAAATGTTCCATACTGTGACGGTGTTTTTAGTTCTACCGTGGTAAATTCAATGCTACAAATAATGTACTTGTTATTGACCATAGTATAAATAATATATTATTGTACTGGCCATTGTACCAGCCATGGTCCAAGTCACAAACACTGTACTATGGAACTGACAACTGTATACTGTCATGGTACAAAAAATGTACAATGATACAGCTGTGCAACAGTCAAATGATAGCACTATGTTCATATGCAGTAGATTTTGCAGTGGTACAATATCGATCAGTATATAAATGATACACAATGGTTCTCTACTTATATAGTAATACATGGTACAGTCATGTTACATGACAACTATGTTTATGTTTATCAAGTTGCTGTACCAGGTTATAATCACCTGGGGTCATTATTTCATACCTTGTGACACACATCAGTCTGTTGGCTTTTGTTTTGAAGTTTGTGCAAATTGATTTGGGCCAAAAGACTTTGAAGTATAATGCTTCTCATGTAATACATAAATGTTCCCTCTTTTATAAAGTCTGACATGACAATTTAACTCATTTAACATAGTTATTAAAATGTGAATCAGATAGGCTAATTTACTCCATAGTGAATAGGGCATCCTTACTAATGTAGGCTATAAGTTGGTGCATTACTGTAACAAACAGGTTAACTTACATTTGTCTTGATTGTTATTAATCACATCGCTTACCTGTATTTGTGCGCTAATGGCCGACAGATGTGGAGGATAACTGTTATCTGACTGGGCAAGAGCTAACTATAGAATCTGCTAACCAATCCATTTAATAGCTAGTTAAATCACAACTAGCAGTTAGTACCATCACGAAAGCAACGGACATTAACATTTACCACAGTGCAGACTAACGTTAACATCTACGACAGTTGTAAGCAAATTATAAATGAGCTAACTGTTAACTGTTAACTTAACGGTAGCTAAGATAACGCTAGCTTAACGTTTGCTATAAACTAGCGCAGTTAAAAAATGTTAGCTAACATTAGCCGCTAGCTAACAGCAGGTATTTCTATTTTTGTGAGGATAATCTGTTTAGAAAGAGCACTGTAAGTAAGCAAATCTTGATTTTGATGCTGATAAGATTAGGCAAGGTTGCATAGAGACATTCCTATGAAAAGGTGTCACAAGCAATGTAAAGTTAAGGCTAGGCTGAATATTATGAACCTAAAATACCTAAGGTTATGTTTTTAAGTCCTATTTGACTTCTACAAGACAAACCCTTTTCCACCCCTGAGATTGGTAAAAACGGCTGGACTCGACTGGTATGTAAATTATGTGTTTTCCCTTGTCATTACAGAACTGAAAAGGACCCAAGCAAGGTTAACACAGCTTTTCCATGTTCTAATAATACATCAAATATTGTTGCTTAAAGTTCAAACTATGATGATATGTCGCAAATATGATATGATAGCATGTTGACCAAATAAGAACCATATATTTTACATTCAGTGACCAGAAAAATAGAAACGTTATCACCGCATAATGTAATGCAACCGAGTGCAGTCCAGTTCATATAAATTCTAACTCTGTGAAGATTTAAGAAATGTGAAACTATGTAAGAAAGGTGATAATTTAACTTTATCGTAATTTGTGAGCCAATTTACCATACATTCATCATCATGTTCATGTTGCCTGGTCAGTCAATGACATTTTCACTGTATGAGGTGAAACAATTTAACAAATGGTGCGCTGAATGTGCTGCAGCCATCTTTCAGTGTTTGGAAAATACTAATTGCAGGTTTAAAATGTGTCTGTAAACAGGTTCTTAAGAGTATCAATAGTCATCATTTTGCAGGGGTGCTTGTTTGGCAATTTATTCATGTTCATTTTGAAGAACTAATGTATATTGCTAATTAAAACAAATCTTTAAATTGTTGTTTTTGCAGGCTACACAACTAGAAACTCCTACCCAGAACCAGCTTAAACATTAGGCCTACATGGTCAATCAGGGTAAATCTCAAGATTTTAAAAATCTGCAACAAGTTTGCATAATTAATGGCTTTCTTTATCTTTTCTTTGAAGCAAAATGATCTGGAACTAATGTCTCTTAGTTTCATAAATGATTACACATATACACACATTGACATTGAAGAACCTAAAAAAGTAGGCAAAGACCATATTTAAAATGCAATTCAACATACTGAAAGCCTCAATGATAGCAGCACACATCAAAAGTGTAAATGAGAATGTGTTTGCATGACTAAATTATGCTGGAGAAAACATCAAACGAAGTGGTGTGCAGATAGGTAGAAAATGTGCTATTGAGGCACATCTCAAAATGCACACTGTCATCAGTGTGAAGAGTACATTCTGCAAAACTGCAGTAAAAAGAACATACCTATGATTTTGCATGTCTTAGTCCATTTATGACAAATCACATATCACAGCTGCAGCCCATTTTGCAAAACATGCTGTAGTGTTTCAGGGTTTTGAATGTATTTTTCTGCCTTCCACGCAGCCATTTGTTTACATTTGTTTACATATGCAGACTCTAGAAACTTGCCTGAGTTTTGTAATCCATCACAGTAAACAGTCTGCATTCATTTTTGTTTGTTACATTATTAATTCAATTCAATTTTATTTATATAGTGCCAATTGAAAACAGAAGTTATCTCATTGCACTTTTCCTACAGAGCAGGTCTAGACCGTACTCTTAATAATGTGGCCATCAAACTCTTTAACTCCTCCCTCTAAGTGTCAGTCTATATGACCTTAAGTCACTAAACTGGACATTGCACCATTAACATACTCTGTTTTCAGTTTAAATTCCCTATTTATTGATATTTATTCATACTTCTATTACTGCTGTGCAATATCCACCGTCTCATAATCATCTTAATAAGCTACACTTGACAGTACATACACTACTACTTATTACTTATATTATTACATTGTATTATTATACTGTACATACTTATCAACCTATCAACCTCTAAATCCACTTTGGTACTTACACTTATTTTAGCTTTTATACTTATATCCACTTTGTACTTAATTTATCTTACCTGTATTATAGCGTATGATATTTTGATTTGCTTAGAACTTCTATTCCTGTGTGCACTGACTTGATAGTGAGCAGCTGTAAGAAAAGAGTTTCCCCTCAGGGATCAATAAAGTATTTCTGATTCTGAGACCCAACAAATCCCACCATGAGCAAGCACAGAAACCTCGGGCAGACTCAGGGTGGGTGGCCATCCGCCGTTGCCGGTTGGGGTGGGGGGGCAATATGCAAATTATTATTATGAGGTAATGCGGTCCAGACTTTTCAAATCAATCTGCACTTAAACTGCATTACCACATTACAATAATGGAACTTTGAAAATATTTGTTCACTTTAATGCATTACACAACTCAAGCAAAAAGTGGGGTGATTTCAATATCTGAAGAAATGAATGGAAAACTATGGATGCCAAGAAGAAAATTGTAGGAAAAACACACACACACACACACAAAAACGCATGTTCTTAGAAGAGAAAATGCTAACAGTAGGTTACTGTGCTGATATTTAAGTCAAAATGGATGTCACCCTACAATATTAAATAAAATGTACTGATTACAATGTGCTTGCTTGGATTGGACTGATTGACCCCCTTTGAAAGCTCAAATGGCTTCTGACAGCAGGCTACTGAATTCCTGAACAGGTTCATGAAATTAACTGTCAGTTAGTAGTTGAACCATTTAGTTCAACATCACCATAGTGAGCACATACTAAAGAGAAACAATTGCTCTGAAATCCCAACTGTGCACACTTTGTTTCAACAACAACCCCCCCCAAAAAAAAAATCTCCAGCTGCCTTCACCCAGTGCACATTATTTGGAAAATGCTTTCATTCCCCTTCTGGCTTCCTCCTCTCACTGCAATAAAATAAAATGAATGTATGGGAATCTATTAAGATGAGTGGAGTAGGCTTGACAGCACCTTTGTGCTGCAGATGTCACAGGCACTTACCTCCTCAAGGACATCGGCAAGCTTGCTCAGAATATCTTCCTGCAGGCCGTGGAATGTGGGGACGCTGCAGGAGACAGAAAATAAAGGGCTTTTAGATAGAACAATAATAATAATAATATTAATAATAATAATAAAATAAAACTTTATTTATAGAGCACTTATCAAAACAAAGTACAAAGTGCTTCACAACAAGAGAAATAAAATACCACAGTGAATGATGAGATATAAAGAAATAAAATACACAAAAGCAATAAAATAAACAGTAAAATAAACAGCCAGTTCAGGTAAAATCAGGATATACTTTCAAATAAAAATGTGTTTTGAGACGAAGACACCTACTCAGACAACCTAATTTCTTCGGGCAAGTTGTTCCAGAGCCTCGGTGCCCTGATAGCAAAAGCTCTGTCCCCCTTAGTTTTCATCCTGGACTCAGGAACAGACAGGCAACCCCTGCCCGAAGATCTCAAACTACGTGAAGGTTCATAAGGCATTACAAGTTCTAAAAAATAATCTGGGGCCAGGCCATGAAGAGCCTTAAAAGTAATCAACAAGATCTTAAAATCAATCCTAAAACAAACAGGGAGCCAATGTAAAGAGGCTAAAACAGGTGTTATGTGGTCGTACTTCGTGGTCCTGGTTAACAGCCTAGCAGCTGAGTTGAGTTGAGTTGAGCTGAGTGAATAGATTCATACATATTACTATATTACTTGTTAAGTCTTTTGTGGTCGTCAGGTTAAAAAAAACGTGTAGCTGGCAGCTTAGTATATGCATTGGCTTTGAAACAATTGACCAGAATTGAAGAAGACCTGTGATCTGAAGTGAACAAAATAAATATAGGCAACAGGATCACATAAAAATCAATATTATGCTATAGGAGTTGGCCTACTGTATTACAGTATGTGTATATAAATATTTCAGCATAAACTGGGCAACATGTCTAGTTACACTGCAGGGCATCAGATCCTAAGGTTGAATACACCATTATGAGGCTCTAATGTTTGTTCCGTTTGCTTCCTGGCAGCCTCATGGAACGCTATCTGCCTGTTATCAAGCCTACTAAATAAAACCGGCCCAATGTTTATCAAGGAGGAGAGAAAATACCCTGTGTTAGTGAACAAAGGACTTATCTCCCCCTATCATCACTCTCTCTCTCTCTCTCTCTCTCTCTCTCTCTCTGTTTCTCCATCTCTCTCCCACCTCATTTTCCGTGCTTTATTACAGTAATCTGAACCATCTTGTCCTGGCCCCCAACCCAGGCCTCAGCCACTGTGCTGATCCTTGTATAGTTGCTTCCTCGACAGAAGCCCTAGCTAATCAGCTAGGCAGTGAACGGATGACCCTGCTCTACATGAAACATATGGAGTTTCAATCCCTTGAGCTGTGAAGCTGTTGACACAAACAAAAAGCCTCTGTTGTAGTAAATTTCTGATCAAACAGCTTAATTGTGTTACATCAAATTAATTAATTATACAAGGCCAATGGGGAAGTGCGGTTTCATGAATGTGGTCTTTTTGATCATTTTAAACATTCTAACATCATTACACTTATGGCACTGTGCGATTGTGAGTAAAGCGTAAGATAGCCTTTAACAATTTCTATGGTGATCTTGCAAACACCTAGAAAAACTAGCACTTGTTTGATGAAGGGGTTTGATTAATGCTTTCCCATGCTAATTTCCCATGCCTTTTTGCAAATCATTAGGCACATGGCTGTTTGCTTTTACTCTATGCCTTATTGCTAGACTTTTATCTAAAGTGGAAGGGGGCAGAGGGTTGAGTAAAAGCCCACCAACCTTATAAATATCAATTCACAGCAATACCCATTTTGTAAACCTTAGTTATGTTTGTCAGTTCATTAGATGCTACCTTTGCAATAAAAAAAGTCATTGTGGGATTTCTCTGTCAGTTTTTCATCTGTGTTCTTCCTCCACAACTTGTGAGTGCAAATATATAATTTCAAAGCAGTTAAGGAGTGGGTAGAGGACTCACAGGGACCAGCATGTGTTTGTTCTTATGCTTAAACTACAGCTCTTTTATTAGATCTGCTTCTAGGAAGCACAACAGCAATCTAATTATCTACATATGGCGAAACACCCCCCCCCCCACCACTTTATAAACTGTGAGCCTAAACCAAGCAATACATACATCTATCAAATATTTACATATAGGTTGGACTGTTACGCAACAGTCGCTGAGAGGCAAGAGCTACCATACAGTACATGCTTGTACACTCAGTAAAGAGATAGAAGTGTCTTGTCTTTTTTTTATTTAAAGCCATTACTAAAATAGCTTCAGTCTTAGACATGAAAGTAAGATTAATGGTGTATTTTTTATCTGGTTGGAAATATATTTTTGGTACTGTCCAGTATCTCTTAAAGTCTTCCTTCGTGGTGTAAGGGTTCTGTAGATACAGCAAGGGTTGAAGTGGCTTTCTTGTGACTGACCTGCAAATGTCAGACTGTTATACTATCCAGGGAGATTTTTCTCACCAGAAAAACGACAGCATTTGTCATTATGGTTTAAAACAACCTACGTTTTTATTTCCCTAATTTGCCATATCTTGCGTGATAATCCCCTTTTAGTAGCAAAGGCAGAAGCAGTGCGATATTGTTATACTGCTACAAAAGTCTTACAAAAGGGCCAGTATACTCTGTCAGAAATCAGATGGTCAAATAGTTGCAGAAACCCCCTCCCCCTACACCTTTCCGAAGTGGGATTAGGGGGGGACTGTGTCTGACCATTTCTGTAACTTTTGACAATCTGACATTCATGCCCTGAATAGCCAGCTGTGCAGAGGTGAGAAAGGACGCAGGGTTTGAAATTCTCTCTCTCTCTTTGTGGCACTTTTCATGTGACTATCCGAGTGCAACATTATGGATGCCCTGCTGCAGAGACTGTCTGAAATGTGCAGCATTATCCCCTTATTTAAACGATATTGCATCTCCAGTCTATGACGGCCTTCCAGTGTTGCAGTTCGGAGCATTTATTAACACTTTTGATTTCCAATGGGTCGGACAACACATTGAATGAACTAGTTCTGATCGAGTAGACCCTGGCCCTTAGGTCTGAGGGAAGAGATGAAAGTGAATGACTGGGTGTACAAAGGGTGCTATGCAAAGGGACTGCCTCCTGTCTACAACAAACAGTAAACATTGGTATCTTTTAACCATGTCTGTGATCTTTCCCTGTCCTTAACAAAGTATACCCAAACATAAAATCTGTTGTTTTGAAAGGTATTGACATACAGCCTATTTTGTAGTTTAGGTATGAGGATTTGCTGGAAATGTCTAGTGAAAAGCTGGTTTCCTATGTGCTATATCCAGCCGCATGCCTTGAAACAACCCTGAAAAAATAGTGTCAGAGTCTGATCATGATCACAGTGATTCATGAGGTTTTGTTCAGTAGAAATGACCCTAGGTAGAGAGTGCACTTTTATGATTTGGGAACTTTAACGTAAATACAGTGGAGCACACATGTGCGAGGAATAGAGAAGACATAGGAGCAATTTCTAACATCGGCCCAGAAACAAAGTCATGTGAAAATGGAGTGGCAGTGGCACATGTAATATAGGGAAGATGTGACATAATTTTCAAAATTGGCTTAATGAAGACCAAAGTGGATGACCGAAAAAGAGGAAAGTTGAACATAGACAGGGGATGCGATTTATACTGTAATTACATCTCATGTATCTTGATCAGTGTACACTGCTTTCCCACTGGCTTTTGATGAGTTGTTCTTTTATCCTATACTCCATGCAGGCCAAAAAAGAGGCCTTTTAAGTGATAATAGGCTTCTCTATAGATAAGTGGTTAGGGCAGAGGGCTCTCTGATATAGATAGGGACATTAAAGAAAGATGATAGAGGTACATGGTATTTTTCCAGTAGGATGAATGACACCTTCAGTAACGCACCAGAAATTAATGTTGAATTATACAATTTATTGGCAAAAATGAGGAGTAAGGAATCTTCTGAGAAACAGCTCACACATATTCTCCTGAATTCATTTAGTTAATTCATTCATTACATTCCAGATCAAAGCCCTATTCAGGCCAATTGTCTGTCATTGTGGGACAATTTAGCCTGGTTCCTCACCTTTTCAGAAACTCCATATATTCTGTGTGCTTGATGAGACCCGTCCTCATCATGATCGTCTGAAAACATTGTCGGTCGATGGCCCACAGCTTCACATTTGTTAGAGCTGGAAAGAAGAATACACATAAGCAATGTCATGAAAGACAGTTTTCACCCTCAGGTAATCACAATAATAACAGTTTTATGCTTTGTGCATATACAGTGTGAATATAGTGAATATCATATGCACTTTAAAGCATTTGATACTGAACTTGAAATTTGAGAAGAATCATAGTTGTGTCATGGCATGTGTGAATGAATTTAAACTAAAACCCTACTGAAATCTCTGTTCAGAGAGTGAGGTAGAGAGGTGAGAATCTGTGAACCTTTAGATACTCTTTTAGTTGCAATAACTGTCATCCAAATGTTTTCTCTACCTGCTGATCAGCCCTGCAGAGCAAATAGGAGGTATTCTGGACAATTACTCTTTACACAGCAGCTGGAGTTAATTGGTATTTTTGGAATACCTTGCATGGATGGCTTGCTTCAAGTCATGCTACAGCATTTTAATTGGGTTTGAGGTCAGG
Source organism: Siniperca chuatsi (assembly GCF_020085105.1). Classification (NCBI taxonomy): domain Eukaryota; kingdom Metazoa; phylum Chordata; class Actinopteri; order Centrarchiformes; family Sinipercidae; genus Siniperca; species Siniperca chuatsi. The sequence goes on from NC_058052.1 coordinate 17,485,643, forward strand.
AATCTGACTTAACTATGCCAACGTTGTTGTTTTTTTTAGTTAAAGCCCTTGAGTTACTGATTGCTCTTTGTGTTAAGAGCAATTATCAAACTGTGTAACAAAAGTTATGTTAAGTTTCAAATCACAAACAGCTACCCTGATATTCTTCTGTACAATTTCCTGGAACAATTTGGAAATAATTGTTCCTTCAATGATTGCAATCTGCGCTGCCCCCGAGGCACCGACTCCAAACAATAATACTGTCTATACATGGAATGGATTGAGGTTAAAGTGTTGGTATGCAGAGTTTTTCTTTTTTTCGTTTAAATATAGCAATCTTTGCAGAATACCCTTCAAAGAGCAGAAATAGTGCTAGCTAAATCTCTTCCACTGTTTTCATTTTTATGCCTGACTGTTGATTGATGGAGGCCTGGGTCTTTCAAAATTCCTTTTCTTGCCATTTTTAATGTTTCAAACCTCAACAGCTCTTTCTCTGGGGTCCTCTGTAGTCACTTTTGATCAGAATATATTATTTAGATCGCTGTTGTGAAGAGCAGACTCTGTTGGAACCAGGCCATGTGGGTTTTAATCAGAGCAATGGACCTCTAACCCAAACCTGAATGTCATTATATCTCCACCAATTGGGTTGCTGGGGCAGAAACTTAACAAAACATGGCAAAACCTCATATTTCATCCAGCTGAGCCATATTGTATAGTGACTTCCAGAAGTCAGTGCTTCACTTTGGTAATAGCAGTTTGTGGTAATTAATTAACAACTTTGGTGTTTCTCAATTGTATCATTATCTTCTGCAAGAGAGACTCTTGTTTCAATTTAAGTGTTTCAATTGTGCAGTTGTACAGTAGACTGTGAGGAGTAATAAGAAAGAAGATAGAGAGAATCCACAGTCTGACCCCAAAACAAATCTGGAGATCCCCAGGGAGCCCCATGGCCACAGGGACATGTAGTAATATTAGAAAAAAACCCATCAGATAAGAGTCAGTCTACTTGGTATTTTGTCTGAGTGTGTATGTCTCTTGCTAGAGCTTTTCACTCTATCTCATCTTCCCAGTGTGACACTTCTTAACAGAGTTTTAAAGATAAAATTGAGTTTTGTATTTACTGATTATAGGAAAATTATTTTTCGCTCGTTGTCCTTAACAGTGAAGTCACAGTGCATGCTTAGCTACAGAACAGCACCCCTGCAGCTGATGGGGAATCAGTGTGTCACTTTAGGAGGATGAATGCTGGGCCTGCAGTTTAATGGGCATTCTTTAATAGCGTATATTTGATACTGCTACACTTAATAAATCTGATGGTCACTCACACACACACAGCACACCAACTTTTGTTTAGCTATTCTTGTGAGTACAGAGGATTACCTTATAAAAGTTTAAGATTTTACAATTTTTAGAATTACTTTTAGGGAAGGATAATGGCTAATGTAGACAACTGACCAGTTGAGGGTTAAGGTTAGAGTTGAATTGTTGTCTGTGATAACCTGGCAAATATTAGTAATTTTTAATATTGCTCCATGAGCACACATACACACAAAAATGTACACTTGTGCTAACACACAAACTCATATACTTAAGGTTTTTATGTACATATTTACATACAGTACATGCGTGCAAGTGAGTGAGCACACCCCCACAGACACCACAAATCTTTCTCTGCAGACCAAGAGTTTGGCAGCACTTCAAAATAGGGCCAAACCACAGGAGAAATGCCCTCATTACGCAGCCTGACACTGTTTTTAGTTATAGAGACTTTCTTGGAGCCCAAACCACACGGCATGACATAAAAATGTATACAGACACAGATGTGTGGATACACAGATATGCAGACATCCTTTACAAGCACACACAAACATCAGATACACACAGAGATACACATTGAGGATGCACATACACACAGATGCACATAAGTATGTCTTCTTAGATATAAATACACATATGCTGCTGTGTGTACATACACATAACCATGCACACGCGTACAAATAAACATTTTATTTTTACAAGTAACACGCACTGTAAAAATGTAAAATTATACACTATGAAATACTGTTGGCACAAAGGATTGTAACACTGCTGCCAAACACACATGTTCCACAATATTTCTCCTCCTTGCAAGCTTTCCAAAGGCATTATTTTCAATTATTTTTTTAACTATAGTGTATCTGGATCTAGTTATGTCTTATGTAATCTAAAGGTTATTTCTGTAGGGGTGAGGTGGACAAATTACTCCAAGGTAGACTGCAGACCCAGTAAACCTAGTATATGTTGATAGGTCTAGAGAGAAATTATTAGAGTAGCCTTCTAATTTGACCCCGAAGCAACAAGAGTGGAAGGTTAGACATCCTTGCCCACTATGCAGTGTGCAATGGCAGAAAGTGGGCGTATGGGGCACTGGGAAATAAGATATGTAGGGAGCCTGCAGCGCACCGCAGTAGGTAAACGTATTATTTGGAGTCTTGACTAAATTGCAGTGAGACTCAGGGAGCTAGTTATCCTGTAGTGATGGCGCGATGAATGTCTTAATACTCATGGGATGCCGCCCATTAGCTTCATAGCTTTCTGGATACACATAACACCCCAGGCAGTGCTGTAGAGATGCAAGGATGTTGTCTGTGAAAGGTTTTGAGGAATTGGGCAGTGTGTTGTTCCAGTGGGATGATCATTTGGGCTTCAACAGCCATGTAATGGTGGACTGTAAATGCATGCAACATTAAACCCACAAGTGTATACTGTATATACATGGGGTACACAAAAAACAGGAACACCTGTGAATTTATTGCAATTATTGCATTGCAGAGTGTCGAAGTATTTGATGCACGTCAATTAACGCTCATAGCACACATGCCGTCATGCAGACAGAGGAGGTAGTTAAGATACAGTAGGATGTGCCAGTCTGGTGATCAAATGTGACAAAATTGCTGCTTTTGTGAAAAATTGGCTCTCGTCGACACTGTGAAAGTGGCCTCTTTACGTGCACCACCCTGCGGCCACCAGAGTGGGCTTACATTGAAGATAACGGGTGCGGGTGTTTTGATGCGTGTTATATACAGCCGTGTGTTGTGCTTTATTGTTCATTACATCGCAAATATCACATTATGATAGTTCAAACATCAAAATTGCTGCTTTTTTTTTACTTTATGTGCATGTAAAGTGTTAATTGACATCAATCTGTATTATAAATTTTCCACTCTAAATTAAATCTGGAGTGTGGAACTTTTGTCTCCCCATTCTGGCAGTGAGAGTAATTACACAAATACTGTCGACACATGCTTATGATGTATGCCTACAGTGAGCTCGCCACAGGCTCGTGTTCAAAATACAGAGACATTTCCACAGTTCTAAGACAATAATCCAGTATTTAGGTAGTAAATGTAATAGCTACATAGCCTACTCCAAATATTTTATCAAGCTGTCCAAGAGCAGTAACGTGACATCTGTGTCTGCCCTCAGTCCCTTCTCTCAGTGCTCTCCAAGGAAAAGCTAAAGCTACACCAGTGGTTATCCGGGTTTGTCCTCACCATCACCTACTTTCTTTTTTAGAGAGTAATCCTTCCTCTGAATGCCAAGTTTCTTTTTTATCTGGAGCATCAGAAACTTTTCTTGGACTCTTCTTAGGTTTCACTCCTAGTTGCTGTAGCTTACTCCATCGCTACGGTTGCTCCAGAGCCATGTAGAGAGAGTTGCGTCATCTCTGTTCAATTTCAATTCAAGTGGCTTTATTGGCACGACTGCATGCAATACAACATTGCAAAAACATATTAACACAAACTATGCAATCATAATAAACAAAATACACAATAAACAATGCTCAATAATAAACATTCTCTCCAATTGACCTTTTTTTTTTTTTTACAGCAATGGCGGATTGCAGAGCTCTCTACATGACTCTGGATTGCTCCCTGCTTCTGCTCTGGCAAACCAATCATTCCTGATTGGCATAAAACGCATAATTTCCAGTGTGCCAGCACGGGAATGTCGCCACAGACGCCAGATTAAAAAATTCTGTATACTGCAAAATACAGAGAGATTTACTTGGCGGTGATAGGCTTAATTAGCATTGTGTGAACACGTTTGGCAAGGGCTTGAATGTAACGGACGTTCATTTATATTTAAAAGTCCCGCACTCGAGCTTTAAACTCATTCTAATCTCAATATGCACCCTGCTGATGACTGTTTCACACCTATTTTCTCTTTGCCCCTGAAAGCTCCTCTAAATTGAACGTAATCCCCCCTCAGAATAATGGACGGCTATTCATAGCCATGCTGAGCACGTTATCATTATCAATTTCTTGTGCGCCTCCTTTCCTTCCTTCTCCTTGATGCAGTGATTTTAATCCCTCACCCTTCAATTTTTCCAAATTATTTGCAAAAATAGAATAGTGTTGATTGTGAATACTGCCAAAAATAGACAACTAGCTCCCTTTGCATGCCTGGCCCCAAAAGAGAGGATCTGTGTTTAAGCGTGAGAGATAATACAAATATGGATGTCGCCAACAAGATAGAATGCAGGACAAGGCATGTATGCAGTGGAAGGAGTCACTCATTCATTTGGCTCAGTCATAATTGTAACTTAATTTCAGCCTAGGGAATTATGCAAATGCTCCATGTGTGTTTGTTCTTGTAATCAAATTTTTGCTCATTAAATTATATAAATATAGGGTGAGATCAACAACATTTTTTCTCTGTACTCTGGTTTTGACAGTTTACATCCAGACAGCGTGGGGTTTGGAAACATCAAAACGTGTGCGTTACTGTGACTGTAATCTTGATTTCTGTTGTGAGTGCAATAAGTTTTAATGGGGTTTATAATGACTCAAAACAGCCTACATCTGGCCCATGATGATTCAGCTGAAGTATAAAGCATCTGCCATTTGCACTGCAGAAAACCCACATTCAAAAGCACCACAGGGCTACATGAAAGTGGTACTTAAATAAAGATTAGGCCAGAGTCTCAAGCAGTGAAGTGTACAAGGAAACTTGTACACTTTGATGACAAGAAATATATTTGTTAGTAACATCTAACTATAAAGGATGGAATCTCTATCTGTCTTTCTTTCTTTCTGTATGTCTGTCCTTCGATTTTCTCGACAACCATTTGTCCGATCGATTTCACACTTGGCAGATGTATTGCTGAGGACCCAAGGCAAGGCAAGTTTATTTGTATAGCGCAGTTCAACAACAAGTCAATTCAAAGTGCTTTACATAAAAGCAACATAGGGCAATGTAAAAAGACATTTAAATGCAAAGAGTTAAATAGAAAATAAAACAACTATAAGGGAAGGAATTTCTGTCTGTCTGTGTGTATATGTGTGTGTTTGACTGTCCTTCGCATATCTCAAGAACTGTTCATCTGATCGACGTTACACTTGGCGGGTGTATTGCTGAGAACCCAAGGGAGTGTAAAGTCAGTCGGATGAGCGGTTCTCGAGAACGCTGCAAGCAGCAATACCGGGAGCCAAGCAATTGGCCTGTTCCAAACGGGCATGCACTCGGAATGGCCACGCCCCAAACGGGCACTGCACTAGTAGTATTAACACAGTATAATGCGCTGGTCAATGTACATCACTGTGTATACATTATTTGACAGTAAAACAGTTCTAAAATATGCTTCCTCTCTTTCTCTCCATGTTCATCTAATAGATGCAGGGAAATCTGCATTTATTATCTGCCCACTGCTGTGCCTGTAGATACATTTTCTAGAGGAAAAAAAAATAAGATCATCACAGATGACAGATATGTATTTTGACACAATACTGCAAAGTCTTCAGTTGTGATTTCTGTTCATCTTCCTCTCCCACTTTTACAACGTTACCATGCAGGTAATCAAATCATTGTCACACAGCAAAGAAAATGTGTTAAAAAACCTTGGAAATATAATAATAATAATAATAATAAAACTTTATTTATAGAGCACTTATCAAAACAAAGTACAAAGTGCTTCACAACAAGAAAAATAAAATAACAGTGAATGACGAAATATAAAGAAATAAAACACATGAAATACAGAAAAGCAATAAAATAAACAGTAAAATAAACAGCCAGTTCACGTAAAATCAGGATATGCTTTCAGATAAAAATGTGTTTTGAGACGAGATTTAAACGAAGACACTGACTCAGACAATCTAATTTCTTCGGGCAAGTTGTTCCAGAGCCTCGGGGCCCTGATAGCAAAAGCTCTGTCCCCCTTAGTTTTCATCCTGGACTCAGGAACAGACAGGAGACCCCTGCCCGAAGATCTCAAACTACGTGAAGGTTCATAAGGGATTACAAGGTCTAAAATATAATCTGGGGCCAGGCCATGAAGAGCCTTAAAAGTAATCAACAAGATCTTAAAATCAATCCTAAAACCAACAGGGAGCCAGTGTAAAGAGGCTAAAACAGGTGTTATGTGGTCATACTTCTTGGTCCTGGTTGCCAGCCTAGCAGCTGAGTTTTGTACAGTCTGCAGTCGTGTCAGAGCTTTTTGATTAAGACAAGTGAACAGGCTGTTACAATAATCAAGGCGTGAGGAGATAAAAGCATGCACAACAGTTTCTGCATCACTAAGATTTAAAATAGATCGTATTTTTGCAATGTTTCTGAGGTGATAGAAGCATGATTGGACAAGCTTAGTGATATGTTGCTCAAAACATAAATTGCTATCAAACAGGACACCAAGATTTCGTGCAACAGGCTTGATATGTTGTGACAGGTTACCAGAGGATGGCAGTATTTGTTTAGTGATGTGTTGGGGCCCAATAACAAGGATTTCAGTTTTATTTGAGTTGAGCTGAAGAAAATTTATCGACATCCAATTTTTATGTCAGACAGGCAGTCCTGCAGAGAACTCAGCATACTAAGGTCAGTGGGCTTGACAGGGAGGTACAACTGTGTGTCATCCGCATAACAATGAAAAGAAATACCATGTCTGCGGATTACATCACCCAAGGGAAGCATGTATAAGGAGAACAATATTGGTCCCAGAATTGAACCTTGAGGCACACCATACTTGATATGGGAAAAGGATGACTTGAAGTTATTAATGCTAACACAGAATTTCCTATTGGACAGGTAAGATGCGAACCAGTCTAGTGCAGTTCCAGATATGCCCACCCAGTGCCTCAGTCTGTCTAAAAGAATGCCATGATCAATTGTATCAAAGGCAGCACTTATGTCCAACAGCACAAGAATTGAACACATGCCTGCATCTGCAATCATTAAAAGGTCATTAGTGACTTTGAGAAGGGCTGTCTCAGTGCTGTGGTGTTGACGAAAGCCAGGTTGGAACTTTTCAAAGGTATTATTGTTTTCCACAGCAGCAAGGAGCTGCTTAGATACAAGTTTTTCGAGAATCTTCGAAATAAAAGGCAATTTGGATATTGGGCAGTAGTTATCCAGGAGGGTGGGATCAAGCCCAGGTTTTTAAGACTGGCTGGACACAAGCTGTTTTAAAGAAATCAGGGACGCAGCCAGTAGACAGCGAGCTGTTAAAAATAATTTGTAAAAGGGGCGCAATACAATCCATAACTTCCAATAGAAACCTAGTTGGGATTTTGTCCAGAGGGCTGGAGGATACTCTCATAAGAGACATGATGTCTGCGAGTTCGGGCAGAGTAACAGCAGAAAAATTGCTCAAAGAATCCCTGAGCGGGTGATCCACATCTAAAAAGGCAGGATTGGGGTGATATCAGATCTTATTAACTCCACCTTACCAGCAAAGTGCAAAAGAAACTTTTCACAATCAGCATCACACTCAGCAGGGGCACAAGGAGAGGCAGGGTTAACTAACTGATCCACAGTCTTAAACAGGAATCTGGGGTTGTGCTGATGGGCAGAGATAAGTGCAGAGAAATGGCATGTTCTTGCATCCTTCACCATCCTATTATAAAGGCGTAATAACTCTTTCATGGCCACAAAGTGGACCTGGAGACGTGATTTCTTCCATCTGCGTTCTGCTCTTCTGCAATTCTTTTTACAGCTTCAATACTGTCATTTAACCATGGCTGTTTTCTAGTCTTTGAGTTTTGTCTATTTTTAAGAGGAGCTATGAGATCTAAGGTTGAAGAACACTGGTAGTTAAAATAATCAACCAAATCGTTGGTGTTGGAGGAATCGGGAAACACACTGCCCGGAGGATTGAACCGTGTACAGAATTTTAAGGCACTATGCTCATTAAGGACGCGTGTGTACTTAGAGCGGGATAAGACAGAACTGGTAGCCTCTAATTCACAATTGAAAACAATGCATAGGTGATCAGATACAAACATGTCCCTGGTTTCCACAGATGGGGTTTTCAGGCCCAAAGTAAAGACTAGGTCTAAGGTGTGGCCATGGGAATGAGTTTGGCCAGACACATGTTGTTGTAAGTTGAAAGAGTTAGTGATATTTAAAAAATCAGCAGCAAGGGCATTAGAGGAGTCATCAACGTGAATATTAAAGTCACCACAAAGAACAATTCTATCATAATTTAACACAAGACTGGATAAAAACTCAGGGAGTTCCAACAAGAAGGAGCCAGCTGGTTTAGGGGGGCGATATATAATAGCAAATATGACTGGGAGGGGGCCACCAAGTTTAAACATGAGCACTTCAAAGGAGGAAAAATCATTGCAAGCTATGAGGTCACACTTAAAATGCTTCCTATAGACAGTAACAAGGCCCCCACCTCGACCACAGACCCTAGGGCAACTAAAGCAGTCATAATCAGGAGGGCACAATTCAGCCAGCTGACTGTGATCACCAGGATGTAGCCAGGATTCAGTTAAAAACATAAAGTCTAACTCAGTGGAAGAGATAAAGTCATTTAAAATAAACGTTTTGTTAGAGAGGGATCTTACATTCAGGAGAGCCATCTTAAAAAGTCTGTGCTGGTTCAGATTTGATGTTGAGACTGGAGGTCGGGTTCTGGCCCGGATCTTTATTAAGTTATTATTGTCGCTGTGTCGGTTGTGTCTGTTTCGCACTAAGGACCTGTCCGAAATTACCACAGGAATGTTAAAGGTGGCACTAGAGGCAGCCGGGCTCCAGATAGCAGCACTATGATCAGTCCACAAGGGGGCGGTAGTGACAGCAGAGAGTACGTGGCTGTTTATTGTGGGCAGAGTAGAGGAAGAAGAAGAGCGAGGGGAAACAGGTGATGTAAATAGTCAACTAAGTGAGGAGGACAGCACAGCGTGCTGCAGGTTAGCCGCTAGCATGCGACTACCTGACTTGTTTGGGTGGAGACCATCTCGTGCAAACAAGGAAGAACGATCCCAGAATAAGTTAAAGTTGTGAATAAAACTAACGTCATGGGTGCTGCAGACAGACTGGAGCCAGGTATGAAGGCTGAGGATCCTGCTAAAACGGCCAATTCCCCGACCCAGTGTAGGAATTGGACCCGAAATGAAAGCATGCTTTCCGGTGCTGTTGAGCAGGTCAAAGAGGTGGATGAAGTCTGCTTTCGTCAGCTCCGATTGCTGACGGGCGGTGTCATTTGTGCCGACATGGACTATGATTTTCGTGATAGTCATCGGGAGTGCAGCCAGAAGTCCGGGAGCTTTTTCGAGGATGTCGGGGTCGTTGCTCGGGAAAGCAGCGTGTGAGCGCATTAGCGAAGCGGATATTCCTCACTATGGAGTCTCCAACGATCAGCGTGGTTGGGGGGATGAGAGGAGGCAGAGTCGATGATCGTGGAGCCCGCCGAGTCCCATCAGCCGTCCCTGGGATAGTTGTGGCCGGGGACTGCTGCGGCGAGGGGGCGGCGTCCTCCTCAGCAGAGGTGTTCGCTGCCGTCTCAGGACGAATGAGACCCCCAGAGCTTCTCCTGATCACGGCCTCTTTCAGTAACTTGCGGCGAGAGGAGGAGGAAGACTTGGCTGCTGGAAGATGGGGGCGTCCCTCCAGTGGAGGAAAGTCCTGCGTGTCCAGGATGTCAAACCTGTTGGCCAGCGGGAGGTCCCGATGTGAAGGTGGAGGAGTTGGGCGCTTTGCACCATGTCTGTCCTTACAGGCTACGGTCCAGTGCTCCGGTTGGCGTGGAGTCGAACTCACCGGAGCCTTCTCACCACCCCCGCATTCCGGCTTGCGCAGCCAGAGGAGCTGAGGACCGCCAGGTGTTTTGCCTGGGCCGAGGCGACGGTGGAGAACTCCAGGATGAGCTTGTCTTTTTCTCTGAGCTCGGCTTCCAGACAGGCGATACTTTTCCTCAGCTTTGAGACGGTAAGGTGACAAGATCCACACTCAGCCATCATTTAGTCCGTGAGAGTGCTTCAGAGCTTAAAGTCCACAGTAAAGTCCATGAAAGTGCTACAAGCTTAAAATCCTTGGTAAAACCGACCGGCTAGCCTAGCCGCCGGGCTAAAAACAAACCTAGCTAAGCTAGCAGCAGTGGAGGCAGTCCGGTAAACCACGTGGAGTTGCAGCCAGCTTAAAATTACTTAAGATCCACACGTCCGATGACTGAAAACTTTTTCCAAGTTAGAACATATAGGTAAAGCGGTGGCCAGGAAAGCAGTGTGGCCTAGAAAACCTGGCTTAAAAACTCGATAAAATATCAATTTATGATGGTTTAAGACGAAGTTTCTAGCGACGCTTCTGCCGGGTACACAAAAACGCCGACACATATATTAATCAACATGTGTCTTTGGTGCTATGTTGGTTATTAGGACGTGCACGACTGTGAATTATCATTTTAGCACTTGTAGATGATTAGCCTGGGGTTATACAGCTCTGAGAGAAGGAGTGGCATCTCCAAAATAATTAGTGAGAGCACCCACCATAGGAATTTTCACTCTGGAATATTGTTCTAATGTTTGGGTTTGAGGGCATTTGAATTGGTTTTCACTGTCACTCTAAAAAACCTTTCCCACTGTCAAATCTGTGACTTGTCTACTCCTGCAACTTAATTTTTGTCATTAACATTTTCTCCTAACCCCCCTTCCCTGTAATGTGTAAGAAAATGAAAAAATCAACTGTTCTCTTCTCACTGGCTGAGACACAAACACACTCGCACAGTCACATACACACTTAAATCACATAGTAACGTGAACTCTACTCCTTCGAGGCTTCCTACATGTCTTGTTTTGGAAAGCGTTAAGAGAGCAATGCTGTCAGGGCTGCAGGGTGGAAGAGTGTAATCTCCTTTCCCCCTAAGTCATTAATAACATCAGCCAAGTCTGATTACATCTGGATGAGCTCTTTAGAGCGTGAGAAAGCAGGGCAGGTCATTTACACCAGACAGTGTCACAGAGTCTAAAGAAAAAGGAAAACATTAGAGGAATTTGCTTCATAATTATGGATCTAAGTTATTTTTATTGAGGCTTAAAGGAAACTAAAGATAGTGTAGGACTGTCATATACACTGAGCCATGTTTGGCAGTAGTTGAAATGTGTAATTAGTTTCTAAAATTCACAATTGATCAATTGATTTACATGATTTGTTGTGAACTGGAGCATTGCATGTCTGTAGTTAGGGTGGTAGCATGTGCACTCATAACAGCTTTCACGTCACAGTGAATCCCAACACAGAAAACTAGCTGGCTTAATCCATTGCAGTCTCCAGCTGCCAGTTCTGCCAATGCTCGTCCCACGTGGGAAACAGGAGTCCATGGACTTGGAGCAACAGCTGCTTGAGAAATATTGAGCTGAACAGCATCCCACCCGCCATCCACCCACATTGCTCACCTAGGATAACCCATCTTTTTGTTTGTTTTTTTAAAATAAAAAAGACACCTAGACATATGGGAGTCATAATATTTAAATGCATAAATCTAACACTGAGCACAGACAGGATACTCTCGTTACATTTTGGTCGGAAACTTCGTGTCAGAGGCTGATTGAATAAGAGTATTCCTAAAAGCGTGCTTTTAGCTTTCTCTGTCTTGGAGAGTCCCAAGATAAAAAAACATTTACCACTCACTCTCTGTAACATCAACAAAAGTCACTCCCAACCTTTATTCATCAATTATAGCCAATCTTGTTTGGAAGTTTATCATAAACATGCTCACATTTAGAAGACTGGAGTTTGGTTGGGTGAAATAAATATTCCAATAGTGGTCCAGTTAGCTCTGTGATTGCAGATTTGCTAATGTTATTCATATCTGAAACAAAGCAGTATACTTAGCCAATTTCCAGCTTAAAGACTTTGACAACTTGAGTAGGGAGCCTGTAATCTTATGGACAATTTATTTTGGCTAAACTCCACATTTGCAGACAAATATATAAAGGTTAAAGGGACATCTGGACAGTACTGTACAGCAGTGGTACTATATTTTTCAGTACATTGGAATAAGAGCAATCCAATCCAATGGACTTAGTAGTACTGAAGTACATCACTGATGGAGGGTGTTAAGCATGATGCAGAGTGAACAGACATACAGTTGTCTTAAACCTCCAATGGATGGGAGAAACAAGCAAACATTATGTGGGCAAGTATTTTAATCATGGGGATAAATTAGTGACATTGCAAATGCAGTGGTAATAGCTATATGGTGGAATATCATTGTCATATATTGTATTGTCATATTTTCTTTTGATGTGTCAGAAGTCCTCATAATCCTTTAATGTAGATTCATAAAGGTGAGAGAGTAGGCTGCCACTGCAACAATTCCACTCAGATTCACAGCGATGGTTTATTTAATGATTCATGTTTCACTTGAAACAATGAAGGAGGGGGGAGGGGGGGTCATAGTCCAAGAAGAAAAGTGAAATTTCTCTTTGCGGAGTTAATGAATGGTAGACAAGAAAAGACAGAAATGAATAAGAACAAAAGAACATTGTGTTATATAGAGCAAACCCTGTTAACACATTGTTCTTTTTAAAAGTCTTTAATCATCCCAATCAAATTTTAACAGGCTCCTGTCTTTTGTTCAAAAACATGTTTCAGTAAAAGGAATTCATCTCTTCTTTTCTGCACAGATTTCATTTCATGGTTTCATGATGTAAGTACTGCTACCTGAGCTGATGACGTCAGTGGTTAAGGACAACTGCTTCAATGTAGGGGTAACAAAGGAAACATCCAAACTATCCACTCCCTGCAGCATAAATAATAGTTTTCCCGTCGGTTTGTGAGATAAATTTTAATTGTTTGTTGTCCTCATCGTTATAAACAATCAACCAGAAACTATTTGCCACAGAGGAAGTCAGTTTGAATAACCTGATAAATTTCAGTCTGCCCGGCTGTAGAAAATCAAATGGAGGAAATGAAGTGTGTTTGCTATTCATCAGCAAGTAGGTTATTTTTAGGCCCTGCTCTAGGTTGTATCATTTCTATACAGTATATAGGTGGTGCTGTGGTCTACTCAAACTCCACACTGAAATCTGTCACATTATTGATTTGTAGTCAAATATCCTGAGAACAATGTAAAACCACATGTCCAGATTTAGTCATGTAATATCTCAAGATAATATCCTACTGAATTAGTTAACCATAGTGTCTACACTAAAATTACTACAAACACATGAGTATTTTCTTTTTTCAGTTCTGACGACAATAAGAAATAACTTGTTGTGTCTTTGTTGAATTTCACAAGGCCTTCTGTCAGTCAAGGCTGATGTTTTGCCATCTGCTGAGGCAAAAACATCAAATCTCTGCACCCAAAAATACAGAGCAAAGCCAGAGTGATAATTCCCCCCCACTGCTTTGCCAGAATGTGTTGAATACATGTTTTTGTGTCTGTGTGTGAATGAGTGACTGCATACCAGCATGTGTGCACATATTCATCATTGTATATGTGTGTTGTTCACTTTTTTGTTTAAAGAAACAGCAATTATTCTGACAAGATGCCTCTTTACTCTGCAGGAGTCCTACATTCAGCTCTGTTTCTGTGAAATCCATTAAAAACTGTTCATTATAGGAAGAAAATAGTGGCCCAGAGATTATAAATGTCTTTCTCTCTGTTAATGGATCTTGTGTAGAAAATTCTACCATGTTTCAAATATTATAACATCTAACCTATAAATGACATGATAGTCTGTGTCCCTTAATTAGTATAAAGTTGTGTTTTTGTACAGTAATCCAGTAGTCATCTTTCTGCCACAAACGGACTACATGAGTACAGCAGCAGATGTTCAAGCAAGCGGCATCCTAACTGAAGACCCGCCTTGATGAGAGCACTGACAGTTTTCATTTTCAATTTCATGTTCAAGAGTGTGACATGTATATGTAAATGCAAAAACTGGGGGCGCTGTTTTGCTTATTGCATTTGAATATTGTCCACTGTACAGCAGGTTACAACTTTGAAAATTAAATGTCAAACAGCTTTTCCATTTTCATTTTAATATAATCATAGAACGCCCATAAAAGTATGTGAAAATGAAAACTGGATTATTGCATTTTAATGTTTACTCAAATAACATATACACATGTAAAATTATAATGCTATTGTGGAATAACATTTTCATTTTTAAGTTTACATTATCATTTGAATATAGCATATATATATGCTTCCATACCAAATGCCCTTATTGAACCCCTATTTGTAGGTACTTCATTTGCTATAGCTCTTTTGTGACAGATGTTTCTAATTTGGTGTATTAAATTAGTTTAGTGCTAACCAAGCTAACGATTGTCCTAGTTGTCTGATCCTAACATGTTGCTAATACAACATTCTTTACTTTTGGGCTAACTGTATTTCACTCTTTGTACATGAACTCTTGTGGACTCCATGTTCATGTTTACTAGATTAATTACTGTCTTGTACTTTCACTGTTTCTTCCCGCAACCCTGTCTCCCAGAAATAACGATCATATGTTACAAATTTGCAACTGCAAATATGTTTCGAGACACACTCAGTGCCACCTGAATTACGTTTTTTATCAACATAATGAGGAAACGTTTTGTATCTGTATATATAGATATAATATCACAGTTTATTCACCATCATCCACTCAATCCACAACTCCTCCTGCTCTGTATTTACAATTTCACTCTCCTCCTCCATGTTTTCTTGTCACTCTCTTCTGTGGCGGTTGGCAAACCATCTTAGAGGTGCATTACCGCCACCAACTGTTGCTCTCATGTCACATGAGAACGTGGTAAGCAGTCCTGCAGACCAAATCATGTTACCTTGCAAGGCAGCTGTATTCGCGAGATCACACAAGAATCCAGCCCTGATTTGCTACATAGCCTGCCCCGAATATATGGCAGAGACACTAAGGGATAGCTCCTGCAGTGGAAACGGTATTGCCAAAATCTCTACCGGTGGACACATTTCTGCCATTGCACGGTATATACCATCCTATTGCCCAACCTTATCATTCACGTCTCATGGGGCATGAAATTAAGTTTGGTTTTTGGAGGGTGAAGGTCGGAAAATAGAAATTTCATTGCTTATCAGTCAGTTACTTTAATTGTATTTTATGGTACCAAACATTAAGGCCTTTTGACTGCCCTATTCTGTGGTCAGACCAGAATTGGCAAGACAAAATTTACTTGAAAACTGTGATGAAGGCAGGTGGAACAGGATGAGCAAGAGGTGGGCAAGATTGCAAATATAAGCTGCTAGAGCGAGCAAAACATACAGCATGTTCTGCTGCTTGTATCTTTTTCTCATCCAGTTAAGAACAACAATCAGTCCTTCTTGGATGAAAGGTCAGTCCCACCTTCTCTCAGACTGACTCAACATTAGTGAGTCTAGAAATTTGGCTACAGATGGCTACATGGTCTGCGTCCTAGTCCACTGGACCACACCTGTCTGAACGTTGCACTGGGAAAATGAAACTAAATTCCAGATTTAAATCTGTAACAAGCATTTTGTTCCACACTCATCGACTTTGATTCTCAAGGCTCCATTTTCTACACTGTGTGAGAAACAGCTTGCTTACAGAATTCCTTTTTCATAGATAGATCAACAAGTTAAAAAAAAATCAATAATCCATAAAACAGCTAAGGGTGTGAGTCATACATGCTCCAGTTCGTTCCTTGGAGGATTAGCTTTCATGTTCCTGTGATCACTGTCAGCATCTGAAACCCCATTTACACTTGTCATTTCAAGTGTCTTGTATCCAGATGAAATCCAGATTGGATTGAAGACACTTAGCCAAATATATGTGTCTCTGTTGGCTACATGCAAATCCAGGATGGCACTACTCCAGTTCAGAGGGGGGTAGTAATGCACCTTAAACTGTTAACTGCCAAAAACACCAGAAGACAAATAACTTAATTAACAGTTAGCTAACAAATAACTATCCATAAACTAACACAGATGTATTGGTGAATTGTATTTATGAATAACGAGCAGGATAAAAGTTTTATCGTCTTCTCTGACTGTCTCTGTCGATAGCGCTGTCGACTGGCTAATTTCAGTGTAACTTTAGCTGCCATTAACACAAGGGACAGACACTGTAGAGGCTACTTCCACGAAGCGCTTACTGACGTAGTTACACTGATCAGACAGATGCATTTACACCTTTTCAGCATCTGGCTAGAATGTGTCTCGGAAGGCGATTTGAGTCAGCAAATTTCAATCTATCTTGAGTTCTTGGGTGCATTAACATTTAGCTTTTGTAAAAGCAGATTGTTATTCAATCTGCCCAAGACGCATTAAGTAACTAAGTGTAAATGTTGTATAAGATTCCAGACAAGTAGCACCTGATTCAAAGTATTGCTAAGAGAAGCAGCTCCACAAAGTTTCCTGAGCCATGTTCCTCCACTGATACTGAGGTACAGCTTCACCAGCAAATAATGTTTTTTATAAAGCAAATGTGTCCCAAAATTGTGTCAAAAAAGGCAAGCAATGCAAATTTTCCCCTGGATAATGCAAAACAGGTAGACAGACTAAGTAATCCTTCAACACAGAGAGCTGTCCTAAGTTACCCAACATTCCCCCAGAGCAAAATTCATGTTCACATTATTAGCCTGTCCATATTGTCACATGAGACTATTAGCATAAAACATGCCCAAGAAAAGCAGTTGTTTAAAGCTACACCTGCAGGGCTGTCAACTGACTGTATATTGCTGCTGTCTGAGGTTGCCTCTCTCTGGGTGTTTTAACCTTTCAAGCTGTATAGAGCCCCAGAAGAGCCTCTAGCTCTGGGCTCACACCTGCGCTCCAACCGAGAATCAGGACAACAACAGCAGCAGGGGCCCTCAGTCCAAACGCACACACACACATACACACACAGGGACAACCTTTAACACACAAAAGCACATAAAAATTCAGATGCCTTCATTCGATTAAAATAAGCCACACTGTCAAGTTATAGGCACAGACATCAGATGTGAAATGCACACAGTGACCAGCACAACAACCGTGACTTCAAACAGCTGGGTGGGGGCTAACCTGCCGCCATCACCATTTTACCACCACATTTCTTGCCGCACTCTGGCAACAGCGTTACCATGGCAGCCATGGAAACAGAGAAGATTTCTTCTCCACTCTGTCCCACTGGAATTCTATCTACCAAAGCCATTCTTTCTGTCTTCTTCTCTCTGTGCCTGTTTCTGTATTTTCTTAGATTATCCAAAGAAATCCTTTATCCCACGGTAATATAGTTCACACACATCAGCACGAGGTGATGAAAGGAGAATGATGGTGCCTTAACTTTTACAACAAAATATGTGAACATCATTATGGACATCACAGTCACAGCAAATGTGACGCCAGTTTGTGAGCTTTGTTATTTTAATAATCAGTAGTTATTCCTGTTGCTTTCTGTAGCTCTGTATCTCTATTTCTCTGCTTGTCCAATTGCTTGGCTGCATTCTGATGTGGCGTGCCTACACAAACTGTACAGTCCATTTGCCATTTCTCTAATTTTTGCATTTGCATGTTTATTGTTTGATGCATTTGTATGTCTACCTCTTCAGTCTGTCATTTCCCTGCTCTTGGTTGCACCTCTAGTTATTGTGAGTAGCCTAAGACTGGAAACGACACAGCAGCACAGTAGATGGTGCCTCTGATCCTTGTTAAGAGTGCATTCACTAGCTTTCCTGATTCTAAGAGCCCCTTTCTCCAACTCTTCACAGCCCGGCCCTACCTAATGATGGTGCTCAAGTCCACACACAACCACCCTTGGTTCACAACAATGAATATAATTTGTTGTTTCTCTTAAAAGCTGCAGTGGTTTTAAATCTCCATGGTATACATTATGTCCACCTATAACTCTAAACATACTTACATGTACTCAACAGTACAATGTGTACCCTCTTCAGCAATTGTGGCTCTTCTCTCACTCCCCAAATCCAAATACTTAAGTGTGGAATGACTTGCCACTAGATGTTATGACGACCTGCCACCACCATATTTTAAATTCCAAATACTTTTATACATATGTTTACGGATTACATCAACAAAGCTCTATTGTTATATATCCGTCTAACAGCTACTAAATTTAAAGGAATATCCCATTGTTTTTCAATCTGATCTCCATGATTTAATGGAAATGAGATATGGAAATGAGCAAGCAAAATAAAAATGTGTTAATATTTATACAAATATTAAAAGAGATGAAATAACACCAATATGGATAAATGAACCTAATACAAGGCCATAAGTGTTCTCCAGGTTGTCCAAATTATAACGTTTATTTTGAGGCAGGCTTTATATTATATCTGTGACTGGAATGTATCATGAAGTCTCAAATTTAAAAATGATGACTACATGAGAGGCACAAACTGGCGCTAATGTGTTAGGTTGCAGAAGAGAACCTGTGTCTTTGTCTATCTTTCAGCTGGCACCACCGAATATTGTAGATGGCTAATCGTAGATACAGGTAGCTAGAATGAGGCTGTCCCCCAGGCAGCAGAGACCATGGCGGCCTGCTGTACCAAAACACCTCCACAGCTGGCTTTATAGTTCATTCTGCTAAAAGCAATGTCCAGCTGACTAAAGGGAACAGAGTAGTGTATACCCAGTTTAAAAATGTTCTTTGGGCACAGGAACAAGAGAGGAGCTAACTGCTACTAACTGTTTCTGCAAACTAATGCTTATGCTTGCATTATATCATCAGAAAGATAATGCTGTGGCTAATGTAGCTGCTAACGATTGCTAATTATTCAAATTGATGTAAGACAGAGCAAACACTCGCTCCAAGATATTCCCTACGTTATGTTTAACAGAATTTATAGGAAATTGAAAGTACTCACTCTGGCTTTCAAAAAACAGAAGTAATAGCTTTTGTTAGGAGGGTGCTTTTACATCCCGCACTCACTTGATTTTAATCACACTGAAAACAAATTGTATAAAATGCTGTTGTTTTTGTCTGCTCGCAAGACAAATAGCTGGTGCTTGGTATTCTGCGCCAGATCCAACATGCAGGCACTACCCAAGAGTGATAGGAGGCCAAGACAAGGCATGTTGAGGAATCACACTGCTGGGTCAAAGAAAGGCTGGAGGGGATCTCACCGTTCATTATCAAGTCATATGTGAAAAATGTTAAAATGCAGCAACAGTGTTTTGTAGGTAGTCTGCTTTTCTTTGTGATGCATAGATGAAGTAGATATGTTAAATACACAAGAATAATAATCAGGGAAATAATTATAGAAGAGACCAGAGACGTATACACACACACACACAAAGTGTACCCAAGAGTAAGAGACTTAGAGGGCACACTGACAGTCTTACAAACAACATGTTTTATTTTTTAAACACAACAGAGTCACCAGCAAAAGCCGCCATTCTCTGCCTTCCGCACCGGTCATAATGTTTAACTTGGTGCCTGGTTCTCCAAGGAGTCGAACCTGTAACTTATCTCTTTATGCCAAAACAAGATTCACTCACTGTGGACAGGGTGATTCCTGAGACTGAGCAGACGTCGTCTACTACACACTCACACATTTACACACACATGTGCACATTTTCCTCTCTCAGACTGATTAGCAAGACCACTGTTTGCTCACTCCCAGCGGAAGGAAGGGTTTTTATACAGCTGAGCTATCACTCTGTTACAAGGGCCATTCTCTGAAGTCTCCAGAACAATGCTGCTGCTGTGGCTTCATTTTCTTTCTGTGATACCATGATATGAAGTGCTGTTTTTAGTAATACATGTGTCTGTATGAATACTAATGCCCGAGCATTGGCCTTCTGTTAGCTGTCATGTTTCATCTATGAAAAAGATTCAAAATACAAGCTAGATGCTATATGCATACTTTAGAAAGTATGTTGTTATGCATGTCTGTGCTGTCTATAGGGGAAAAACAGTAAACAGGCCTTAACTCCTTGCAGTAAGGCTTTTATTTATTAGTTCATTTTTATCTCAAGTCCACATTAGCTGGGAGAGATAGAGTATAAATGTCAAATAATGGGAATTTATAGGAGAAAGGAAATGTCAATTTAAGATGAATATCTGATGCACATTATGTAATGTACATGTATAGACTGGCCTTTCGCGTTTTTTGTGAGTTTTGCGGCCACTGTAGTTTCTCCAACACGCTTGGAACGAGAGGGTGAGACGAGCTGTATTCAAATGGTTGCAAACTGCAGTTTTACTTCTAGATGCCACTAAATCCTACATACTGGACCTTTAACACTTTTAATTACATAAAAGTGGATTTTGTTACAATATTTTTTTCATACACAAGACATGGTGATTTAGGAATTGTTGATGTTTAGGCGACATCACACAAAGTAAAGTCTACTAGTCTCAATCATATTGGTGATAACAACAAACATGCATGTATCCATTCACTACGGTTCAGCAAGGAAACACTGTCAAAAAGAGGGTATTTGGTAGTGAAAAACTTTGATAGATACCCACATGATTTTCTAACTCTGTTAGACTGTTAAAGCCTCATATTATAGCTTCATCTGAACTATATCATCTTCACCCAGTTGTGCATTTATGGAGTGACCAACAGGATGACAATGATAATACTACAATCCACAAATAAGCTTTTAACTGACCAGCACAAGTCACTCTGATGGTCCAAAAGATATAGAAAAGCAACTCCTCTTTCACTTGTTTGGTGGGAAAAACACAAGTTTGCTATGCAACAGCCCTTAGTTTTCAATCCCCAGTCATTAGTTTCCAGTCACTTTAATACTACCATTTTCTTAGCCATGCTTGGTTTTCCCAATACCTGCAGACCTACGCTCCTTTAAACAGCTGAAACCTAATTCTCCAATGTGCATGGGAGCGTGAAAGGGAAGGCATGCCAGTGTCAAAAATGGCCAGGCCATATTGGACATTGATCATCATGAAAATTAATGCTTGTCAAACCTGACTGAACTATACAATATTCCCCCTGTATGTGTGTGCGAGAGAGACAAAGACTGACAGAAAGAGAGAAATATGTGTGTGAAAAGTGTTTGTGCATGCCTGTGTGTCTGCTGCTTGCAAATACCCAACAGTATACTTAGGCTAGAACTAATTAGGATTTCCTTTCAAACGCACACTGCCCCCCACCTCCTCTGGCTCTCCCTTCAAATGTTCTAGATGGCCCAGTACTTCTCAAAATGAGATGCCATTGTTATTATTCAAAAAGTATTATAATGTAGTCATACGTTAAACCATTCATGTGCATTAGATATGATCCCAACTGAGAGCACAGCTGAGTTTCTGCAATGACGTCTGAGACTGCTTTTTTCCACCACTATCATTAAGATGGAGCACACTGATAATCAGTCTCACTGATTATGTTAGTAGTGACTGGCAGTGACCTCACTAAGAGAGGACTGGTCCAAAAACAATGCCAGGATTCCCGATGCTCGTTTAGAGCCACTATACCTGAACAATGTGCTTTTTTGTGTGTGTGCCATGTTCTGGTATCATATTTGTTAGAGCCATAACTTTGTTTTTAATTTTTTATTTGATTTGCTAATAATAAAATGACCTATATTTGAACTTGAAAGTTCATTCTTGACTGTGGAAACAAAAACAAAAAAATCTTAACTCCAGGTTCACTTTGAGATGTGGTAGAAAGCTATGGAAAATAGTTAATAAGAGGACCTTAAGTTAATATTTAATAAGGACCACAAACAGCATGATGAAACAGCTAATGCTTTACAGAGTAAAGTACACTAGTGTTTGCCCATGTTTATTGTGGAGTGCTGAAATCATCAATTAATGAATTGTTGAATCAATAGCAAATCAATTGGCAACTATTTTGATAATCAATTAATCGCTTAAGTTAATTTTTCAAGCAAAAATTCCAGAAAGTATCTAGTTACAACTTATTCAATGTGAGCATTTGCTTTTCTCTGTTTTATATCATAAACTGAATATCCAATATACCAAACAATGAATCGAGAACATAATTGACAGATTCATTGATCATGAAAATAATTGTTTTTTTGCAGCCCTGTTATTGAGTTAACCCTTTTACCACATTTTTCAACTATATGCTTGGATTCCATAGCTTAAGAAATAGACCAAGCCACAAAAACAAAATAGTTTCAAATGATCTCTTAAACCCTAAATGTACACTTAAATATCTGTATTCTGTTGTCCTCATGTGGTGCAGTGATGTATACTACTGTCAACTGTCGCACCAAGCTGAATTGCATCCTGTTATGCTGTCAAGTCCAAGTCTTCATGAAACAGTAACATTTTGATGCTATAAAAGAATATTTTTTTAGCAGGAGGCCACTGCCCCTCTCTCTTGTCTGTCTGCAGACAAAAAATACCAATTTTGTCTCACTTCCCTTGAGGTGGCTCCCTCATTTTGCTGTCACCGCTGTACTGTATTTATCACCTCTCTCTTTTGTCTCTCACTCCTACCCTTTTCTTCCTCTCTTCTCTTCGGCCAGCATCTTCCCGACTGTTGTCGTGAAAATGATGTGATATGGATTTGATGGCAAGGGGACTTTTTTGTAAACTACAACATTTTTCTCTCAGGCTGCATCTAAAATCCTGCCTCATCCCCAAGACTGGCGGAGCCAAACCCCAAATTTGGCCACAAATTTGCACTTAAGTGTCTGTACCCTGATACTAAACATAACATATTGATTGGAGAGCTTGTTGGGAGTACTACACAGCCTGGGAGTAAGTGCTACTTGAAAGGCTCAAGTCAGGGCAAACTTACTTTACAGGATCTATTTCTCTTGGGAGAAGCAAGCAAGTACTCACACATGAAATCACCTAAAGGCTGAAAAGGAGAGGGATTGATGGAAAACCAATATCCTTGTCAGTCCCTCCAGGAATTTGCAATCATGGAAATGCAAGAATTAATACAAATTCAACCAATCCTCGTATTATTTGGGAGAGCTTGCAATTTTGTGTCATCCCTGCAATACATCCGCAGAAAATTGTGAAATTGGATGAATGCTTGAACATTTTGCCAATCAAAATACTTTCCTGCATAAAAGGGTCCAGTACATAGTTTGTTTAGAAATGAAACCTGTATTATTGATTTAGTGAATTATTAATTAGTTTTACCAAGATTTCTGTTTGTATATTATTGTAAATTAAATGACTATAGTAGGTGATTTTGCATATTTTAGATACTCAGATACTGATATTCAGATACTGCTCATTCCATTACTGCAAACTATTTTCCAAAATGTGTCTTTCCTTCTTTCCAGGTAGTTTCCATTCATACCAGTATGGTTTGACAAAGAACTTGCAGAGAATTGAAAATTAAGTGTGTGATAGGTAATCTATCTAAATGAAAATTATGTCTGCTTTCATTGTTGTCAGAGTCATCTTATCCCTCTGTTGTAAGACAGTTGTAAGTGCAGATTGATTTGGAAAGCCACAGACACAATGCTCACTGTGATGAATTACTGAAATCAAGTCAGTTTCAAGTCTGTGATTTTCATAATGTTCTGAAATGAATAGAAACCAAATGATGCCTGGGAGACAGAGAAAGACACAATGAAAAATCTAAAACTCTATAGCATGCTTTGGAAATGGTTGGCACTAATTTAAAGGAAATTAGATAAAATCTGCTATATCACTGTTACTGTGCTTTAAGACTAAAAGCAGCTGGACTACAACATTTCAAGCTCATTTTTATCTCACCAGAACTATTTAAATCAAATTTTTCATGCTGACTTGAACATTCAAGTGAAATTTTAAACATTTGTGCCTGTTTAATTGCAAAGTAAACCGCTGCACAATGCACCACAATTCTTGAAACAAAGAAACACTGGAAATGTCAGCTACCTAAACACTGTGGTGGAAAAGCCTTGAGTTCTTGATCGGTCTGACTTTCTTCAATGCACACAAGTCTTCAAATCATAACTTCAAACAATTTCTCTAAATGAGTCACTGCACAATGGCTCTCAATTGTTTCTATGATTTTTCTTAATTGAATAGGTGACAAACTCCAGTAATCTCTTCATTATCACAGTTGCAATAATGTCATATTATGTTACCTTGCAGTTAAAGGATGGGGGGGCAGGTAATTACTCTTGCATATGATGAGTCACTGCACATAACGGCTCTCAATTGTTTCTGTAATTTTTCTTAATTTATTACGTGACAAACTCCAATAATCTCTTCATTATCACAGTTACAATAATGTCATATTATGTTACCTTGCAGTTAAAGGATGGGGGGGGGGACTTAGGAGACCATGCAATGTAAATTGAAATTACAGAATATATCCTCCTACAGGGATCAAATTTAATTGGATAATGCACACTCATCAAGTACTTGCATGATTTCCATTAGAGGCCGTCACCTCTAATATTCTGTGTGGCAGCTGGATTCATCAGTACATTCTTCTGTAGAGACATACATTAAACTAACCTTCAGACAGTGCCAGTGACTGTGTAAGACTGTAAACACACTTCTGCCCGTGTAGACAATTACATCATTTGTTCCATGTAGAGTTTTTATTAAGCAGCAAAGCACTGACGTACACTTCAAAAGATCGTGACAGGAAGTGCAGGCCGGTGGGCTGGTGGCAGGCAAAAGAATATACAAAAGAAAAAAGACAGACAGTCTGTCGCCTGTGGGAAGGGGAATATTTTATCCCATAAGAGTTGGCTCAACTACCTGTTGGCACTTGTTGCCATAGCGACGGGAGCTGGGATTTCCGTCAGGTTGGCTGGTCAGTGGTAGGAGATCATAGGACATGAAAAGGGCCAGCAAAGGGCGTGCAACCTTGCCGCCACCATCATCAACCCTGTTTCCTCCACAATTCAACAGGGAAAAATCAACCAGCTCACACTGTGGGAAATTATTTACCAGGTCAGTAAGGATTATACTGAATTATTATAGAGAATGTTCTCACTCAGACACTGACCTACATTTGTTTATTTTAATTTTAACTGTATTTATGTGCACAAAAACACCACCAGCCTCATCTCATCTCACCTTTTGTCTATTTATTCTTCTATCCAAAGACACATTTCCAGTTATTTCCCATTTCCTGCCTCACATAAACACACATTTTTCATCCTGACACACTATCTTACAACACACTAGGTCTCAAATGTGCGTAGTACACCATCTGTCCTGTCCTTTCTCAGTCTCCTCTCCTTACTCTATTAGGCTGACTATTCAAATCGCTGGTCTGATAGACCACCTACTCACCCACTGTGCATCCTTCATAGCTGGAGCTTTGACACATGAAAGAGCAGAAGCAGTAAACCTTGACATTCAGCTCACTGGGGGTCTTACAAAACACTTAACTGGAATGTTGTAAAAACAGAGTGGTGTTTCATCATAGCTGCTGTGCTCCCCATTCATACAGTGACAGTGTGATCCCTCTCTTTGTTTCAATGTAGGACCGATATCTTACAGGTAGAAAGACCCCTAATCCTCCACAACAAGGGGACAGATTTCAGTGGTTGTGTTTGTCTGTGTGTGTGTGTAACCTGGTGACATTATCTGTCACATGGGAAACTCATGTGTGCACTTTGGACGTTTTTCCAGGTGTCTGTGGAGACTCACTCTTGACAGTGGCAGTCCTGGTGCAGTTGTAGAGAATAGCCAGCTCTCCAAACACCTTTCCTGGCCCCATGGTGCAGAGCTTCAGGCTCTCCTTCGTCACCTCCACCTTCCCGTCTGAAACATGCACAGAAATACAGGTACGCCATTAAGAATAATGCTATTTAAATTGAACATTTATTTTCCTGCCTGATTACCCAAGTGTGTGAGTCCTCTGCTGCATTCAATATGTGTAGCAAACAAAGTTTCAGTGATGAAATGGAGTGGATGATAGGTGTCTGAGGGCTTTTGCTTGATTTTTGGGGGCACCCAGCCAGAGTGCTCTTGACTCACTGGGCTGGAAAAAAAATAAGATTATTTTGTAATTTGCAGTTTCCAAGGGCTACTGGCCTCCTACCAAGGCCTGTGCGTGGTCCTATTAAATATCAATGCAGCAGTACCAACATGAGAAAAATCTACTTATAGCTTAACACTCCATAACTCACAGACACAACATGGTATGCCTTAAGGTGAGGACTGTTAATTCAATATACTGTATGTGAAAATATGTGTAAGTTATCAGGACTCCTGATAGTATGTTTGGATTCACATAGTCACCATCCAGATCCATTTCCAAAGTAAACATATTTTTGCATTGAAAAAGCATTACCTACCACTTGTGGCATATGAAGAGCAATAATTAAGGGATAACTAATTGCTTTTAACCTCAGTAATCTATTATATTCCAATAACAATAGCTTTTTACCAACAAAACGTACAAAAACCCCACTAAAGCTGGAATTATGCAGCTGCGGAGATACATGTAAACATCTTAGCAAATCTACGCAGAGAAGGGTATTATGGGTAACCGCAGGTTGCACACCTCCAAAATCTCAACAACACATATTGTGGACCTGCTCGTCAAGCAAGCTGATTGGTTGATCCAACATCCTGTCGTTAAGTTTTCTCTATTTTTTCTTTCAGGGTTTGGGCGTACATTTCACCCTAGTACTGCCACAAGTGATCTTCCAGCAGAGCATAGCAATCTATATTCTTCTTCAATGCACTTAATATCGTTGCCCTTCTAGTTATCATCCCATTAATTTCTGTTAATAAATCCAAATTATATCATGTTGGTTTCACGGATGTAGTGGTTTGTTTAGACTGTTACCAGGGTGAAAGTGATTTCTTCTATGTTGTCTTTACTTTGTGATTTGCTAAACGTGACACTGCTTCCTGCTTCCATTACTTTATGTTATGCCGCCAATCTGTACAAACATAAAAGAAACACACACATTAACGTGTGTGAACACCTGTATATCTTCGCTTATGTGCAGCCCTGAGAAGCATAATTCCAGCTTAAAGAAAGCAAATCCATAGTTTTCTTCTTTAACACTGTAAGAAGCTCATTGCCCCTGTGACTGGGGGGATGGCTGCTGCCACTGTGTTTAGACAAGACTCATCAAGCATGTATGCTTTCCTGGAAACTCAGCATTCCAGCAGGACCATAACTCTGATTCACAGAGAGTAAAACCCCAAAGAAAACAGTTAAAGTCAGCTCCAGGCTTCTGATGAAATATGGAAAGATGATAAGAGCAGGTGAGTCATCCACAGAGGAAACAATATGACATGTTATCTTGTTAGAGAGGCCATGAACCCCTTTGACAAAATGCTTTCAAAAAACTTGACATGTTTCAGGACTAATTCTTTTCTCCACTTTGTAGTTTTTTCCACCTTATTGGAACTAGAGTGCGCCTTTTTCGTCATGGTAAACAATACGTTATCCAAGCACCCAGCAACACCCAGCATGAAAGTATACATGCAGACCTCTTACAGTGTGTCACCATCTTACTGTCTACTGCTGTTTTCATTGTCCTTGATTAACAGCCTTTTTCTTGTGTCAGAGCTTCCTGAAACATTTACCTCTTGTTCCACTCATATGAAGAAACTGCTGGGGATCAAAAAAAAAACTAACTGCTCCATTAAAAAGCTTCATTCACATTTTTAACAATGCTTGCAAACAGTGCTTGTGCATCTTTCACCATTATCAGCTTAAGTAGATTGATTGAAAAACATACACACAATAAATCTCTATTTTAAATCTCTCACTCAAATGCTTCTTTCAATGGTACATAATCACTGGACTGCTCACTTTCAGAAACTTATGTCTGAATCTGAAAAAGACAGTAACTATGCTTTTGAAGTTTGCTTCTCAATGTACATAGGAAAAATATGAAAACACTCATTGTAGATTGTATTTTTCCATGTATATTGTATATTTTCTACTCCTTCCAAACAAGCTGGTGTTTGTCACTTTCATAAGTATAAAATAGACAACTTCCTTTGCACCTGTCACGATAATTATTTTTAGGTCAGTTAAAATTATCAAGGTTATGTCCACATATCATACAATATTGCCTGTTGTGTTTACATGTGTGTTTATTTGGATAAGAATGTCACCAACATTTTAACCAACATGATGCCAGAATGAACAGCATTATCAGACTTGGGCACAACGCCTGAGCGTTTTTTTTTCACAGCACCTAAGCTGAATGTAACAGAAAAAAACTATGCGACACATTTTGCTGTCATTTCTGGCCGCACTGCTTCTGTCCTCTTGTCATCTGCTCTCTGTGTCTGAGTTTCAACATGGGCGGGGCTCAGGCAGCTTTAAAGTTTATTGCTCTTTGAAAGGGTGTACTTGCATTATTATGCTATTATATTATCAGTATATCAGTGGCATAAAATGGTCTTAAAATGACAATGTTATTCTTTATCCCAATTTTTTCTGGGACAAATTATCGTCCAACAAAAGTAGTTATCGTGACAGGCCTAACCTTGGGATTTCTCCCAGGAAAGAGGGAACTCCTGATGCTTGTTTACAAGAGCAACTGTAAAATAAAATGTTTCATGAACTGAGTATAGAAGAAAAAAAGTGTCAATCTAGCCTTTCATAGTCTATAAACACTGTAATTAGTGAGATCAATTCACTGCAAGATTTAAGTCTGGAGAACAGCCATTGAGAATCGATTGAGCCCAATAAATATGTGCCAGACTAATCAGTGTCAAGATGATGATGTGACTCAAAACCCCTGAGCCCTTATTAGAACTATTAAACCTGGGTGTCATAGATAGAAAATGGATGGTGAATAGTTTAGAAGAAAATTGTCAATTTTCACAAAACAGCTGCCATGTTTTTCCAGTTCAGAAATCTAATCAGGTGTAGAGAGGGTTCATGTTGATGTCTGCGAGAAGGAGGGAACTGCCTATCATCAAGTGTGCACCCAATATGAAGTGCCTATTGAGCCTTGCCATATCACAATAAGCGAAACAAAAATTGTTGGCTGTTGAGGCTTTGATCCATCATCAAAAGAGTAGCCACGTGGACTTTTAATTTCAGGAGAAAGACAATTTGTGGTGGAGTGCAAACAAATAAAGTTTCTGCAGTGATATATAGATAGAAATAGATGCAATATATGTCTGTATCAATACAGATAATTGTTGCCCTATTCAAAAGGATACAAGACACAGAATTTCATTAAGTGCAGTGTAGGAAGGTCTGTGGTTTAATAACAGCAGTGTTTTGTGAATGGGTTCATGTAGGGACAAAGACAACCAGACATCAGGTAGCAAAAACTTTATGCTTGACTGTGGACAAAGCTAATAATTTCCTGTGGATAGCCATGTAATAAATTCCTGAGAGATGAGTAGTCAGAGCACGGTGCTTGATTTGGACAACTCACCGACTGCAGGCTGTGAGGGAAGTGCTAGGAAATTAAGCAATCCAATTATTCAATTATTGGAATTCCACTGAATGGTCTTTTTAAAGAAACTGTTATTCGGAGGTTCACATGAATCCATCCACACACACCAACACACAGACCTGCTTATTTCCCCTTTTTGTGTCTAATAAGACCTGCTTTATCACACTTCTTTTTTACTGTAGCTCCAAATTCATCTGAAATTCACCTCATATGCAAGTGCTATTCAAATCTTATTAAAATAATAACACAACAGGCAAATACACGCTCCCTCATTGGGCAGTCGATCTGATATCAAAGTACAGCACATTTACATCTCACTGAGCCACTTAACAACAGCTGTATCCTGTGTTGTCTAAAGGCAAATTAAAAATGTAAGAGGAATAAATTCAAAATGCATAAAGTACAATATGTATAACATTAACTGGGTTTTCACTGTTGATATATCTAAGCATATCTTCTTCTCCTGAGGCAGTATAGCTGTGTTAATTTCTGATCATTTGAATGCACACAGTGGTGCGCTCCACATAGCAGGGCATCAGGACAGACCTCGGGGCAGACTTCCCTCTGGCTCAAGATCAGATGTGATTCTGGCAGCGTTCCAAATCAAAGAGCTGCTATCTTTTGGGTTGACTTTATCTCACACTGGTGCTGAAGACTTGCATGTGCTCCTAGTAACCCCCTAACAGGAGTGATTTAAATAGTCATCTATGATTTGAAGGATATCTGACCAAATTATCAGCTATTTTCTATTAAGATATCTGTCTTTTAGACAAAACCTGATGGCTACGATTAACACGATTAGATTAAAGATAAAGACATTTTTGTGACAAGTCTACTTAATTGTGTCTCTACAAGCTGCATGTGATACAAGGTTCTCTATTACCCACAAAATAAATTTGGAGAAAAGGACATCTGTTAACTTCCACGTGGAGTCTTTCACACTGAGGCCATTAGGCTGTGTCTGTAAATAGAGTTTCAGGGGTCAAGTGCAGGATACTCTAATTCTTCCTCCTCTTCTTCCATTGATAGTTTTGATGATTTTTAAGCAGCACAAAACAGACATCAAGAAACAGGATGTGGGGGAGTTCAGATCCCCTAGAGGATAACATACAACCACCATCCTGTCCTGACAGGCATTGTTCTTCCGCCACTGCTCAGGGGTCAGATTACCCAATCTATCCCTATCCATTAGAGCAAGGGAGGAACATTTGATAGTAGATCAAGTGGAACATTGTTTCATCCTGCTCCCACTGGCCAAAAAATGGGGTTGTTACCACTGAAGGTTTTAGGTGGTACAATGCTCAGTTTAACACTTCTGACTTCAGGTCAGTCTGTGAGAAAAATCATGTTCTGTCTGACAGTTTGAATGGTTTTGGGGAGGAAAAGCCATGGGAGAAACAAGACTGAGCGTGGGATCTATTCAACAGGGACTGAAATGGGTCCAGAAAATTCCAGGGTTTAAAAATCCCCATATGCTCGTTATTTCTTAACAAAAAGATGTGGTGAAAGATCTCGTAAATTGCAGTTCATTCAAAGGTTTGACTGAAATAGCCCTAAAATGACCTTTGATAGTACATCAGCTCTGAGCAGTTATTTCAGCTTGTTTTTCAAAGAACACAATGTGACCTCTCAAAAAACACTTTCGGCAGAACAAATATTCATAGATGTCCAGCTGTGAAAAAAGAGACATGAATCAACACAGTGAGCAGACATCAGAAAATGAAAAATAGAATAAATAGATCTCAAGATGAATGCAGTGCTCTACTTTACATTCAATGAAAAGATATGCAAAGGGTTAGATGTCAAAACTTCTGTGCTTGGGTTTGAGGCTAATTAATGGTGGACCTAATTAAATTAATCAATGTTTAAAAAATTGGTAATTCCTGCTGATCACAGAACTGTGACCATGTTCGATAATGAGGACTAGTTGTTCTGCAGCAGCATTCAGACACAAGTCATGCATTATTTTTCTCTCCAGTGAAGAACAAAATAAACCCTAGAGTTTAAGAAAATACGGATGTGGGCTGAAGCCAACAGCAAGAACAAACACAAAGAGAGAGGCAGAGAGAAAGAGAGAGTAAGTTATATTATTAATCAGGGAGGATGGCTCATAATGGGAGAGACTTGCATTAAGTTCAAAGTGCCTTGGCACTGGAAATGACAAACAAGTGCTGTTATTTCACAGAATCCCTGTTTGTGTAACTGCGGGCTGAAAGAATACAAGCAGCAGGATGATGAACAGGGATAGAGAGTGCTGACAATGGAGTTTGAATGAAATGACTTGTGGAATGCAAACGTGAAGATATTTTCAGACCGTGAGTGGCTATTTTCTGCACCTGCCACCCGGCAATGTTGGTGTACTGTGTTTTGAATGGGCAGCAGCAGGATGCAACTGCTGTCACGGCTAACAGATACATCTAATCCTACTAACAACCTGTACCATGCACTACAGGCAGCTGCTATCCACCGACTCTAATCAGATCATCACTTTGCTAAATAGATCACATAGCTTGAAGTATAGAGAAATGTTAGCAGTTAGCAATTTTAGCTAACTAATATCATAGTTTATTGGCTCTGACTGGATAATCAAACTTTGAAGAGGTGTTTCTGTTATTTAGCCTTCACTCATTGATATAAATGGGGTGGACAAAATAATAGAAACACATGTGAGTATAATGCAATACAATTCAACAGCACCACAAATTGCAGCCTCTAAAATGACCATACAGTTGATTCAACACCTCTCTAAAACAGCTTCAGCAAAAACTGATTATAACCTTCATGAAGGCAGGATTTATTGCAGGACAGTTGTATTAGACTGCATTAGTTTTAGATAAGTGTACCTAATGAACTGGCAACTGAGTGTATATCAAAAGCTTCAAAGTTTGATTATCCATTCAGGGCCGATAAACTATGATATTAGTTAGCTAATTGCTAACCATTCTCTATACTTTAAGCTACAACCGGCTCTGTTTAGCTATGTCATGATGTGATTTGAGTAGGTGGACAGCAGCAGCCTGTAAACATGAAGACAGTTTGATGTTTGCCCTGAGTCCTCCATCCTCGTCCCACAGAGCAGCATGTCTGCATCACCTCCAATAAATATGATGCTTGTTGACTGTTATCAGCTCTCTGTCAACAAACTTATGGAGCAGTCTGTGTAGCCTTCTGCAGCTTCAGGAATCTTCCTCCTCCACCTTGCAGTTCCTGTACTGCAGCTGAAATCCCCTAATGCCCATGTTGTAAGAAGTAGTACCAAGATATTTCAACTTCTGCCCGCATTCAAGCATGCGAGTGATCGGCCCAGATTCAGGACGCTTTGGGAGTCAAACAGTTGCTGACTGACTAATGTAGCACAAGTTTCAGCTGTATGGCTGGAGTGCACTCAGTTCACTTAAATTTTTTTTGCGTCTTGTCGAGAAACACCAGTGCCTCCATTCCTTTTAAATTGACAAGAGCACACAGTTTTATATATATATCCACTGCTCTGCAGGTTGGATCTGAGTGCAAACTAGCTGACGTCAATCTGTCTTCTTAAACACGTGCCATTTTTATTACAGGAGCAACGAAAAGAAAATAAAAAAGCTGTGAAAAGGAAGATTAGTGGGGTGAGAAATGTAAGCAGGCAGCGATGAAGAGAGGATAAAAGAAACAGAGGGACAGCAGGGGAGAAAGACGCAGGAAGGACACCTCATGCTGTAGGTGAGCGCTGCTGAAAATCATATCATTTGAGATGAGAGCACTTCCAATCTTTTTCAGTTCAACTGTGGCACCTTTGTGCAGGGCTCCCTGCCATCGGCACGGTGGAAAATTACACTGCGGTTTTGTACAAGTGGATCGTGAGACCTAAAGACATGAAACAGTGTGTTGTCAACATGATGCAGAGGACAGCTGGTTTCATCCTTTTTACATCATTTTACCTTGGATACAGGAATTCGGCAAGAACACACTGTAGTACCATATGTCTACTTTTAGAGCCTTTCAGCCTCACACTGAAGGTTACTTTCATTCAGTGGGAGTAATTGGACATGTGAGGTGAGACGCGACAGTTAAATTCCCTTGTCTAGAACTGCTCTCCTATCTCTGTTTTCATTAAAACGTTATAATAGGCCTACTTTCATCCCTTCTTCTCTCCTAGTCATCAAACTTCGATTATGGCTCCTGTGTTGACAAGCTGATTGATGGCCTGAGCAGAGGGGCAGTGAAAATTATCATTTTGTATTCACAGACCGAATCGCAGTGTTGTAATTAGCAGTTAGCATCCATGCCATGTGCACATACTGTAGCTTTTCTTTCATGCAGACCAGACTTAATTAGACAGCTTCAAAATCAGAATACAGATTAATATGACATAAAGTACTACAATAATGGGCCTCTCTCATTTCCACAGTCTGCTCTCATTTCAGTAGCCCGCTGTATCACCACAGACATGAGAAGGCATTTACAGGGAAATCTGGATTCAGAGTGTAGGGGACACAAATAGTTACACAAACTTAAACATACAGTATTTACATGCATAAGAGTACACATATACACAACAAAATTAAGAGTCTACAGTCAAGCTAGCGGCTCCGTGAGGCTGAGAGATTACATGCTGCTCGATGGGCTGAGAATTGTTTAACCTCCTTGGCTCATGTAATCATTTCAAAGTCCCTTAGATAATGTCAAAAAATGCTTTGTTATCAAGCTAAGGCTGTTTTTCTTAGTTTTGGAAAAGTTGAGATAGTTAAGATACAACAGCGACTCTATGTCCACCAATGCTACACACACACATACACACACACAAAGTCAGCTTCTAACAGTGATTTGTACTTTGCACAAAAAAATAATGTGAGAATTCCCATGCTGGGGTTGAGAGTATTTGGCGGAGGCAATCAAAGTTCAAAAAGAGATCAAAGAGATGAATTTTAACTCAGGAGGCTCAACAAAAAGTGAGAGAAGAGAAATTTAAAAGAAACCCTGATCTCAAAGTCCTGTAAACCTTGACTCCAGTGACATTGATTGATGAAACTGGCCTTTCCAAGCTCACTGTATTCAGGCTTCTTCAAGTATGTAAGTTAACAAAGCCAAGAACACTGATCAACCTTCAAGGCTGGACATCATCTTGCTGTCTTCAGGTAACAATGTTGTTTAGAGCCTGTGTGTAAACACATTTTCTTTATTTCAGCAGCTATTACGCATGAATATATACAGTATATGTGTGTGTGTGCTGTGCAAGTGCTAGTCTAGGGGTGATGGGAAGGATTTGTCCGTCACTGTAGCAGAGCAGATTACTCGTGCCCAATCTTGTAGCCTCAAGTCTGAACCTCAGCAAACACAGAGCTTATCCAGTCACAGCAGACTCTCAGCATTACTCCAAGTCTATGGCCACCACCTCCCCATACACACACACACACACACACAGACAAACATACTCACAGCAGCAAGCATACAATACAGTACAGTTTATACCTACCTAAGCAAAGAATGGAATTTCAAACATTTGCATAATATTCGACTCATATGATGCTTGTGAGCTCTTTTTGTCTGTGTCTCTCACACACACACACACACACACACACACACACTGCTTTAATCATCTTTCCAGATGAGGAACTCTCAAAAGCAGGGTAAACAACAAAGGGGAAAACGCTCAGGGATCATTCACAAATTACTCATTACTTCTTGCTCTGAGGTGTATTCATTGGCCTCTGTGGAGTGAAAATCGAGATCAATTCTTATTCTAGAGTTCAGGGGGGGAACACAAAGGCCATCTCACACTAATCAGAGAAGAAGAAAAGAAAGGGGGTGAATAGGAAAGAAAGGCAGACAAAATAAAGAGAAAAAAGCTGAATGAAAATGAGGTTCAATGAACAGATGGGTGAAGAGGAACAAGACAGTAGAGGAAAAGAAGAAGTGATAAGCAAGTGGAGCAAAGATGGTGACAAGAGGACAGATTGGGGGTCAAAGTCGGTAAAATGTGAGGAGGAGTGATAGAGGGAAACGTGCATGTCTCTGGTCTCATATTTGAGCATTTTAAATTGATAACTTGTGTGTGTGTGTGTGTGTGTGTGTGTGTGTGTGTGTGTGTGTGTGTGTGTGTGTGTGTGTGTGTGTGTGTGAGAGAGAGAGAGAATGAAAAAGAGAGAAAGTGACAAAGGGAACAACTTACAGACAGAGAGGACAAATGAGAAAAGACACTTGCCAGAGCAAGAGTATTTTCACTTGGTGTTCAGGGCAGATGCTCAGCTTAGGTGAGATTTTTAGTCTGCAACACACGCATACACACTGTTTGCACATAAATGGCACATTAGCTGAAGTTATATTCTTCTTGATAGAAGTATATCAATCATTAGGCTATTAAATGTCAGCAAGTGCAGGTGGATGTTTACCCACCTTCTTGAAAATCAAAACGCCACCTGAATTTGGTGTAGTGTAGAAAAAATTCTATTTCCTGCTTTTACCCACATGTCTTCCTCTCTTTTCACTGCTGTTCATTGATAAAAATTCAATTTCTGATGTAGCACTGACCTATAGAGGCTTTGCATCTGGTTAATTTACTGTAACAGTCTCAGCTTTTAATTAGAAATCATATGATGGAAGTAAACATAATTTCTGCACAGTAATCGATTTTTCACGCCTGATGCGTCAACAATGCCGTCACTCAAGTGAATGAAAATAATTACAAATACACACACACATACGTATTGTAGGTATATACATTACATAAGATATATATATATATATTTATATATATTTCTGTGACATTTGAGGCAGCATTTTATTTGATAACGTGCAACTTTTCAGTCTAGTTTCTCTTTGCTTGAAGCTATTTCGGGGGGGGGGGGTATATGTGACTGTGGTGATAATGTTATTGCATGCCATGTTACACAAGTGAGTACACACACACATACAAAGTCGATCTTAAATTCGATTGTAGTCGTAAGTAGTTCCCTGAGATGCCTTTTTCAGCAGCCAGTGTTAGCCTCAGCAGTGGGTCATGGTTCATTATTACAATTGGCTGCTGTCAAGACACAATAGGCAGCAGTTGTTGTATTGACTGTTGGCTGCATGCTGTATTCTTCAAAGCCAATGAAACCAAAATCTGTGAGCCTCAACATTTTACTTTGCTGAGCTGCATTAGTTAAGTTGCCAGGCAACAATGCAGCGCTGTGGGTTTGTGCACTCACATTTCTGTAACCCAATGTATTCTCTATTTTCAGCTTATTAACATACGAATATATCATAATAATTACAAAGATCAGCCGATAGTTTATTAACAGTAGTAGCTGCTGTAGTTGTACTAGTGATAACTAGAGGTAGGGGCAGTAATAGACGCAGAAGTTATACTAGATAGTGCTTCTAATTTGCTTATTGTGTCCTTTCACAACTATGACACTGAGTCACACTCAGTTGCCCCTGTTGATTGCATCTCTATGGTCTGCTCAAGATGAGAGAAAAGCCCATCTCCCTTTACTTGGCCTCATTGGCCAATGAGCACAGAGGGACTCTAGCCTGTAGCACAATGAGAGGATGAGTCCTTTAAACCGTAACAGCTGTCAGAGTCTCAGACAGAGTCATTCATTCACTTTGTCTCTTTAGGAAATTGGCCAGCTTGATTCTTGGTCAGCTGGTAGAATGGTTGGTCTTTTGGCCAGTAGATTATTTTGGCTTGTGGCTAGTTAGTTAAGATGATTGTTAGGTTGAAGAACTAATACACTTTATACCAGGGCTGAAGATTCCCTGATAAGTATAAAAAGGGGCTCTGGAGATCTGTTTTCATGTCAGGTTTTAATAACTCAGCCTGTAAAGTAGAGTACAAAGTGACAGAGAGGTGATAAGGTGCTAGTAGAGGCTAAAGGGGATTATCACAGGATAAAATATGCCATGAAATGACATGTAAACAGACACCTGTGCCTCTTATTTTCCAATGTTGTTTATATTTGATTAGAGATACATGCAAACAGATCAGTGTTTGATGCTTACACACACAATCATGTTTACCAAACATCTTGAGTGTCATACCATAAGGATTAAAAAAACATTAAATAGTCCCCTTATAGAGAGAAACTAGTATCGAGCCACAGTGGATAAACATTGCTATTCATTGTTATTCAGAGGTATATCTCAGTAAAAGCAGCAGGAAAAGGAAAATGACTGGAGGAGCGGTTCAGCATAAGCCTCAAAACAACACATTGTTCCTTTCTGGCATTCAGACATTAAAGGACGCCATTTAAGCCTCACTCCAAACTTCACATCTGTCAGGATATCATATTTGCCTTGCCTAACAACAGGTCAAATAAAATAATTGGGACTCTATCCAATTTGTATAGAGAAAATGTCTATTCCTGGGCATATTCTCAAATCCCCTGAACACCT
Source organism: Siniperca chuatsi (assembly GCF_020085105.1). NCBI lineage: Eukaryota > Metazoa > Chordata > Actinopteri > Centrarchiformes > Sinipercidae > Siniperca > Siniperca chuatsi. The sequence goes on from NC_058052.1 coordinate 17,523,474, forward strand.
CCACTTGAATAAAATGGTCTACAGTGCATCAATGGTTGCATTGAATTGAGTAGCCTGTCAAAGAAGCTGTCAATGCACTGTGAGCACCTGGGGTTTGGAGCTGACTCATACTGTAACATTACCACTCTTTCTCCTCACTTTCCTCACTTTTGTGCCTGCCCTCTCTGTACACGTAGTAAAACTGATAAAATACACAGTGAGGACTGACAGCTAGTTCTCCTGAAAAGATAGCAAATAGAAAAAAAAAAAATATATATATATGAAAAATAATTCAAGATCAATATCACATTCTCCTTGTTTTCTTTGAATGCACTTGCTTCTCATACAGGTTTAAAGATACAAGGCAAAGTAGGGATCTTAAGTGAATATTCAAATATTGTATAAGCAAGTTGGCAACAGGAGACCTAGTCAGGAGAGCCCTAATATATCCAGTTATCACGGTAAAGTTGTCAAACAGAAGAAACCTGTTCAGTTAAGCTTATCCAAACTGTAGTAATGTAGTTATGTGTGTTGTGATTTTTACCCTTACATTAACAACACCAAACCATTAAACTTAACCATTTATATCTAAACATAACTAATAAATATATATAAATTGAATGTTTGGGTTTTGCACAGTGGTGGAAGAAGTATTCAAATCTTTTACTTAAAGGTTCTGTAAATGAGATTCTGAACATTAATATAGCAGCAAACAACTTGCTATGTAAAGAATTTGCTATGTAAAGATATAGTGGAGTAATGGCGTCCTGAGCAGGGGATGACGTCACACCCCCTCTGCCTGTGTTGTTATTGCAGCCTCTCTGTGATTTTTTTATACAGCCGCAGCAGCCGCACATGCATGTTAGTGCACGTGAGTCCCTCCATGTGAAACTGTTTGTCTTTGCTGAGAGGTGTTTTTTTCTAGTGTGACATTTAGTGGCAGTGAATGTCGCTTACAGCTCCTTTAAATAAAAGTAGCAATACCACAGTGTAAAAAGACTACAAGTTCAAATCCTGCATTCTTACTTAAATAAAAGTAAAAAAAAGTATTAGCATAAAAATATACTGAAAGTACCAAAAGGAATAGTACTCATTATGCAGCATTTCAGAATAATGTTATTATATTATTGGATTAGTATTACTGATGCATTAATGTGTACGTCACATTAATGTTGCAGCTGGTAAAGGTGGGGCTAATTATAATTACTTTATATACTGCTGGGTAGTTTAATCTATAATAATACATAATAATTTATTAGTTGGTTGATATTTTGTATTAGTAATCTTAATCTAGTAACTAGATAACTACTAACTAAAGCTATCAAATAAATGTAGTGGTGTAAAAAGTATAATATTTGTCTCCAAAATGTAGTAGAAGTAGAAAGTATCATAAAATGTACATGTGTAAGTACTTAGTTACATTCCACCACTCTTTTTGGACCACTGGTGGGACTAAACATGCAATTTAAATATGTCAACTTGGGTAGTGGAGAACTGTGATGGACATTTTTAATTTTTTTGTAAACCAAATGATCAATCGCTTAATTGAGGAAAGAATTGGAAGGTTAATCAACGATGAAAATAATCCCTACTCTCAGCCCTAAACACAAACATTTTTTAATTAAACTTTAAATATGAGCTTATTCTGGTTAAAAACAAAAAAACACTACATTTACTCCCCAGCTGACAGGTGCAGTGATCACCATTTTTATTTCAAATTAGACTAAACCGATCATGTGCTCTTCTTAGGTTTGCATTTTAGCCTAGGCCCAGTATTCAGTGTGTTCATGCCACCCAAACTAATCATCAAATGTCTATTCTCAAAGCTAAGAATTAGGCTCTGCTACACCTTTAATGAGCTTACTCATAACATTGTCAAAACTCTCTCCTACTATGTTCCTAGAGGACAGGTAGAACCAGAGCTACCTATTTCTATTAGCATACACAGCTTCATTAGATTAAGTTGAGTGATCACTATGAAGGAAATCATGAGGTTTTTACTGTCGAGGAAATACTTGATAGTAATTGGATGTGATTATACTAGTTATTATCATCATTAGCCACCTGTACGGGTCTTCGCGGACGACACAGCCAATCAAATAACCTCTCTTATCTCCATGGAAACGTGAGCTTTTGTCTCAGTTGCAATCAGTATTTAAAAGAGAACCGGTGTCAATTACAGCTCAGTGGATGTGACCAAAATACAACAAACTCATTCATTACAGCAGCTACGGCCAAGCAGGTAGCCTCATCATAGCAGAGCCAGGATCCATTCTGTTTCTGCAGCTCCTGTTTTGTCTGATCTTTAATTATCAGGTGCTTCTGCAACAAAAGCTAACTACTCTGAGGTTGATTAAACAGGAAGGCTGTGATATTTCCTGAAATATCAGTCTAGTCTCTAACTAGGGGGAAATAATTTATGCCCTATATGCTCTCACATTTTTTAAAATGTTATATTTGAAGTGAGAGCAATGATGTAGCTCACTATTATTCTATTTTGTATTGGTGTGGTTTACGTGTGCCTCATATGGTTACATGATAAACGCTGTCAGCCCTATGGCAAAAAGTTAATGATTAGCCTGCCAAGTCTCAATAAGAAATTACACTACTGCCTGAGCAGTGAACACTTCATTTGCTAGGAAAATGATGTACAATGTTGAGCTGACGCAGTTGTGTGTTTGACATGGCATGGGCTAATGCTTTTAACATTTGTTTTTTTATGCAAAATAAGTCAAGTCTAGGGACAGTTAGGGTGAAAACTGCAGGCAAGGGACACACTGGGACACGAGAAAGAGAAGCAAAAGGAAGACGAACACAAAGTGGAGTAGAAAACAGTTACAGGCAACAAGAGAGAGCTGACGATGTTCATTGAAGATAAATATGTTAAGCCTACCCTAAGGATTTGAAAATGGGAAATAATTAACCAAACATTTGGTATTTGTGGCACATGACCACTGTTGAATTGAAGCCCTATTTCCAATTACACCACAGCTCTTTCTTCTATCGCTGTCAGAGAGGAAATCACAAAGCCCCTCAACAATTATTTCTCTTACAGATTTGTATCATGTGTTCCTCTCTTTCTGTCGCACTCAAGAGGAACCTATTCATCACGTCACTGTGACACTTGCTCATTTGTGACCTAGCATGACAAGTCACCTCTGGTACAATCGACTTCTCACAGCCTTCGTCACAGGGAGAGATTCAAATCTAGTCACTACCCATAGAATGGGTGACCGGTGTTCAGTAAAAGATTTTTAGACCGTCGGTGCAGCTTCTGGAGGTTCATGCCCTGGGTTTCTGTCAAAACTGCACCTGTTTCTTTTCCCTGTTTTCATCCACAACTCGTGGGTTCTAACAGAACACGGCGGTGCAAAAACCAAGGATGTGGTTTCTAATTTCTTTCATTGGTTGTAAGTGAATTAGAGATACAATCCCTGATTTTGTTACAGCATCCAATACTTCCCCAAATTCCAAAATTTCATCTCAGGTCACTGTTGTACTGGCCACAGTTGTGTTTTGCATTTCATTTGCATTATGCCAGTTACATGTTACTGTAATAACTCTTTACATATCTCACCTCTCTCTCTCTGTAGTCTACAGATAAGGGCAACAAGTGACATCCTTCCTGCAACAGGGACTTTGAACAATGGTGGAAGAAGTACTCAGATCCTTTACTAAAGTAAAAGTACCAATACCACAATGTAAAAATACTCCACTATAAGTCCTGCATTTAAAAAGCAAAATGTACTACAGAAAAATGACCCCAGTGACTATTTTATTATATTACAGTAAGAAGCATTTTATTGTTGCACTGCATGAACACGCTCAACACCACAAGTGTGGATATTGGGACAGACTGTAAGAGTCTACAGCCATACTAGCAGCTCTGTGAAATGCTAACATCAGCAGGCTAACATGCTTAGAATGACAATGTTAACATGATGATGTTTAGCAGGTATAATGTTTACCTTGTTCACCATCTTAGTTTAGTGTGTTAGCATGCTAACATTTGCTAATTAGCACGAAACACAAAGTATAGCTGAGGCTGATGGGAATGTCATTTGTTTAGCAGGTATTTGGTCATAAAGTCAGTAGGATTCATCCTCTGGGACTATGAATATAAAATGGACCAAAGGGTTGGACCAACTGGCATTGCTATCTGGAGAGCCAGGCCGCTAGCATGGCTAAAAAGTTCAGTCTAACAACCCTTTTATTGATCTAGAAATACATCTATAGTTTTGTTTATATTATAGGTTATACAATGACACTTTCTCTAAGACAGCAGTATTCATTTCCATCATAGTTGACAAAACACAGTAAAAGACCTCTGCTGGTGTACTGATCAATATGACTGAGTCATCTCCCTAATATAATAACCTTTAAAGTCACAGTTCTTAGATGTGCTGCAAAAGATTTTTGAATTCAGACCAAGTGACTCACTAAAGACCAGATGAAGACAGAAAGCAGCCATAACACATCCTAACAGAGACACTGCCTGTCTCTGGAGTCCTTTCAGATTTGACAAATCCTACCTGCCTCTGCTTAAAAGAGCCAAGTACCGAGTATGTTTTTACAGAATTATAGATTTGTGGTAGAATTAAAGTAAAAAAAAAGTCTCTCTTAGTTTAGCAAAATTGCTGTCTCTTTATTTTAGTCGTACTTTCCCACAGATCTATTCTTAACAATGTTTGGCTGAATGAGGCATCCAGTAAATGTCTTGCCAAAGTAGATTGGCAATATGAAACAATAGGAGCAAAAATCAATATCAGCATTCTTCCTAGTAAAACATTAACCTTTAAATGCCACGGTCTATATACCAACCAACATGAGTCCCATTGTTCGGCCATGTTGTTTAAGTTTTGAGGAGAATTTCCACGTAGAAACATTTTGAATCCTTATTAGATTTACACACTGCCCATGCAACTGTATGTCAGAGTCAAGTGCAAGTTTTAAAGGTTTTAGAGAGGAAGCGATCAATAGTTGTAATTTATACGTTCTATATTTCTACATTTTAATCTCTATGTCTGTGAATGTCCAAGTTCAACTCTATATAATGATCAATTATAATGTGCAGGCATTGACTGAGGCCATTTTCCCTGAGGTCAAATCTATTGTCAGGGACGCCGGCTCTTTGAACATTTTATAGCAGGATTGCTTGTCACAAATCATGTAGCAAAATGTCCTTTTACAAATCCGATCAGCGCCGGTATGGACGTTGTGCTGTTCATGTCATCAGAGCTCTCACACTCCGTATCACCAGCGCTCATTTAAAAATAAAAACCACATGCTGAAACAATACTGCTAAAAAAAGATAGAACTCAGCAGGCACACAGCATCATACAAAATAAAATCAATAATAATCAATGGGACATGAGTGAATCATACAGCATCACAAAGTGTTGTAGTTAGTTGAGTTTTAGTTCATCACTCTGCAGAACATGGGTTTCTGCCCTTTCATTTATTTTCCATTATTATCATGACGTTGCTCTTGAAGCTTTCCAGACGCAGCCCTACAGATCCAGTTAAATCTAATTTATTACTTCTTTTTAGTGTTATTCTACTCTTTTATTTTACCTTTGTGCATGTGTGCTTTTACCTTCCATGACGTAGACCAGTGAGCCCACATCGCCTTCCTTAATGATACAGCTATCCTTTCCATACTCCACAGGGTACATGCAGTCCACGATCTCTTGGATCTGCGACAGCTCCAGGTTCTTCATGAAGTCATTGTCCAAGATGGCCTCCTTGATCAGATCCTTAGACCTGGATACAAGGTGAAACAAAATGAGACCATGACTGTACAAGCATTGACCTGCACAAACACAAGTTCATATGGCATTGGTGTTTCCTCATTGTAGAATAAGAGAGAGAAATTAGTACAAGAGTGTATCTCACACACGCCTCAAACTAAAAACTTGGCTGAGATCAAAATGTTCTCTAAAATCCAGTGACGGATGTTGACCAGTTCAACAGGCATGCTTGTTTCTAAGGCAATTAAAGCCTCACTTAAACTGCACAGTAGCTTTTCAAAAACCATATCCTTGTCTCAAAGACGTCAAGGTGAAACATTTTTATTCCCTCCAAATGCTGGAACAAGTCAACAAATAGACAAAATCCATGCCTAATGGAAGCAGATTGTTTCCATTCATGGGTGCACTTCAGAAAGCCAAATCAGCCTTCAGACTGCGGAGTCATTAGGGCATTCCACAGTAAGTATTTTTTGCAATGACTATGCAAAGGAAGGGAGAAAATGTAATTATCTGTAAAGCTAATGTGCAGTCATTAAGGTGCAGCTCGGTGTACAGGTGAAAGAGCACTGGGTCAGGCGGGCTAAAAGGAAAAGCAGGGCAAATGGAATGAGTCAACATTATGAAAGGGGACATTATGTCAAATTATCATTTAAATTAAGGAGTACACATTAGATGCTATTGGTGGACGAAGGAGAGACATTCGTTCATAAAAGGTGTCCATGTGATGACAACAGGTGAACGAAGGCCAGAACACAGTGAGGGTTGAAACCGTCAAAGCGAGCGTCAGTCTGATCCCCTCTGACACAAAGAAGTGTCAAGAGACGGGAGAGAAATCCGACCAGATTCTAAACAGTGAGTCTAGGTCACTCATTCATTGAGTCATAGCATCACCAGAGTCTGAGTTGCTCAGCTGAGTGCTGCATGGCTGGTTTTGACAGAGTATCAGCTGGATGAATGAGGTTAATAATATGTATCAAGGTTAATCCAACAAGGAGTCCCCTCCTACTGAGAAGTCAAGCTTTTATACCCTAATTCATAAAAACGACAGAAAGCACTCTCTATCCCCCCTTCTAGTAGGATTCAAAAGCACTGGTGAACTGCCTCTTGCCTTTTTGTGCTCTGTGCCCTTTCAGAAACTGCTCACCTGAGGAGCTTATGGCTAAAAGAGCAAATAACCTGGAAGCCATTTATGAGGCAGTGCTCCCACTACACACAGGCTTCTCTGCCCTGCTGCCAGCCAGCAGCAATGCCCTACGCAAACCACACAACTACATTAACAAAACTTCAAGCACTAAAACTTCAATGTCTGCCGTGATGAAATATCAGCAGATTTATTTACTGAGCACTATGCGCATGTCTGTGTTTTTAAAACATTTAAAACAACAACTTTTAAGGTCACGTGAATGCTTCTCCGTTAAATCTTGAGACACGTTATCAAATCTGTGAAGAAACAGTATAACAGCAAAAAACTGCCAAAACTGTGAGAGATACCAATCTCCACTGAAAAGCAGCTTTCATGGAAATACACATTTCAACCTCGGCCAGCATCTACAGATTTCAAGTGCATCATTTTTACACCATCAGCTGAATGGGTTTTGGCTTGAATCTGAAATAGCATCCTAAAATATAAATAACATGGTTCTCATTATGTGTGTTTTGCATTCAACAGTCTGATGCATTTACAATTAGGGTTTCAAGGCCTGTGGAACAGCTCTCTGACAGCAGTGAAACTTATGAATAAAAGTAATGAACTAAATTACTAAAGAACAACATTAGCTGGTTGTCGCAATCTATTGGAAAACACTGTTTACTCACTTAAAGGTGGGGTATGCGATTCTAATCCAATACACGTCTTTTTGTCAAATTCAGCGAATACCTCCTCACGGTCCGCTAGCTGTCCGCTCCGGTGTTTGTACACAGCCCTGGCTCTGTAAATGGGAAATAAACAAAGTGGCTGCGACCGGGCCACACAACACTATTCCAGCCATGATTTGTGTGTCAGGTAACGTTAAATGACTTGCCCACCGACATTCAGCTTACTTTCTAGTTTGCCAAGATATGCTGTTGTTGTGATATTAGCTATAGTAGCAGGAGAGTTGTGAGTATCGCTGTCTGGAGCTGCTGTGCTGGCTCTGGGAAACCGTCTCGTCCTCTCTGGCTGTTAGCTTCGCAGCAACAACTGTAGCAGATTGTAGTACTGTAGTAGATTGCTAACCCACAACCTAGCTAACGTTAGTTATATTACTTGCTGTGTCGTTCTTCGCTCTATATCATGGTATTTGTGACGGTATTGGATTTCTCCAGAATCACATACCCCACCTTTAAGTCATTTAAACAAAGTACAAACAAGTTGAACACAGTATTGTCCTTTCTCAGGGCTGTTTCTTACATTATATCTCTGGATTGATAAACTAATCTCAGTGACAGGTCAGAAAATCCTAGTATATTGCATTTTCTCCCTTGAAAAGCCATCCTGTGTTTGCATCATTATCCAAGACTTCCCTGTCATTTGTGGACATGCCTTTTTGAATGTGTTTTGGAGAACTTCTCCTTTGTTAGACAATTTACAGATATGAGAAAGACGAAAGAGACAGTGGGGTAACAAGCATCCAAATGCTCAGGATTTTGATTGATTTGAACCTAGGACAGTGCAGTTGCACCTCCATCAGAGCAACCAGGATGATCCAAAGTTTCCTCGTGAGATATTTTTCATTCTGCCCTTGAGAGTCAGAATAAGTTACTCCTGGGAATTGAAAAGAGAAGACTGAGGTGTTGCACCTATTTTTAAATTCCTACCCTGCAATCTATGTTCAGATGTGCACTGTGCTTCCCAAACCTCCTTCCATTTTCAGCAGAGATGGGATAAGGAGGAGAAGATGATTGATATTTAATATTGACAGCTCTAATTAGGTTTTAGGGAGTAAACCTTAATGAATGAAAGGTGTGAAGTGCAGTTTTTTTTTCTGGACTGTGATGATCCTTTATTCAGTGATGCTTTAAAATAAGCTTAATTTTATGCATTTTATGCTAGCAGAACTCTGCATAATTAACTAAACCAACAGGACAAATTGGAAAGTTTTTTCAAAGTTGACCTCCAGTCCCCTGGAAATGTGCCTCATTGACATGTTTCTGTTACATTTATACCCAGGAGATTTCTGGCCTTTTCAACCCTGATTGGGACCCCCCGACTTGAGCCTCTGATGGCAACGTCTTCCAACCAGACCCTTAGAAAAACATCTGCCTTCCTCTCCTTTGAGAGGATGATATATTTGCCTTCATCCACTAGTGAAGTTTGGGGCTGAGCAGCCTTCCTTAAAAGGAGAAAATATGCTCTTTTAGGAGGAAAAAAGAAGAGGGGTGGCAGAAAAGTGAGAGAGCCTAACGGAAATAAGGCAGACAGAGGGAGAGGGATGGATAGCGTATGTGTAAGGAACGCTCTCTGGGCCTTGTAGAGATAAAGATAAAGTGGATGAGAATGAAAGAAAAATATATTTAACCAGATCCAACAGGCATTATCGCTACACTTCAATAACCAAAACAAAATGAAAATATAATGGAGCTGTTTTTACCCCATGAGGGCGTATTTTATAAAAAAAAGAAAACCTCTTTATTCTCAATTGAGCAATAACAAAAGTTAGCGTCACACAAAAAGAAAATAACTCTAATTCAAATGAATTGCTCTGTATCTAGAGGAAAACATGAACTTCTGCAAGACGCTGAAGCACACATGTCCAAACAAACTGAATAATGATAATAATGCTGAACTAATAAGAGAACAGTCCAAACAAATTCAAGTCATTCTGCATTCAACAGTCTGTCTGCTTTTCAATCATCATTTTTTATGCATATGCTTATTAGAAGAGAGATATTGAACAAAAATGGCATTCTCTGCCCGATGGAGAGTGTGAAAAGGTGTGGCAGACGCTCAGCAGAAAATTGAAGTTGCAGTTGAGAGGCTTTGATGAAAGTTAGTTTTCGGTTTCCCTGGGATGATTATCATCAGAAATCATGCAATCATTCAAAACCGCTGTCACTCATCACTTTGAATGTCAAATCTCAAACTACCCTTTTTCCATAGTAATAGATAATTGCATTGAAACTCACCATTGGCAGAGACATCACACTCTTCATGTAGAGTTCGAAAAATGCAGGACAAAACTGATATTTTGGTGATCTTGTTTTTTTTTTTTTTTGCAAAAGCCTGAATATAACAAACTTCCCATCAAGGTCTCACTAAAAGCCTCTTTGGGAAATCTTTTAATGGAAATAGGCATGCACAGTGAGGATGAGGATGATTATCATAACGAAATGGTCACTCTATTGCATTTTCCTCATCTGCCATTCCAAGCCAGTGTCGAGGGTCTCACGTTTGTTTGCGACAGTGAACAAAGAAAACAGAAAGACACACAAGAAAAGATTGTGCTTTCTGTGTTTTTTCCAGCACACAGTGCTGACAGGTATAACAAAGACTAATGGCCTTTTTTTGCTCAGATAAATAATCCCCTTCATTTTTGAATCTTCTTTGATGAAATCCTTGGAGCTTTGTTGGTTTGCTTGCGTGTCGACGGAATAATGAAATTCATATCTGACGCATCTGATCTCTCTGCAAAGTCTGAAAACAGCAGCATAAGAATAGAAACATATGCTCTAATGGATTTCAAAGTAGATATGTTAAGTGACTTGACTATCCCACTATGCATTTCAAAGCTGGATTTAGTTTTGAAAATGTATTGATTATGTTCAATATGTCCACTTTTCAGTCTGCTTGCATATCTAAAGAGTAGATATTCCTCCTGTCCACCAGGGGGGTAAGTGTATTGATTCATAATAACACAACCTTTAAGTTCAAATCCAACAGACAGGTGGATTATTTCACAACACAGGGCTATTTTAGTGCCAATTTCAGTTTAAGAACCAGACCTCTTGTTGCAGACCAAACTGGGAGTTTGAAAAGAAGAGAGAGAGAGAGAGAGAGAGAGAGAGAGAGAGAGAGAGAGAGAAGCTGTATACTAATCATAAGGTAAACATGCACAGAGAGCCTGTTAAGACTGCCTGTCACTGAATCACAGCTTGTATAAAATAGGCACTGGTTCATCACACAGAGCCAGCTCACCAGCTCTCTAAACCTATAATTCCCTGTCACTGGATGACATTTCATTTCTCTCTCATGTTATCTTATGATCAGGCTTATTGATGTTGAACACCTATTGTCACTGGGCTGCAGATTATCTTATTGATAACTGTCACTGCTGACAGTTTCCTGATATTTTTTTCTCTCAGTGTCATAGTTGACTGCACCATATCACATTTTCCTTACATCCACTCTGTGTGTGTGTGTGTGTGTGTGTGTGTGTGTGTGTGTGTGTGTGTGTGTGTGGAGAGCACCACCTCATCCATATGTGCTACAGGTGCAGTACCTGCTGCGACACACGCACAGGAATCAGAAAGGTGACAAAGGGTGAAGGAACTCATACTGGAGCGCAACAGCCAGTACAAAATATGATTATTATCATTATTAAAAGTGAATATTATGCGTTTATAGTTTGGACACCTACTGTGGGCTTTTGGGGTAGAAAGGTAGGGTGACATGGCTAAGATCCTGGATGTCGAAGGCAGTGGGTTCGGCCGAAATTGCCTGCCTCTTCGTCCGCTGCTGCTCGTGCAGCTCACTCTGCTTGTGGACCTGCTGGGTTGCCGGTTTGATAACGGAGCGGTATTTGTCCAGCTCGTTCTGTAGTCTCTGTATAAGCTCATCTTTCTGGTCGAGCTCCAGTTCCAATTCGTCGATGAGCGCGTCCCTTTGTCGCAGCTCCTCAATCTTCTCCTGGAGTGCGTACTGGAGGTCGCGCAAGGTGCCCATTTCAGTTGGCTGCAACGAGCGACTTCCAATAAGTTTATCGAAAGGTGCGCAGCCGAGTCTTTATCCTCTCTCCTCTACCACGCTGCTCATAAACTTTATCCGGCATGAACAGCTTCAGAGGATGCAGCCCCTGTCTCTCCTGAGGGGGATTCCTCGCCGCTGTCCGTCACAAGCGGATGTTGGGAATTTAAGCGAAGGTATGTTCGGTTGCCGCGATTGCCAAGGTGAAAGCGTCTCAACCACAATCACGCAAAGTTTGCCCCCTCTCTCTCTCTCTCTCTCTCTCTCTCTCGTCCTCCCTCCCTCAGCGGTGTGACAGCGGAGGACCGTCCTCCCCGAGTGCGTCAGTCTGCGACCCGGAGAGAGCGCATGGCGAGAAGGGCGCCTACAGGAATCTGTGGCACAGTGCAGTCTGCCACTCCACAGAGCCGTGCTCGACTCACATGAATAATGGACTCAGTGAGAAAGCCACTGCTCGCAGAATCATGTCATCGTACCTCAGCAACTCGCCCTGAGGCTGCTCAGTTACAAATAGATGAGCACTGGAGCCTTAATGGAAGTTGAGGGTGATGGAAACTTAATGAACCTCAATGTTAAAATAAACAACGCGTTTCTCATCTATTGGAGAAGGAGCTGCTGCTGCTTGTGTTGTGTTGGACTACTTGCGAATATTAGAAAATATAGTGTGGAATCCAGTGGTTTATTTGAACCCAGATGATGATTTAGTAAGCAAATAATGTATGTTAAAGGGGAAATGAATAATTCCACTTTTCCAAAATCCCTCTCCCGCATCTATTCATTTAAGTGGAGCAAGTAAAGGTGCTAAATGCAAAAAATGACAGTCTTACAGATTGTCAAACAGCAGCAGCAGCAGCAGCAGACATGAAAATGCCACAGCTACTGAGGCTCACGACTCTCCACAGCAGCTCCACATTCCTCATCTAATTTTGTGTTGTGTGTGGACTCTGAGCTGCTGGTGTCTGTTCACATTATCCCAATGAGTCATGTGAAGCTCAATGAGCAGCATTTGGCCTCATGGCTCTGGACAAATTCAGAGGAGGATAAACTGCCAAGGACAATCTGATAGGATGTGGAGTCACTGAGGCTACAACAGCAACTGCTGTGCTGAGAGTGGGGGGGGGCTTACAGTGAGCGGGTTGAACGAGATTTCTTTGGCTGTAAGGATAGGTGTTTTGGTGTGGTGGTAAAAAGCATCTTTTTACCTGACAGAAAGCATGTAAACAACCCTGGACAGAGACAGCTGGTCTAATGAAAGAGCACAGTTGCCCTCTTGTGGTGGCTTAAAGCATCAACTCAGACAAACAACAACAGGGTGGCATGCTTCTGCTCTGCAACATGTCCCAACACTTAATCCTACAATGTTGTATGTATCATTACATTAGTGGATGACTGAGCAATGTGTTTAGGAAGTAGGTTGTTTGTACTGTGTGTAATGAACAATTAGTTCTGTCATTGCAAATACTAACATGTACAGTGGTCATATGTGCAATAAAAGAAAACAAATGCCCATCAGCAGCTTAGCAAACAATGCTAAACCTGTTTTCAGCCATCACAGAGATTAAAAAAAGTATACATTTCAGCTTTAAACGAGGTAAAGCAACTGCGAGGAACACCTGTTCAACAAACAATACAGTTAATTGTTTGATTAATCCATTAAAATAATAGCTTTATATTGGTTTTCCCCCCAAATATTTTTTATTGCAGACAAACACCCAAACTTATAATAAAGCCCAGGCAGCCTTTTTACGCTGAGCTCATTAAAAACCATCATATTTCCTTTATCTTTGTCAAGGGAAGGGCGCAGGGCACACAGCTTGAGCAGCAGCAAAGTTTCCTTCATATCAGGAAACTGCAGGTGCCTGGAGATTTTCAGGTTGTCTCCAGTCCAGTGTTTGCATCCCCACATCCTCCCATCATCAAAAGGCACTCCCGCTGCCCTTCAAAGCACCTCTGGGCTTTAAATTTCACCTCTCTAACCATCCAGCTCAGCCCTTTTCCTATGCAGATCAATAGAAAGAGGATCCGTTGCTCCATGCTGCGGTAATCCGATGAGCGCGGCAGGCCGCCGGCTGGTGCCACGTCCTGACTCTAATGGGGGTCACACCGTCTCCGACCCCGTGGCGGCCCAGCGGGCACGGCGGCGCAGGTGGACGCCCTCCTCCAGACACCGGTGGCACCGAGAGCAATCTCGTCATCTCACCGGTGCTTTTCACAAATGCAAACAGGTTTACTTCCGTTTCACTACACAGAGTCTATGGCCACATATACGGCCCATTCAAGCACTTATTGTACCTCATCAGCTGACGCATAATTTGACCATTTTTAGAATGAACTCTGGATCTATTGAAAGGCTGAGAGAAGATGATTAGTATACTTGACTATTTTTGTCTTGAATATTGCTTGTTAGTCAATATTTCTCAATAAACCCGGGCCATTCATGACCTCCATACCTCATTCTCAAGTATTTCATTTTTCTTGCCTCAGGACTCTTTGTGTGGACTTTTGTGTTTGTTTGAAGGCACACTGATGAGTCAATTAGTGCAAACGAGGACCTGCCCGGTCTGCAGTTTATTAATGCAAATGAAGACTGGAAATTGTCTAGCCATCTTAATAAAATTAACCCCATTGTCTATTTCATTAATTGAGTCCGCAGAGTGATTTCTGTTTGTGTGTGTGCGAGTGATATCAATACATTAACAGATGAAGACAGAGAGGGTCAAACATTTTCCTGGGAGTAATATTAGCAAAATCAAGCTGAACAGACTGAAAGTAAGTAGAAGTGTGAGATAGGCCTACTAACAAATACTATTCAGATACAGGCCTCATATGAAACCCTCAAACTCAGGACAACCATGCTGTGAGGCTAAAACGAGCACCTAAAGGTGATGAAGGAAGCATATGGTCAAACAAAGCCTTTTCTAATGGAGTATTAAATATCCTCAGACATGCACTTCGGATCCTCAGCGTTCAGCTACTAAAAGCCAATAATGCATCGCACTTCCTCCTGTCTGTGTCCTGTGGGACTGCCATGATGGATCTAATCAATTAGGAGCTCTTTCTGAAGCTCGCCTTGGAGCTGCGTCATCGGCCCGCAAGAATGAAAGTGCTCGTCCATTCATGGCAAACGTCTCCATCTCCCGTTTAGAAAAAAATAGAAAAGGTAGAAAACAGACAGAGAGAAAACAACGCGTTGTGTGGAGGTAGGACACTGAAGTGCCACAAGAAACCCGTGTGTGTGTGTGTGTGTGTGTGTGTGTGTCTGGGTGTGTAGAGTTACTATCAACACATGTTCATTTTCAATCACATTTCAGAGTTGTGCTTCCTAATAGGCTAACAGACTACATGGAAAACATGTTGACTCTGGTAGGGAAAAGACAAACACACAAAGATATATTTTAAGATGGGACACAGAGCTGACAACATGGGCAATAAAGTACCAACGCCCGCTGAAACACTCTTACCAGTCGGACTTGGCATATTTCCGAAACGGCTGCCTTGACAGATCCTGGTGCGTCTGAGGCTCCGCGGAGATGCCCTGCGCCCTGCGGGTCCTCGGTCCAATAAGTTGAGCGCTGGGCAAAACAGACTGACATTTGTGTAATTTTCTCTTCAGTTCTTGAATCTCTTCATCCCGGTCCGCGAGACGCCTCTCCAAGTCCCGTATCCTCTCCTCCTTTAGCAACAGGATCTTGGCAAAGTCGTCCTCCAGGTCACTCATGTTGAAAATCTGCGTTAAACTTTGCCGCGATTCTCCGCGATATGGACAAAACGATTAACTCCCAGCGATTAACTCGCGGGCAGGTTGTGAACATGCACACAAATCCCCCTCTTTATACGCGCAGGATGATGATGCTCCGAGAAGCCCCTTCACTGCCCACTTGTTTATTTCAGAAGAAAAGAGCAAAGCGGTGTTTAAAGCCGGGGAGCGGACGGTTGATAGAGCAGCGCCACGCTACAGTCCACCAAGCCTCCGGGGAGCTGCTGATGATCCTTCATTGAGAAACCAATTACAGCAGCTCTTCCTCTCCGAGGACGCAGGCAGGCAGTCAAACTGGGCAAGAGCCGAGACAACTCCTGTAGTTCACCGCCTCTCACACTGCAAACACACCACAGAGGAAGCCCAGTGCTGCTGCTGTCAAATATTTGTTTACCATCTATCTGCAAACTACAAAAGCTCAATGTTAAACACCCACATCACCTCCCCGACCTAACCTATAGCAAAATCAATTGTCCCTCACTCGCTTCTTAGGACAGTGATGTAGCTTGTTTACAATGGTCACAATTTAGATATGGAGTAAGCACACATCAGTGAAGTGAAAGTAATCTTCCCATTAGGTTTATATTTTGGATTGTGTTGTGGTGATTTGCTCCTGAGATTGCACTTCAGTATCATTTATTTTACATATTTATTTTACATGCATGTTTGTAGGATGATTGTACCTTTTCTTTTGATCCAATCTTGTCTGAACTCAAAAGATAAAAAAAAACAGTTTGGTTACCAAAGATCACCAAAGAGTTGGATATGAAACATTAAATTCAGGCCCATTTGATTAACCAAAACAAAGTGTGTAAAATTAATAGAAATCTAGACTTTACTCAGAAATAGGTCTGAAGTGAACAACTAAGTGGATGATTCATAGTTGCAGAAGATAAAAAAAGTGTCTGTTATTGTATGCATCCAATATAAAGTAAAGTTAATTGCACAACAGGTTCGGAGTGTGTTATTGTACTGATTAGAGTAATCAGTAATTACATACTTTGGCAACAACAGTGCTCATCACTTTCATCCGCAATACGCTGCGTGGATGGAAGAGAGTTCAGTAATAGATCACTTCTTTCTGTATTATTAATCTCCAAACCCAGCCAGTCATTTCTGTGCACCATTTTTCATTCTACTGCCTAAATCTGTTTCAACTCAATGAATTCATTGAGGAAGAAAAAAAAGGGGGAGCTTCATGGGCGCTAGGGGGATGTTTCATTAAGATTCTGAGTTAAAAATAGAGTGAACAGATCTTCCCTTTGCTGGTATAGTTCAACATATCACACCCTTGTCTACTGCTTGCTCCTTATTATTCCAACTGCATAAGAGATTAATGCTTGTTGCTGGAAAGCGTGGCTATATAGGTATATTTCCAGAGTTTTAATACACATTATTTGACATTTCCTCTCCCCCTTAAACCTACAGCTCTCCAAATGCATCTTGGAGGAGACTATTACCATGATGACTGGTTGCAAGACTTCTGATAACCTGCTTAACTCTCGCCTGGCTTGATAATCGATCTTATCAGGTGTAGATTGCATTGAAACAGATATGATCCGCTTCTTTGCTGCTGCTTCTGAGTCTCTCTTTGTGAGCATGTTACACGTTTCCCAGTGATTGTGTGAGCAGGAAAAGTGAATGCAATCAGCATTCAAAGACAAGGTGAGGACCAGAGTCGTGCTGTTACCAATGTGGAAAACAGTGATCGATTAATTATGTATGCAGCAGACACTGTGCCCATTATGACAGTGGTAAATTAAGTGTCACCTTCTGTAACCCTATCCATATCCACATAGAATATGGTTGCACTGAAAAAGCACAAGTGACATCCTGTTCAAGAAAAGGCCATTCATGCATTTGGACAAAAAGATGCAGAGTATCATCTATTAGATTTGCATTAAAATGTCTTTCATCTTATGTTATTACCACAATCAATACCCGCTATCAGCACCTGTGCCTATACACACTCATTACATCATCACCGTGGCTATATCAGCATCACTGGCCTAAAGGTGTATCTGTGTTGCCTCCACACTTGACTATTCCCATGTTTACACAGAGTGAGTAATGCTGCACTACCAGTTTCAGCTTATGTTGTCTGAGCACCACATGGGTCATCTCCCTTGGATGCTGTGGGATCGATAATGGACGCCAAGTTAACCTGACGGCACCCAGAAGTAGATGCTCTGACTGCGTGCGAGAACGGCCGTTCATGGGCGCCATTGAGTTCATGATTGCTGAGTGTGGCTGCGCTGTAATAAAGGCTTCATGTCATGTGTCTTTGCTTTGTGTTTCCGAAGCATCTCCGGGCAGAGAAAAGCCGGTGCCCTCTCATTCCCCTCAGGGACAGATCAGCTTACGGAAGAGAAGAGGGCAGACATTAGTCACTGTTTTCCTGTAATACACTCACATACACACACACACACACACACAGAAGAAACAGAGAGAGGTATCTTGGGTATACCCAGACATATGCTTGCGCATCATTATTACCCACGCACACGTTTGCATACAAAGATTTATGTAACCATTCACAAAGCTAAACTCCCAGCAGACACACAAACACGATCATGCCAGCATCCCGTATGGAAACATGAGAGGGGATTACTGTAAGTGCAACGGTAGGAGAGGTATGTTGCTGCGTCTCTGGAGAATCTTCCCCCTTGAGCCCCTGATGTCTTTGATAGTATCTGCCTGTGCACTCGGTGCCGTCCCAGTGAGACACCACCAGCTGGCCGCCTGCCTGGGCCTGCCATCCCAGGAGAGGTGAGATGAGCGCTGGGAGGAGGCAGAAGACAGAGAGAGACATCACTGGGATGAGGACAGGAGAGATGCTTTAGCCCGGGCAATCTATTTCTGAGCCTCTCCAGTCCCGTAAAAAACTACGGCAAATCCTGCACTTTAGCAGCAATATCAATACTCCCGACTTCTCATCACATCGATGTATAGTCTCACATTGTAACATGATATCATATCCAGAGCTTCAGATTGATCACTCGGCTCACACTGGAGATGGATACAACCAGAGCTCAGGAAATTGACTTAGCAAACGCAATAATGATATTTCCTTCCTGCCTTCCTGCATTAGTACTGTCAAAATCAGATAGGTGAGGATAGGGTGTATTTCAACTTTTTTTGTAATGCTGCTAGGGCTGCAACTTACGATTATTTTCATTATTGATTCATCTTTTAATGAATCTGTCTGTGAAGATTCGCAGTCAAAGGCAACTGGACTTGTGGTAGATTATTTAAGAAGAGACTAATCATCTTTAAAGCAGCTATAATCAATATTTTTATATCAGGATCACATGACTACTGGTATGTGAAAAGGAGTCTCATGTAGTGACGAACCCACAGTTTCCTTCAGCTCTAAGGAGCGTTTTAGTCTCTTTTAACATATTGTTTTGGTTTTACAGCCAGCAGCTTTACTGTTTCGGTTCACTCTCACTGCTCTCGTTAGCATTGCTTTTCTAAAAAGATCTGATAAACCCCCTCTCACTACCTGCCCAGCATCAAACAGCAGACAGACAAGCGACTTAGCGAATGATGTAAACATCAGGTGGACAGAAACACAACTACAAGTGATTGCTAATGCTGCTCCGTATCGGTTGGATGTGTAATTAAACAACAGTTTGCTAAAAAGTTCACCATCACCATTACAGCTTGTTTCCACTGTCCCCATGTGGCCACAAACTATTGCTCGCTTAAGAAGTCCAGTTGCTTTTGACTTGGCGCTTCCAGCTGTCAGTGAATCGTTGAATCATATAGTTGCTAAAAATCTATAAAATAATGAAACATGACATCTTTAAATAGCTTGTTTTGTCCAGCCAACAGTCCAGAACCCAAAGATATTCCATTTAAAAAAGATATAAAATAGGAGGGAAAAACTCAAATCTTCACATTTGAGAAGCCTGAACCAGCGAATGTTAGTATTAGCCTGATAAATAACTTAATCGATTAATCGATTATCAGAATTGTTATCAGTTAATTCAGTCTACTAATCAGTTAATTTACTAATTGTTTCAGCACTAGACGCTAAACAGGATGAAGTCTAATGAAAAAAACTGTACTGTGATCCAAAGATGACATGACAGCGAGTGTGAGAATAGGCTCCTGGTGTTACAGAGAGGAGAAATGTGTCTGTGAGGTGAACAGAGGGTCAGGGGTCACTAGCTGGAATGCTGCATTCCCGTCATTTTCCAGGTGTGCTGGGTGACAAACATTGTAAGTGACCTCAGTCACGTGTATGGTGGCCCTGAGGGCTCAAAGCACAGAAATAAATTAGACAACTCATGGGCACCATAAAGAAACACCGACAACACAACCAAACTGCAATAAAAAGTAAGCAAATACAGAAAGTTCATTGAAGAACGATGTAAGTTCATCTTAGTTGTTCTGATAGCAGATATTTGCTGGTGTTAGCCGTACTAGCTTCCAAATTCAAATAAAGTTTTGCATTGAATCTCTATCTGCTGGTGTTTTCTCATGTCTGCACTTGTAGCATGTTTCACCTACTTGTATGTACATTTTATCTTTGTTGTCTTTGTTTTTAGCTGTATTTCCTCTCTTCCTGTAAATTGTTCTTACAACTGTGTGCAAGTACAATGAGAGCAATGAAAAACCAGAGTCAAATTCTTTGCATGTGTACCGATACGTAGCCAATAAAGCTGATTCTGATTCTGGTGTTTTCTGCATTTCAGCGCATTTCGTTATGCTGCATATGTGTTGTCAAACTGAAGATGTGTATTTTATTTTGCTGTGTTTTGTCTATTTGCATGTTTTCTTTAGTTGCGTGTGTTGAACTCTCAGGGCCACCGTACACTGATGGACAGAAGTGCTGTGTCTCAGAATCGCATCTTAGTCCGCTGATGTTTTGTAGTAGTGAGTAAATGGCTCTGAAAGGGTTTGCTGCATTGATAAACAGAGTGGACACA
The DNA here is from genome assembly GCF_020085105.1 of Siniperca chuatsi. Taxonomy (NCBI): domain Eukaryota; kingdom Metazoa; phylum Chordata; class Actinopteri; order Centrarchiformes; family Sinipercidae; genus Siniperca; species Siniperca chuatsi. The sequence continues at coordinate 17,543,778 of NC_058052.1, forward strand.
TGGTAACAGGAAAAGACAAACAGACAGACAGATGTCGTCATTAGCTCTTATCCCTCTGCCTGTCATTCCACCAAATGTACTCCAGATTGCTCCTACATCAGCTCATTTTTTGGGAAAAAATGGAGGCTGTGCTATTCTGTGCTTGCTCGGTCGAAACAGGATTATTTTTTGCTCCAATTATTCTCGGGTGTAACAGAGGTGTCTCTTTTCACGCCTGTCCCAAGCTGTCTGACACTGTGCCATCAAGGAGCAGTAACATCCCAGCCACTTTGGGAAAAATTGACGGTTTACTTTTTCGTTTCCTGCAAGTGTTTATTTGAACTGCACTGAGGCAATGTGATTGTTGTGTCCATGTAGGGAGTTGACCTCAGAAGTAAATAAAGTAATATGATGATCAGGCGTTATTTACCCATTTTACAGACAAAATTATTTCTAATTTGTGGTTTTAAATATAGATATTTATTCATTTTAGTCATATGGGTCATCAGAGCTTGTTTATCTTGTTCTTATTTTGCATCAAATCTGGTGCCATATCTGTAAATCCTGCACTCATCACATTATTGATACCCATCACAAAGCCCTGCTTGTACTGAATGAAAAGAGACAGGTTACGTCAGCTGTGGAGAATCCCTCTCACCTTTCAGGCTGTAAGACAACAAACAGCTGTCTTTCCTCCCCAGCTGGCTGCGCAGCCGCTGCACTAAAGCAAGAAACTCATATAGTAGTAGAGGTGGGATGTAATTGATGGTTCTGTGTGAAATGAAATGACCCTGCTGAGTCGTCTCCATCTCACCTCAAGCCTCTGAGCCTCACACATACATGAAAACCGTCTCACTCTCTCCTCCATCTCTGCCTCTCTTACTGCGTGTTTGTGTTAGCGAAAGCACGTGTTTGAAAAGGATGTCACCTGCGACACATTTGCGGCGAATAACCGCCTGAGAGGACGAGTTGCTTTGACTTTTTCTTGGAGCTTGAAACATGTGTTACAAAGTGCGGTAGTCTGTCTCCAGAGAAGCCTCTTTTTCTTGCGTAATAAGCTGTAAACACACCTGAGTGATGAGTCACATCACTGGAGAGCTGGGACCTACAAGCAAGCCGTTATCAGGCTGTTAACAAGGAATGCGTTTAATGGAAGCTAGTTTGAGAGAGCACGTTCCTCCCCTGGTGTAAACCATACCATATGGAGGCTGTATGCCAGGCTTTAGGCCAAAGCATTATAGTCTTCCTCTGTGAGGGTCAGGAGATAAATCTGCCCAAAGCTTTCACATACAACAAGCTGATTTTATGCTAGAGTCTCAGATTTAGGATATTTTCTTAGCCCTTTAATGGTCTTCTCAGCCTTTTGGTGGAGCACATTTTGAGCTGTGATGTCTTGTTGAAAAATATGTTGTACTTTACCCAACCTGACTGATAATCTCTAGCAATATGTTAGGCCAAAAAAGTTTGCAGCAGAAAAATCACTCATGTGGCCTGTTTGTGGTGAAGTTTTCATAACAAATTATATATATTTTCATTTTAAAATCCTAAAGGTAAACACACATAGGTTGAATTGTCCTCCATCACGCTGTGTCCATCATGAGTGAATGAATAGGAGGCGTGCAGAGATTGACCAATGGCAGCGTCTGAAAGAGAGCACCATACCTCTTCAGTGAGATAAAAGGTTTTGTTCCCATAGCTCTGTGTTGCTCTGAAGACGTTCCTGGATCACTTCAAAGCTCTCTGAGCTGTCAGAGTGTATTCTCAGAATATTTATTAATCCAACCCTGACCTGACCTGAGCTTAAAAGCAGGTATCTCCTCTTATTACATGAGGACTGCATCATTTGCTGTTAATAACTCCCTGCTTTATGTTTTGGATTAGCATGTGGAGACGGCAAATTTATAGGTAGCTACAGGGGTGGAGGAAGTATTCAGATCCATTAATTAAGTAAAAGTAGCAATAACACACTGTAAAAATACTCCATTACAAGTAAAAGTCCTGCACTACCTTTGTAGCACAAATGTTACAAAGGTAAAGCAGCATTAACTGTTGTAGCTGCTTAAGGTGGAGCTATTTTCTTTTCTATTTTGTATAGGGTTGCAACTAATGATTGCTATTGATGGTATTTTTTATTAATCTACTGATTGTTTTCTCAATTAATTGTTTGGACTGTGGAATGTCAATAAATAGTTAGAAATGCCCTTCACGATTCCCAAGAGACCAAAGGGACACCTTCAAATAGCTTGTTTTGTGTAATCAAAAGTTCAACCTACAAAATGATTCAGTTTACTGTAATTTAAAAGTCCAGTATGTAGGATTTAGTGGCATCTAGCGGTGGAATTGCAGTGTTCAACCATTTGAATACCACTCGCATCACCCTCCCCTTCCAAGCGTGTAGGAGAAACTGCGGTGGCCGCGAAATGTGAAAGGCCCAATCTAGAGCCAATGTTTGGTTTGTCCATTCTGGGCTACTGTAGAAACATGGCGTTGCAACATGGTGACCTCCGTGGAAGGGGACCCGCTCTCTCTGTAGATGAAAACAACTATGGTAACGAAAACACAACAATTCTTATTATCAGGTGATTAAACACTAATGAAAACATACTTAGAAATATTACATTATATTTCTGCCAATAGCTCCTGCTAAATGTTACACACTGAAACTTTAAGACAAGGAAAAGCAGCAAATCCAAAACCATGTAATGTTTGGCATTTTGCATGAAAAATGAATTAGAAGATAAATCAAAATAGTTGCTAATTAATTTTCTGTCGATCAACTAATTGTTTCAGCTCTAATTTTATACTGTCAGGAAGTTTAATGTATAATAATGCATCATCTTTTATAAGCTCATCACGTTTGTATGAAAAATCTTAATCTGTAAAGTTACATTAACTATAGATGTCAGATGGATGATAAATATAGTGGAGTAAAAAGTGTAACATTTCCCTCTGATTTTAAGTATAAAGTGTGATGAAATGGAAATACTCAAGTAAAGTACAAGAACCTAAAATGTGTACTTAAGTACAGCACTTGAGTAAATGTACTTAGTTACATTCCACCACTGGTTAGCTAGACGACAGTAGCAGATGTGAGCTATAGAAGTCTAAAAACACAGCTACTACTGGACCCCTGAATTTCTCTGGCACATGCCTATCTCTGCAGGGTTCCCAGCAAACTAAGCAAGCTTTGCACAACCTATGGAGGGATGAGTCATGGCGGAGGCCGGTCCGAGTGTCTGGAGCGAGCTCTGACAACAGTTCCACAGCATGCCTTCACTTCAGCAAGCTCATAAAAGTCTGCGCAGCTAAAGATAGACACAGGCGGTCAGAGGGACAGCAATAAATCAGTAGGAGACCCCCAGGGCCCGACGAGGAAGGGTCCTCAGATGGTGTAGCTTAGCTTGCTGTCATTATGCTGATCCTCAGCTTGTCACTGAACTAAACCCCTATCATACTGGCAGTATAATATCTTTGCTCTGAAGCCTCTTATGTTGCTTTAATGCTCTAAACAATGACTTGAAGATTTGTACGCTAATAGTATCAGCATTAGCTCTTTAGGAGAACCCTCTTCTGCCTGCACAGTTGAGCCTGGCTGCTTTGCACCCTAAGGGCCTCCACATTCCTGGCTCAGCTGTACATTCAACAGGCCACCACCTGCAGCATGTCAACAAACTACACAAAGTTAACAATCCCCCCCTCACTGTGAGACCATCTACCATAACTTTTAAAAAAGTACTTACAGGACCTGTTAGGGAACGCTGTCCAGTAATAGCTGAAAAAACAGAGGAAAAGAGAGGAGTAATCGAAAATGTAAAAATGAAGAAAAAAAGAATAATTTTAAGATATACAGCAACACACAAAGAACAGAGAAGAGATTATACTGTATTCACAATAAAGAGAGGATACAGATGATACAGTTAAAGCGCAAAACAAAAGGCTGACGTCTTTGACTGACATGTGACTGTGCGTGCTAACAGTGGGGGACGGAGAGACACAGTGTCTTGTCTCAGCTGTCACTTCTGAGCCCGTGGTGAGAAAATGTGAGAAAAATGCCCACACTCTGCCTCTCAGTCACATCCACATGCTGAAATCCCCTCCACCACCTCGATAAAAACCATACTGGAACATCTTTTGTTTTTTTCCAATCGCTTTGTCTCGTTCTTATTGTTGCGAGTTAAGAGTTTGAGTGTTTTCCCATCTCATCCTGTTTGATTGAGAAAATTGAGTGGCTGTGATAAAAAAAGCATCATTAATTTTCTTTGGCAATTGAATGCACCAATCTGCATTGATGTCTGATTCAAGAAACCATCCTTCAGCAAGAAGGAGCTGGCTCACTGTCGATTATGTGCAAATGTAATTTCCATATTTGCATAACAAAGACAAGACTGATTGATATTAGGAGAGACTGAGATATTATCTGCGGCTCGTCTTGCGTTGTTGCTGATTTGCGCTGCGTTGCAGTTGCCTAGTAGCCAGCGACGCCCTCTTCATTTCCAATCGACATCACATGGCGCCAGAGGAGCTGACCCAGAATAACAGGACGGGCCTTTGAAGGCAACTGCTCACTAATGTAATGTGTACAAGCTGAGTGGCCATCTCTATCTTGGGTATCACGGCAGAGTCTTAGTGTGAGAGATATTAACAGTCATAGATGCTTGGATGAATCTGTGACTATATTACATAACAGCGTACAGTATACTCACCCTGCATTTAGTCAAAAGAGACCCTTATGACTTTGCAAATGCAGTAAAACAAAAAAAATCTGACCATGTTTTCTGAATGAGAGCATATCGCTGTTCATCGCTGTGGAAAAAAAAAAAACTGGTGGATGACTCAGCCTGAAGGAGCGCTTGGAGATATCTGGTTCAAAGTCAAGCATGGCTGCCGAGAAACACTCCACGTCTTCATGTTGCAGGTGTCATCACTCTTCATTTGCGTGTGCTGCAGTAAATCAGCCATGCAGGTCTTCCATTATAGAAACCCTTTGACCTCATACATGCTCATCAAGACAAACAGCATCACTCAGTGGACACACTCATCATCCAGTATAGATTTAGATTTCAGCTGCAGCGTTTCTCTAACATCTACCATTATTGCCTCTTAAGACAAGTGTATATATTTCTTCTTATCTGATCTCCAGTATTTGTTGCACAAACCTCTTTTCTACTTATTTATAGCAGAGCAAAATGTAATATTCCCACGGCCAAAAAAAACATGATTACTTAACACAGCAGACATGAGAGGATCAGGTACATTAATCAGCTTTAAAAAATAATGCTTTCACAGGTGTTACTTTTGAGTCTGTCTCCTTTGAATATCAAAGGTAACAGATTCAGACTACGACATTCAAAATAACAGTTATATTGGAGATTGTTTGATGGGTTGAGATCTCTTCAGCCATTTGTTTTGTGCTCTGCTGAACTACAGAGGAGCATCCCGTGAAGCAAGCAGTGCTCCAGTATTTTGCTCAAGGACACTTCTTGCAGGGTGTGTGCTCTCTGGCTTTTTGCAGCATCAACACTCTCTATATATGGTCATTATTTTGTCCCTGGTAATGTTGGAACTTACTGAATATGACAGTCCCACACAGTGTTACATAAGACTTTGTAGAGTCTGACATTTCCCTGTTTCCCCATCTTCTGACCAAGGCTTTGTTCTTCTTTCATAGCGTCCAAATGCCATCCCAAAGCTAAAAAGTCACAATGACATCTTGGATCAAAGGCAGCGCTCTGTCTCTGTGGCTTTTTGAGGCTTTTGGTGCACGTGTAGCAGTCAGCAAGACAGCGGGGCTTGATAAAAAGCATGAAAATGCAGCAATTGTCGAGAATCATCATCAGTGCTACTCACCAACCCACTGAGAATCATCAAAAGAGGAGAAAATAGGAGCAGGGAGGCTGCTTTCAGTCAACATTGCAGTTGGCTGCCATACTTCAAAATCATTCTGTATTGATTGATTCCCCGCTGATGGGTCTTTCAAAGCCTGTTCAGATCTGAATTCTGACTCAACAGATGGAAAAAGGAACATTTTCTGGATTTAGACAGATTAACTTTTCATTGTGGGCTTTTACAGGAAGTTGTGAATTTATCTAATGACCAACAAGTAGCAAATAGTTTCCCATAATGCCTTGAGAGGCATGTACTATAGCGACAAGGTCATGCAGCAAATTATCATTTCCTGTGTGAGTTCAGGTGACAGGACACACACTGCTGCCGTGGTTGCCATGAGCAGTGCACATAGGTGGTGCCTGGGTCATCTCTGCCAGCCTGAAGCCCAGGATGCCCTGGATTGAAATGTAAAGACACATGGCCTTCTGCCCACCAATAGCCAGCAACACTGGCGTTATATCACAAATATTTATTGGACATCAGGGAATATATTAAAGCTGCTCTAATCAATATTTTTAGATCAACAATGGATCAAATGACTATATTTAATGTGAAAGAGGTTGCTCGTAGTGATGAACCCAGAAGGAATGACCACCCAAATTTGCACTTCCTCTCAGCTCTACGCAGCTTTTAGCGTATTTCAGCTCATTGTTCTGGTTTTATGGCCCACTACTTTATTGTTTTGGTTAGCTCTCACCGCTCTCATCAGCACCGTTTCCAGCAAGAAAGTTCTGATTTACCCACCCACCACCAAACTACAAAGTTAGCAACTAACTGGTGAATATAGTGGAGCATTTAGCAGCTAAAGAGACTACATGAAACTTTCCACCAGTTTCTTCATCGAACGCTGCTTTTCAACCTGGTGTTAAGTTATTCTTTAAAGTAAGGCATACAGTATATTAGTACAGTCACTGAAATAGGAGGACAAACTAAATCCACATTACTTTGATCAATAGATGTCAGTAGAGCCACAGTTCAGCAGTGGTGTGGTCTTTATCTAAATGTCACTTTAACAACTAGGATCTGACAGGAATCAGTTTGCCATCTGCTCACCCTAATATGTCGGCAACATGGCCTATTTCCAAAATCGCTAAATCGCTAAACTACTAGGAGAGCCAGAGATCAAAGTGTCTGTTCAAGGATGATGCATCAAAAATCGGCCTTCCAGGTAGAGAGTGGTGAGATGATTGAGGACGTCTCTGTTTGTTCGGTCCGCCACTGGTGGCAAGGACTGTGGACAGATGGCACAGAAACGGTTCCTATCAGTCATGAGAGTGTCCCCTCAGTTGGTGCGAGTTGACGTTTGACTTGCTACATCACACAGTATGTCTTATAACATTATAAAAAGGTAGAGGAAGCAAAGTGGCATACTGTATCCCAACCTAACTGCACAGTCTGAGCTGGAGTCTGACTTCCAGCCTCAGACCTTCTGAGAGTGCGACATAGCCCGGGGGTGACCTCCACCACTGAAAATCACCACCTTGTCATGTGGGTTGTTATGACTGCCAGTTACTGAGTCACCTCTCCAGTGGTAGATAGACTGAAACTGCAATGCGAATTCAAGTGGTCAGATGCTATAGGGAGTCCAACTGACAGAGCGTGGCGAGATGAGCAAGCTCTGAAGCGAGGATAAACTTCAGTGGTTAGTGTGGGTCGGTTGACACGGTCGCCTCTTTAAGATCTGGTCATTTCATGGCCTCTTCAGATGTCTGTGGAGGGGGTGGCATTACATTTCACCAGCCCTGATAATGGTGTGTGTGATGATAATAACTACCATCATTACAACCATCAGTCGTCTTCAGCAGCAGCGTGGAGTGATCCCATCGATGATATCAAGTCTCTTGAGAGGAAACTAGAAATGAAAAACTGTAGTGTTGTTTCTCTAATGACCTTTTTGCATCTCCATCTCATAGTTAGCAATAAAAGAGATATGAAAACTTATCTTGATGTTTTTGAATGCTGCTATTTTATCCTTTTTGCAGCCCTGCAGTACAGAGAATATTAAGCTGCTGTATATTTTTAAGTTGCTATAATCTACATCTTTATCTTTTAACAGTATAACAGTATAGTTTGATATAACAGTATATCAAATAACAATGTGAAAACAATGTGACAATGTGAAAGTGTCTCTCGTAGTGATGAACCTACAGAGAACCTGAATCTGCAGCTCTCCTTGGCTTTATGGAGCTTTTAGTGAGTTTCAGCTCATTGTTTAACTGTTCTGCCTGCAACTTTACTGTTTTGGTTCAGACTCACAGCTCTCATAACATCGTTTTCAGCTGCAGCAGGCAGCTGTTTACAGTGAAAAAGCTCTAAAAAATCACTGTACACTACCTGCTCAGCACCGAACAGCAGACAGACACAGTTAGAGATGAGCTGGTGAACATACGATAAATTGGAATCGATACAGAGAAGATTAGCATGGCCCCTTCAAACGGTGAACATAGTGGAGCATTTAGCAGCAAAAGAGCCAGATATTTCCCTCAGGAGTTGGTGTAGACCAAAAACAGAGCTAAAAGAAAGTGAATACTGGACTTACACTCATCAAGTGTCCACAAACATGACTCCAAATTAATGCTAATGTTGATCTGAAACTGCTAAGTGTGTAAATAAGCAACTGTTTGCAAACAAGTTCACCATATCAACTTAAAAGGTGATGGTAAGTGTTGCGTTTCCGCTACCCCCAAGTGGCCAAAAAAGTTATTGCAGGTTTATTGGACAGTTCACCCCAAAATCAAAAATACATATTTTTCCTCTTACCTGTAGTGCTATTTATCCATCTAGATTGTCTAGATTGTGAGCTGCCAAGTTTTGGAGATATCGGCCATAAAGATGTCTGCCTTTCTTGAATATAATGGGACTATATGGCTCTTGTGGTGCTCAAAGTGGCAACAAAATACATTTGAAAAACAGCACAACCGGGTCATGATTTCTGGAAAGACATATTGTCTTTCCAGAAATCATGATAATCCACATATTTGTTGTGAGCAGTTTCATGTAGGAGCTATCTTCTACAGATAGTTCCTACAAGATATCAAATAATAAATGGACTTTATGCTTGTAAATGTGTGTGTATATTTCTATCCATTAACTATAACCGGTACAAGCACAGGAGAGGATGAGGACCACAGTCCAGAACATGATTGTACACACCATGGCAGTTTTATTACCCAAATCCCTCTTTCTCATACCAGCCATTTTCTGAGCCATCCATTAATAGACAAAACTCCATTTGCACTCCTACAACATTATCTCCACAGACTAAGTATGGTATTACGGTGAAAGACCGCAGCACTGCTGAGAATAGAATAGAATTTGCTTGAGAACCCATGAATCAAACCTTTGTTTCTCTTGGCTTCACGGCCTTGAGGGAGGGCAGGTTAATCTTTAGCAGCATAGTGTGTATTGTGATGCAGTGGTGTAACTGTAAAAATAAGGTTTGTATTTTCACATATTGAGGCGCACTCAGTAGAAAATTTCTTGAGTGGACAGGGGAGTGTTGAGAGTGGCCAGATTGGAAAACAGGCTGCTGCAATGTGGACAACACCAGAGCAGAGTCTGCGTTTTCACATGCACACACATTGTCCATGCTGTAAAATCCTCTACAGAATATTATTTGAATAATACCCAACTACTGTAACTACCTGAGACAAAGTGCATCACACAAAGCATTTTCCCACCCCAAACTCAAATCAAATGCAAGGTGACAGTAATTAAGAACACAGTCTGTTTTCTGTCCACAATACAGACTGCACACCTGCATAATTAAAACATTTTCAGCCACATTAAGCTGTGAACTATCTTGAGAGCATCACTCTGGCCTATTTAATGAAGTCAGCCGAAACTAGAAGACGTTAAGAGCACAGACTCGCTCCTCCCTCTCCCTCATTTGGCTGTGTACAGTAGTAGTGTGTGGGAGTTCGGCTTGGCTGGCCAGCGCAGCCTCTCCAGGGTGCCAGCAAATTCTCCAGCTGGCCGAGGAGCCAGCTCGAAATAAATATGTCCCTTTTCATCCAGGGAATTGTGAGGACCTCCTGCTCTTTTAGCAGGCAGGAGCAGAGAACTCCAGAGGTGACTCAGCCCCCCCAAAGCAACAATTTATCAGAGGTTGTGATCTAATTAGTTTACATTAGACTTTCAAGATTACGTTCACAATTCCATTCCTTGAGTGAAATTGGGTGAAACTCAGTAGCTAACTTTAAAATTTGGCTGTCTTAGAGGCACAGAAAATCTATTTTCTTAATCAGCTTCTTACTGTGAGTGATAGGATCCAGTTGTGGTTGTTTCACATGAGAGATTTACTGTATTTTGTTTTTTTCTTTTCACTGGTTGGGAAAGGGTGATACCACAACAATCAGGATTTAGCAACATTTGAACCAAAATGTGATGTGGGGTTGTTGGCTTATGTTGCCAGGCAACTGTCGATCAAATTTGATCAAAATACACCCACGTATTCCTGATGATGCAGATGTGCTGTGTTTTTTAGTGTTAAACTGATAATAAATAATACTTAGCAATGTCTTTTTTTCCCAAGCCTTAACTGTGTTATTCATTTAGTAATGAATATTCAATGTTACAAAGACTAAAGATTTTAAACATGTTTTCAGCACTTTAAAGTTATTACTATTAAGTGTGTATTAAAAAGATTGTAACAGTGGCTACATGAGGCTAGAAAACTTATGTGTAAGTGTGTGTAGGTGGTGTGTGTTTATTCAAAAACCTCATGTTCAGCAGTTTATTGACCTGGCTGAGTATAAACACCTGGGTGGATGAGAAGAGAGGTTACAGGAAGACTAAGGTTTGAAACACGAGCGAGACATGTTTGAAGGGTTAACATGAGGCCCAGAATGAGCAGAATTAATGGAGGAAGTGACTGTATCAGACATACTTGCAGTAGGTGGAGTGCACAAATATATACTGGAAGCAAAAACACATTTTGGAGGGAGAGGCCACCCCTCACTATACTGGTCTAATTTATGCGACTCAATGTGTCCATCTGCTGGCTGTCAGTGGGTCTGCCATGACATCATCTTTTAGCACAATTATAATGTGATCTGCTGTAAGTAAAACAGATTTTTATGAACCTATAAAGAAAGAGACTGACAGCAAAAATCTAATACATTATAGTAAAATGTTTTATTCAAAAGCGTCCCAAGTAGACTTCTTTATCATATCTTACAAACATCTGGTATACGCACAAAAAAAAAAAAAAAAGGGAGTGGGTGAGAAGTTTACAGAGAAACATACGGGATAAACAACTTTCATTTCTTAGACACTAAAAAATAAAAAAAATCCTATTTGATTGGCAAACTAGAGGACAAACATTAAATCCAACCTTCATCCTTATCAAAACCCTCAAACTTTATTAGAGAGCTGTGTTCAGACCATTACTTCAAACACTGTCTCAAATCAAAATATGGCCGTATGTGAGGAAGCTGCTGTGCTCTTAAAAACTGAGAAACTATTCTCTGTAAAAGTGAAATGATTGGACAGTGCTACAGGAAGGAGGCCTGTACTGTAATTTGTCTCAAACATTAAGACTCATGTTTGGCATTGAAAGGTATAAAGCTTCATAAGCTCACATTGAAAATAATGTTATTTTCTCACCTCCTCCTTTTGACAACATTTAAAGAAATTAATCACATCATTATCATTATTATTATTATTATTATTATTATTATTATTATTTTGGAATTTGTATAATCTAAAGCTTAGCGGAGTTTTTCTTCATCATAGCTAATCACTTTAACTTTAAATTAAAGTTTTACATGAGTTAAATCTTTCCCTGTAGATGAACTTGCAATACTTACTCTTTACAGTTCAGTCAGTTACACAAAGAAAAGCAAAACAAGTCGACACGTACATTAGATCATCAATAAGGACACACTTTCACATTCATGGAAATCTGTTATCCTGTTTGCACACATATGGCCAAATATATCACCAACTCTGTGCATCATCTTGTTCAGCTTGTTCCCCACAAACAAGTTCCATGGTGAGTGTTTGCTTCTTCTAGAAATCAGATTGTTGTGGTGTTGCACTTAAGGAGGCAATGTAGAAGATACACTGTCATCTAACTGTAAGGTAGCAGCTTGATTTAGTACAAAAAAAACAAAAAACAAACAGACAAAGCTCGTACAGAGTCATTACAGACATGCTCAGAAACTTTGCCTGAAGCTTCTTTGACATTCCCTAAACTCAGAAACATCACATTGTACATTTTCTTCTAGACCTCATCACCAAAAATGTTACAAGACAAGACAGTAATGAGGATAATTCTGATTTCAAAATGGGACTCAATGTGGGAACAAGAGAGGGGCTCATAATCTCCTGAGCAAACAGATGCAGTAATGATGCACAAGAGTGAGGCCCAGAATAACTTAACTCTGCACCTCGGAGACATTTTTTATCCACTTTCCAATCAGGCAGTGATGTTTAGCAGATAACATTGTGGAAAGTAACACTAGCAGACGTGGTGGTGTCCATAGGTGACTGAGCATCAATGATCAGGGTTTGAACATGGCTGGTGTTGGTTAAAGACTGAATGGTAAAAATGAAATGTTACAGACATAAAAAAAAATAAAAAATACAATTAACAGTCATTTTTTCTGTTAGAACAGCATTAACCAACTAAACAAACTGGCATCATAAAGCATCAATAAATAAACGGGACATTTCACTCACTGCACTTAAATTTAGGGAAAACCAATTTTCTGGTAAGGCTGGCGTAGTTGTTTTTACATTCATGGGATTGACGAGACTTAACTAAGTACCACCTCGTACCACGGTACGGTCACACCTACGGCAGAGAGACACAAGACACATAGTACTTTAACTGTTTTACAATCAAGCTAAGAAAGGCACTGGAATAATGTTATACCACATTAGATTCTTATGCTCTCAGTTATCCATCTTGAAAAAGGTAAAAATCTAAAAATCTTTTCTTGGACATCATTTGTTTTTGAAAAATAAAGTTTGACATACTTAAAAAAATTATTTTTTGCACCTTTGACTCATTTTAGCAAGGACAGTTTACAAAAAGTAATTTGCTATAAAAAAAAAAGGAAAAAAATGCTTATGGCATTTTGGTTATCAAATATGCATTTAATTGACACCATTTGCACTAAAAATCTTGTAAGAACATGAAGACATTAACTATGGATCTGTGCAGACAGGGGAAAAAGAAGTATTTGAGTCATTATGGCCAAAAACCGTTGAGTTTCAGAAGTTTGTCGAAATGCTTCATAGATGTGGTACAAAAGCAGCAACTGTCATGTGGCCCACGGAGAGGAAAAGACACAAAACAAATATAAATTAGTGCTCTGTGTTGACAAATACTACCAGAAGAGAAAGAGGGGGAGAGAAAACAAAAATAATGTTAGAAAACAAAAATACTAGGTGGGGCACAGTGCTACCCATTTGGACAGGGATGTGTCTGTTACAAGAGGTGAAAGGACAGCGCTACATTTAACAGTGGCATCTTCCATTGGTAAAAACAGCACTTATGGAAGTCATAGTCCTCGCCTGCTTTGACATGATAAGGGTCACTGGGTGTCCAGTCTGCTGTACTTCACGCCGCGGTTCCACTGCAACGCTCGCCATGACAACGGCAGCTGATAGTTCTGAGGAACCGTGCCGTTGACGTTCACTTCAAAGTATTGGAACAGTCTGTACCACCACACCCGCGAGAACGGGTTACTCAGTGACGTCTCCTTCAGCGACTGAAACACAACAATTAAGACACAAATACTGTTAGTGGGGTCATTAAATATCTAACGCAAGTTTCCTTTTTGTTTTGAGCAATTAACTTCAAATTATTCAGGGACTACTGTCATTTCGCATTGTGTCTGCTGTACTTTCTGTTCCTAAAGTCTTTTACATGGACTCTTTTTTTACATACAGCCTAGCTAGCCTTGAGACTTGTGTGTCACCCAACAAAACAATGTGTAATTAATTACCAAACAATCTATATGTACATTGCTAGGCCTCTGCAAGCAGCTGAGAACATATAACACATGGCATGTTTTCCCACCTAGACTATTCTCTGTACATACAAGGTACTAAAATACAGCATCCAGATCCAGGTTGATTACAAGGTCAAAAGCATGAGGACTAGTGGGTAAATGCACTGAATAAACCCTTGTGCCTATTTACTTTAATTTTATTTCAAAATAAACAGAGTAACAAAACTTGTGCAGCATGTGGCACTCACCTGCTGGTTGGCCATAGTGTGGTACCACCAAAAGAGGCGTGTAGTGATAAAGTATGCTACCACCACATCCACAGTGTAGTGGTCATGGGCCAGAAGGATGCAGAAAATCCCCACAGCACTCAAGGTCCAGCAAAACCACTGGTACCACCAGAACCGCTTGGGGGAATCTGCCAATCAAACATTAAAAAAAACAACAACAAAAAAAAAAAACAAGCAGGGTTAATACACCAGAGACACAGATCGAACCCAGTGGTATCAACTCTAGAAAACAGGCTGAATTCTCTTTTACAGCTAAATGGGCCCTTAGCTAGTTGGTGGGAAAACGATGTATTTGGCCTCACAACTTAAGAAAAACTGTGGCTCTTTTGCCAAACTTTTTTCCTTTTTACCACTAGATGTCACTGCTGTATCAATCAGGTTTGTCAGCACAAACCAGGTGGAAACTCATTGAGGTATCATGTGATGTTGCAGAGGAAACACCAGTTGACTCAAAGCTTGCATGAGAAATGTAAAAATTTCTACAACTTATACAACTTCTGTTTAGTGGTTAATCATGTTGCTATGAAAACCAAATTAAGTTAGATAACGGACAATATGGTTATCTAACAGAGCAGTATTTTAACACACTGAGACTAACCGGCATTTTCTTTGTGCCTCCATATCCTGACACTATTTAGAAACGTGCAAAAGCCAAGCAGTACTCTCCCCCATCGGGGAAATGGTGCTGAAAACTGTGGTTTGTGAACCTAAAACATCAGTTATGAATGTTATATGGATCATATGTTGTAATAAGTACCGAGTAGCCAATTTAAGAATCAAAATCAATAAAACTAGAGATCGAGCAAATGTTACACAAAATTGGTCCACTTTTAGATTTAGCTGTAAGTGCCAACCTGCTTACTCTTGGCCTTTAAAACATGATTTAACAGCCCGGTCACCATTTATGATTAGTACATCATTCTTTTGACATCTGAACTGGGGTTGTCAAAATTATCTGCTGCATATTAGAAAATGTAAAGATAGACTTTGAGAAAGTAAACTGAGCTTCATATGTGGCTTAGAGGTAAAACCTTCCTGTACATTCTTACCTAAACTACAGTATAGACACAGTGGAACTTACACTCCTTGATGAAGAGGTATGTTAGCGTTAACATGACGGTGTGGCCACTATACAGGTAATCTCCACACATGGTGTGGGAACCTGTGATGGACAGGCCCCCGCCAGCAATCATCTTCATTATTCTCCTCATTTGTGCCTCCCAGTTCCCGAGAAGCTGAAAGAAAAACAGCCATCCGTTACATCATCTTCCTTCCATTATATAGTCCTGATGATTTACTTAAGAAAATATTGTTAAAGTGTAAAAATATTTGATTACAAGTTAAACTTCTGCATTCAAAGTTCTTAGAGTAAAGTACAAATGTATTGGCAGCAAAATGTAGTATGTAAAAGTGAAGCAACCTCTCAAAGCTCCTCTTACTCACAAAAAAATGGACATGCACATATCTTACAATCAGCGGTCAGTGGAGAGCACTCAGAGGCTTTCAGTTTATTGAGATCTAATTTTTTGCTGAATTTGCCCATTCAGCACGTTTGAGCCGAAAGCAGTTTAGTAAGAAAGAAGCCAACCAGCCATGCTCAACCAACCTACAATGGCAAAAGAAATAAAAGTGTGTATGTATTATACCTTTGGAGAGCATTTAAAGTGCATCCCAGGAACAGGCAGAGTGGTGATGTACATTGTAATACACCGGTACAGATAGAGTGTGCCTACAATGAAAAAGAACCGCCTGCCTATAATTGACCTGGAAGAAATAAAAAGACAAAGAAAATGATTAACATGACATTTACATTTTGTTGCAATTCAGATTCTTATTAAACAAATATATTTTGGCTGACTAAACCAGACTGTACCTGTACTTGAGTAGAATCCACTGTATGAGCCAGAGTCCCACCAGCAGCATGCCGTTAATCTCACAGATGGAGAAGGCCCACTCCACCCTGTCAAACAGGTCGAAGAACTTATCAGGCAGCGGTGGGGTATGCTCCTTTGGTGGTACTCTCTCATGGACCACTGAAATGACGACAGTGGTGGTAACAAAGCACACCACCGCATAGATGAACGCTATGCCCGTCTTCCCCCACTCAGCAGGGAACGAAGAGTGCTTGGCTTCTATTGTAGGGATGGGGATGAGGACCATCTCCTTCATCCCCAATGTGCCATTCCTCTGAAGCTTGCTAGTTCCGTTAGGTAGCCCACCAGCATGCCCGTTTGCATGACCATTTTTGTGAGCCTCGATATGAGTCTCTATCCGCAGCGTCTCCAGTCGCTCCAACAGCTGCTGCCCACCATCAGACGACACCAGCGAGAGGGGGGGCATCTGGAAATCTGCCTCGGTGAGCCTGAGCAGAGCAGAGCCGTCCGTCTGACGGAGGGCATCTACATACTCTGGCATCCCCTCTTTGCTCAGCCAGTAAGAGACATCCTCTGCTGACCATGCTGCCACCTTCTTCATCTTGGCCAATGGGCAATGTGGAGGATTAGGAGGGTCCTCAAACTAGAGGGGAGGGGTTCACAAGAGATTTGGCGGTCTATGGGGCAGTGGTAAGTCCTCTCCAGTTTTGGCACATGGTGTTTCTTGCACCAAGAGGGAGCCCAGCCTCCTCTTGAAGTGATGGGTGGAGAAAGTAGGCAGCAGGGTCACTCAGGATTAGGGCTAATAGATAGCAGATGAACCACAGTGACCTCCTTTGGGTTTCTTCACCTCATCAGCTCTTTGCAACACACTGCACCCCTGTTAAAAGGAAAATTAAAATGCTGTGAATCAGAATGCAGTGATGACTACCATATCCACTTCCACAGCTCTACCGGGTGTAGTAATGGACCAGATGCCTGGTCAGACCTGGAAGCTAATATGTACTCTGAATAATAGAGCAGCATGATGCACAGGTTGTTTGGCCAACTACTGAAAATCACCAATGAAAGTACTTCAGCTCTGTTTCACAGACATGAATTATTACATTAATAATTCACATCATTCTAAAGCTTTTACAATAATAACAGCAGCAGTATGAGGACTATCGATCGGCAGGTTTCCCCTCTTTGATCCTCACTGCAGGGAAATCTTTTCATACAGGAGTGGCAAGAACCTGAGTTGATTGACTCTTTAATGCATGACCCTGTGTCAAAGTGTCAACATACACAACTACTGTATAAACTAACCACATGAATATGTTTCTGGTTCAAAACCACTATTGGACAACAGTGTATAAACAGATCCAAGGTGAACTGAAGGCAAGAGAAAATGATGGATGGGGATTAATCATTTATTTGATAAACAGAACAGACCGGGTCAAACACATGATGGAGAAGGCTGCCAAGTCAACTGACCATAAAATTCAGGTTACCTAACCAATGTATCACACTACACTGTAAGAGTAGCAGATAAAATTACTATCCTACCAGTTCTTTTAAAAATCTTGCTTTTTAACATTAACTTAAAGTGTGTGTTTCTCATCACCCATGCTTCAGGCAACAGCCAAAGCTTAGCATTAACAATGAGATGAACTCGCACATCTGCTGCATATCATGCGTTTGTTTACAGACCACAGTGTCGGTGGTGGACACAGGGTGGCCATGTTTGTGTTTGGGGGGGTGGGGGGTGTTCAGCTGGAGGCAAGTTCTGCATACGAGGAAAGAGGGAGGATGGGAGGGAAACAGGCTGCAAGGAGGAACTCATAAATCAGGGTGAAGGTCAGCACTGAGCACTGAGACAGCCACACCCCTGTAAAGAGAGAAATCAGCCAGCAGTCAGACCTCAGCACAGCCAGCTCAGCTAAGGCCAGTAGCAGCTAAATTCACTGGCAGGCTGGCTGGTTGGCAGGACAACTGCACATCAGTACCTCATCTCACCTCAGCTCAGCTCAGAGGCCTGTTCATTTAGGCCAGCAAAACAGGGCCAAATAAATGGGCTATAAGCTGGGTTGTGTACAACTCCGACAACACCTGGCATCAGATTTATTCATGCTGAGGTCTGGAGAACAATTTGACCTGATAAACTCATAAGTCATGATACTAATGTAACACACAAACACTAAAGAGGAAGTGTGAAAATAAACATATGGATAGCATGCAAACAGCACAGCATGAGAGTCCTCATTGCAACAGCTTAGCTAGGTGTCAACCCAGCTGTGTAACATAGTGTGAAGAGTGCAAAGGAGAACAGTATTTAGAAGAAATAAAGACACAGAGACAAAAAGCACTTGCATCAATCTGTTAACAGTGTATAATTCAGACAGATCAGAGATTAGCTGTCACTGAGGACCTTTGGTCTATGAATCAGCTTACAGTGTGGTTTGTGAAGAAATAATCTGACTCAACTGAAATGGGAAAGAGAAAAACAAACTTATCTTGAAACTAATAAACTAACCTGTATTTACTCAGGTATCTGAATACATTGGTCTCTCCAGAATCCTGGATGAGGGTGCTATCAACTTCAAAATTAGCTGCGTTTTGTAATTTGTATGCTTAAAACTGCATGAGAATATACATATCCATTTTGGTAGTGGAGTAATGGAAAGAGTATGATAGTGCTATTGTTATTCAAGCAAAGACCTGTACATGGAGACAATATAAGTATCTGGAGTACATGTGTGCAGTGAATTACTTTTCTTAGCTGGAAAATTGACTGCAATTACATGGAGGTTGTGGAAAATAAATTTTTCTTCCCAAGCAAATCTTTGTGTGCTGAGGTTAACCCAACACCTGATGAGTGCAAGGCTTTGATAAAAAAAATTTATGCCAGAAGCAAAACTGATGTTAATCTGAACGAGCGTGACTTCTGGACAATATTGTTTGAGGGCAGAGAATTACAGAAACAGAGGAAGGTCAGGAAATGTTTCAGTCTTATGATGTTGTGAATTTTGATACAAGATAAAAGGTAAAAGAAAACATTCAAGCTACTCCCTAAACAAAGGATTTTGACCTTGAAAGCGTTTTGTTTCCCGTCAGAACTTTAGTAAACATGACAACACAGAAGGATAGGATTGTTACGCCTTTATTTTCAGCGTTGAGGTGTGTGTTTACTGAGCAGGGAGTTTTATTGTCGTATGTTTATTTACTGTAGGCCAGCTCCTACTTATAGTATACTTATGATTCATTTGAGGACGTTTAAGGAAGTGGCCTTTTTTTTTTTTTAACCTGCACGCACGCATGCACGCACACACACGATAATAGTGCTGGGTTTCTTTCAAGTGACATAAGCTTAAACAACTGAACGTTGAATCTTAAATGCTCATAAATCAGCACAGAGGTCACACTTACTGAAGTGATAAATCAGGCAACCACTTGTCCCCATAGATCAATAAACAGAAAGAAACTGACTTGATGCAGAGACCACAGACTAGAGCTATTTTTGACAAATTTTTTCTTGCTTTAAATCCCGCAAATTTGACTGCTAGAAACATTTTCGGCACAAGAGAGATGTGTGCTGTAGCTAAAAACAAGCCCTGCCTCTGTGTGTATTAGAGATACCCAGATCACATTTTTTGCCACAGATACCAAGTGCCAATCGTCTGTGAGCATTGCGATATTTTTCAACCTGGACCCTATTTTCCCATGTTTTTGTGTCTAAGTGACTAATGGGGACAACAAGTTTTGACATTGGTCTAGTATAGAGAGAGCGCTACAGCTAGTAGCAGCGAAACAAGCTGCAATGTAATCCCTCTGGGACATAGTGCACCGTCGATGTACGTCCACTAAAAGTGCTTGTTTTTGCCACTGACATGCTCAGATTGTTATTATAAGTGTCTGACAACATTGTGGAAAGGACCCTACAGAGACAGACCTTTTTGTTAAAGAATAAGATCCTTTTTGTTCAACTAGAAACAGCCATTATTGCGCTCTCGTCAAAGCCACCAGACTCCATTGACAGCGATTGCCTCGCAGATCGTGACAGTGTAACACTTCATTCAAACTCGAAAGGAACAAACTCACCAAAACCGTCTTGGTTAGTCTCTAGTCCACTATTCCATTTGGTCAAAATAAACCCTTAATTCAGAGTTAGATGTGAAAATATCAGGAGAGGAGCGAGAGGGAGGTCAGGCATCAGGCAGGCAGGGGGGAGAAATAGCGTGTAGAGCCAGATTTTTTCACATCTAACTCAGAAATTACTGTATTTGTCAATGGAGTCTGGTGGCTTTGAGGAGAGCGATATATCGGCTGTTTCTGGTTAAACAAAAAGGATCTTATTCTTTAACAAAAAAGGTCTCTCTCTGTAGGGTCGATGTGGCCATCCATAGTGTGCGTATGTGTTAAAGCTGAACTCGAGGGGTTTTATTTCGTTACCTCCACACGCTCTTGGTGTTTTCATTGTCATTATGGAAATGTTCATTTCAGTTGTGGACAGCCCTCGACAGTGTTGCATGATGTTATCATGGCCTATCTTGTGAGTTGAAAGGCTTGCTTGTCATGTAACTATTACCTGACTATCAAAGAACACGAAGGTCAGTAGCTTAGTTCAAAGTGATACTACACCCAAAATATTTTGAGTATACAACACTTAGCAAGGTAGCTGTAAAACGTTTGTGGGTTTCTAATCGCAGAAAACAGAAGCACAGAGTAAAGACTGAAACTTCTGCTTAGTCACAATTCTCTGTTTTGTTTAGAGGAAGTGGAGCATCAAGGTTTTGGGTGGAGAGTGCTTCTTTGTAAGTGCTTGTCAGATGGTCTTCAGAAAAGCCCCTTCACCCACACCTTTGCGACACTGGATTAAGGGGGACTGTGCCCGACAATTTCTGGCCAAAAAACCTTAACGTTGAACCCTTTCTCTGCCCCCCCCCCCAAATTCCTGATACAACACAGCTACAGTGAGCCTGCCTGATTACAGACTGCTTGCTTCTTCTATTCTTTAGTGAATAATTGATTGTTAATAAACAGCTAAAAATGCAACAGCGTGGCCTGAGGAAACAGACACCAATCATGAGAGGAACATCACTATCAAAAGGAGGACAAACCTCCAAAAGCATCTTGGTGAAGCAGCATTCAAAGATACCACGTAGTTGAAACATCACAGGCATAGTTAAGACCACTTCCTCTTATCTTCACATCTCTCTCTGCTGTACATGTCTTAACCAAGCAGAAATGCCACCACAGCTTTAACATAACATAAAATTGTGCTGTTCTAACAAAGTAACTGAAAGCTGAAAGCAGCACTAGGAGCAAGACGGCTAAATTAGCTGTGCTCACTGTTAGTGGGACTGTATCATACTCAAAACATTACCGCAACTGCACTTCTCCCTTATGCTGTAAATCTTCCCCTCAGAAAGTTTGGTGGGGCCGAGGAGAGGGGAAAGAGGGGGTTGGGTGGTTTAACACAAGACAGTACATGTGACATCACCAGAAAAAGATCCCACCCAGGAGCAACAATATGTCAAGCCGACACAAACATAAACACACTACGCGTAGCCCATCTGTAGGCAACCATGAGTGGTACCAAATGACTCATTGAACAGCCTTTCAGAGAAGAGGAGAGTCAGATTGTATATAACAACTTGCAATGAGGACACAGACCAGCGTTAAAACCAAACCTCCTCTGCTACAATTTTCATCTAGACATGCTGTTACTAAACATGTCCTAGTGTAGATAGCAGCCCGGATGTACTCTCGTGATATCACTACACAACTAACACTTTTAAGCTTCTATCTCTATCCCTGCACATTTGTTTCCTGGCGTTCATTTCATCCTGTGTGGTTGTCTTTTTTTTTTTTTGGCCCTTACAACAATTCGTCTAAACTTGTGAGGATTGAAATCTCCCTGTGAAAACAATGGCCTTCGTCAAATTGGCAGAAGTACAGATCGATGAATACTTAACGAGATGTGAGTACAGATATACAGTACAGAGGCTCAACACACAAGACAAGCACACACACACACACACACACACACAGGCACTTCACCCTGAGACATATTAAACTTGGTCTTACCAGTCTTACCACATCAAGTGGAATGTCTGACAAATATAGTATGCCTCTTAGTTAAAAGTAAGCACAGTAGTAACATTGAACACTCCAGTCCAGAAGCCGTCATAATAACAACATGTCTGTGCTTGAGCTCGTTGCTGAACCAAATCTCAAACCATTCCGGTGTTTCCACCAAGGAACCCATCATAAGTGCAGGGTTATGTCATCACCATGTAAAACTAAGCTCATTCTTAGAGGCATATTCAGCGATCCTTTAAACAAACTTACGCACTGCTGGTAATGAGGTCGATTCTCAAGAAAAATTCAAAATGAACTAGAAAGTTGCAAAGATATTGTGTACGCAACAAGAGGGGATGCGAGCAGCAAATTGAAAAATTGAGAATAAAAAACTGAACAAAAAAGCTGCTGACAGGGCAATAATAAGAATGGTTTCAATTTTGTCTTGCTGGATACAAGCTGTCAAATAAACTGACCAGGTCACTTACTATGTTTGTTTTTATCAGCCGTGTTTGACATTATATGAGAGTTGCCGCCAACCACCACAGTAGATCATCAGTTTTCCTCAAGTTACAACAGCATGTAAGCAAATAAAGTGGAGCTGCAACAATTAGTCGATCGACAGAAAAATAATCTGCAAATATTTTGATAACTGATTAATTGTTTCACTAATTTTTTCAAGCAAAAAGGCCACAACATTCTCTGGTTCCAGCTTCTCAAATGTGAGGATTTTCTGCTTTTGTTTGTCATATGGCAGTAAATTGAATATCTTTGGGTTTTGAGCTGTTGGTCAAATAAAACAACGAATTTCAAGACATCGCTGTGGGCTTGGAGACATTACATAACACACAGAAAATAATTGGCAGATTAACCGATAATGAAAATAACAATTCTCCATTGTTGTTATGTTTGTTACATTCACAGAATGATTAGGTCAGCTTTTAAAGTGGTAGAAATGTGGGCCAATTGATAAAAATCTGCCCCAGTCCAGCACCAGCACTGACTCCTGTGTCTGTGCAGAAAGTCTAAAAAGAAAACAGAAAGCAAAATTCCTATCATTCGCAAGGGCCAAATTGACCACTCCTGTACATGGTTTCACTTTTGCTTCTCATATTTGACAGCACATGTTGCATTTAACCTGGATATCTGTATGTGATTTAGCCTACACAACATGGTCAAATCTTTGGACAGAACAGACATGATATTGCACAACCAGCAAACAATGACAGTCACATAAAAGCCAAACAAAGATGATATTCCCCCTCAAATTCCCCCTAATTTTTTAAAAGGAATGCTTGCCTTCTTCCTGCCTTGTGTACTAAGGGTATTGTACTTGTCTTTATACACAGTTTTTGAAAGAGCAGTATCTCTTTACAGGTTTTTTTATCTTGTGAGACAAATCAACAATGGGTGAACAACACGCTCTCACCTATATCCCTTAACACCTAGTATACAAACGCCCCACAGGTACACAATGCATTGCCAATATTTACACAACTGGGCCAGTCCGGTTTAGTCCTATTGTTAAAATGAGTTTATATACTTACACCAAGCTTCACGAAAGTGCTGTAACTCATCCTGCTATGTCTAAGAAACTGTAAGGGCATAATCAGTAAAACCTTTGTGAAATTCATTCATACACCTTAAACAACTTTGGCAATGCACTGTAAACTTCTTAGATGCTCAGCGACCAGCAGTACATAGCCTATCTTCATTTAACTATTTGGGAGTGACAGACTAAATGATTAAACGGTGTTTCAGTGAACACAGAGGGGATGAATAACATGCTTGGAATGAGATTAAAGGGTCAGCTCACCTAAAATCACAACAACAACAACAACAAAAATGTACTTACTAACTTACTACTTACTAACCATCAGCAGATAGTTTCAGTTTAGTTCAGCCAAAGTTTTTGAATTTGCCATTCAATTTGTTTTACTTTAGATTTATTTTCAATTTGTATTTCCTACATTTTTAATCTTAACTTTCACTATTGCCTCTAATTTGTAATCATTTTGATATTTTAGTGTGTGGATGTTTAGCTTGATGTGTTCTTTACTTGACGGCTTCCTTGAAGATTATTCCCAGCAGATTATTTGTCACCTCAGGGAACAATGGCCCATAGCATTCAATTAATATATCGGGCATGTTAATAAACACATGCATAAAACAAGCATAAAACTGTTCCTACCAAGCTTCTTGTGATAGCACATACATAAAACCCATATTAGATTACAAAAAATCATTCCAAGATCATTTACAAGAAATGTCAAAACAGTCTTACAAACAGTCTTGTCAGATAAAAAGGTCTTACAATGCATGAGCTATTAGAGAAGTCTTGACACTATCAAACAAGCTATTCAGGGTAAGAAAATATTTAAAACTGAGAAATGCTGAGGGTCTGATGACAGCCTTGACTGAGTGCAGTTACTGTGAAGTAAGACCACAGGCAACTAGCTCTGATATTGATTTGTGTCGGAATAATTGATCTGCTAGCTGTAACAGCTGACAATAGAAGCTCCAAAATGTGCATTACATAACAACCCCCTACTATTGCTGAGAAATATTGCACTAATTTTGTCAGATGACTAAAGTTGCAGTGGGAGAATAAATGATGCAATGTCAGTTTTTAATTTCAGACAAGTAAATAACTGGATTTTCCAATAATTAATAATGATCAATTAAGTTAAAGTTGATGTTATATGGGCAGATGCAACATTTTCCTCTATTATCATGTTGCAAAACTATTATGCTAATCTGTCACTATAAATACTCCCACTGTCATGATATTATTAAGAGGAAAGGTGATATGACGAAGTCTGCAATGCCAAACGAACCTAGTTCGAAATGTGCTTCATCATACAGAGATCTTAGCAACCCCTGCTATCACAGAGCATTATTATGTCCAAACAGGGTCTCCAATGGGTGGCTCTCGCAGAAGTCTCGGGGGGAGCTGAGCTGAATGGCAACCACAACCACTGTACTGGCAGGTGCTATCTGCTAATGAGGAAACCACCTGTGGCTTTATAAGTTATCAGGATGCCAGGCCCTCACACAACTCACCTTGGCTCTCTGTTCAACTGCATTAAGTGCAAACACTTCAGAAATTATATCTAGGATAGCCCACAGGGGACTAGTTGTCAACAGAGAGTAATAGTGAGCAGCACAGCATTTAGCCCATCTTTTCATATTATAACTATCCAAACTGCAAAGGTCTGTGTCAACAAGGCCAATAGCTTATCAGACCTGAAATGACGTTGCATGTTTGGGCAAGCAAAGCATGCAAGCATGTTTTTCTAAGGTTGACACTGTTGAATGGTCCTTGAAACCCAGTAACTAGGGCTAAGTTAAAGCGACTGGAGATAGCACCTCAATAAGTGTTGTGGTTTACTTTCCTTCACACACCACAACCCACAAAATGCAGGTCTTTCTTGGACTCAAACTCAAAGTGAATGTGAACCAAACTATTTAAAAAAGACCTTAAAATAACCTGATGACACTCAATTGGCCCGTGTGTTGGGCTTTTTGAGACTGATATGTCATATTTTAGGAGCAATAATTTATAATCTTGTTCTTGCTTTCTGGGTTTCTTTGACCTGCACAAGCTTCCATGAAGATGCCATCCATTGTACCCCTTTGATGACCATGTTTGATGACCTGAAATCTCCATGGCACTATAACTTCCAAGTGCAGTCAATGTTTGTTTCACATTTAAACAATGTACACACTGTTGTATTCTTTAACCATGAAGCGTAAACCAGGCTTAAAAAAGGGTTAGGCAACCCACAACCGCAAACAGAACGTTATCATACTGTACATTATCTTGCACACAGTCAAAGCTTATTTCCATGTAGGCTTGACCTGTGTAATTTTCAATATAGAGGATTTACAGACACGCCTCAATACATCCAAGTACCTTCCTAACGACAACTGTTTTAAAATAGTTACAAGAGGAAAAAGAAGAAACGAGATTCTGCTATGGAAAGGCTTTCCACACAAAAGCTGCACATTATAGCATTAACATACACTGAAGTGGGTGGAGTTTGAAGTTGCTGTGGAGCCAGCAAGTAAAGGATACTAAACAAACCATCTCTCACAGGACTCTTTTCAGCCCTGCTAGTAGTTAGTTTGTGTCTGTTTGTACATACATCATTTGGTTCTGTGGTTTTCCTCCAAGGAGATTTGTGGACACAAAATGACACACTGGCCATAGTCACACCATAGTCTACCCTCAATATCACATCATGTTGAATTTTGCATTTAAAATAGGCCAACGTATGCAAAAAAATAGGGCAGGAGCAGGTCTACAGCAGTTACGCTAGTTGGGTGCTTGGTTTACCGTTGAAATAAAGTCACCCCCTCCCACCCTTGTCCACATGCATATGTCATGTACCTGAATCACCTTGTGTAATATAACCTTAAATACACATCATTTCAAACTGTGCCAAATTATTTAAAGTCTGTGTGGCTCCTTCATTAATTCAAACAAAGCCCAGCCAACTAAGATGACAGTACACCACTTAAACACACTCTTCTTTTGTCCCACAAAGATTGTTAAAAATGTAATCTTGTATTTTGACATAATTTCATTTCCGAAAAACAAAAAATAGGCTAGATCAAAGTGCTACTAGCCTAGATTTCCAAAAAGCAGTTGCAGGCCACAGGAAACTGGGACATCATGTGAGTGGCGGTAAAATTCATGTGTTTCTAATTATGGCTGAAACAAGATTAAAGCCATTACATATTGTTTCTCTGGAGACAAACCTATGATGGAAATCAAATGATCACTGGCTATTGGCTGGCACTAACAGTGTAGTACCATATGCTAGAACAGCAAACAGGCCAAGGCCATCAAGTAATAGCATTATACTCCAGCTGTGGTTTAAGTATTGAGGCTTAAATACACTGGAGAGGAGCAGATACACGCATATCCAAATGTGTAATCGTTTTTAGAAAAGACTAATATGCATTTCAAATGTCAAATGTGTATCAGTTTTAGAATGTCAGAAGACCAACACAGTGTTCTCCTGTTAAGTATCTGAAGCTGTTTTGATCAGTAACCTATTTAAAAACAAACTGATGATACAACACAATAAATGTTGGGGTAATTTGCCAGGGATCTACACATTGTGTCAAGAGCAGTGTAATAATAGAGCAATGTCTTGATCCCACAGAGATCTTCTTCAGGCTTTGGCAGGCAAACAAACATTGGCAGGTAATGCAAACTTTGTTTAACTTGGCAGTGACATGTATAATTTTGGCTCAACTTAAAATTCACCTTGAAGCTAAGTACAGGTGGTTAGATTACATTAATCTATGAAGAGGACAGCTAAAGAACACAAGACAAAACACAAAATATCAATCTATGTGATGGAGACAAAAGGTCAAATGGTCCAGTATATACTCAGTGGCCAGTTTATTAGGTACACCTGTACAATCTAATGTAATCCAACACAACTGTTCTGCCATGAAGTCTACTTTATAAAAGAAACTTTGTAAAGATAGATGTTTTGGCACTACTGTTGTATTGGATAGCAGACTGTACAGGTTCATTTAATAAAGTGGTCACTGAGTGTATATACCTCCTTTATTGTCAGTGAATGAAGTCTAATTGTGTGGAGAATAGAGAAAGATAAACAGTCTGGGCACATGCTTTACGTTGTTTTATTACACCTAGAAAAGGGGCTTTGATAAGGTAATTGTAATGATGGCGCTCGCTCTATTGTTATAATATATATATTAGATTAGATTGACTTTATTGTCTACCTCAGTGGAAATGTGTCTTTGGCTTCTCCCAAAGTACAGCAAAGGTAGATACAATGCACATAACAAAACATACAGAATATACAGTATATAACTGTGCAAATGGTCAGGTAGCAGCAGATAAGTTATATAAATAATAGGAGTTATATAAATAACACTATATACTAATGCATCTTTAAACTGCTGAGCATAACATTAGCAGATTATGTTCTCTAATCTAATTTCGATATAAAATTGTTGGCTTTGTCCCTTAATATTGATTTAAATGTTTAGTAAGTTGATGGTGCGTTATAATACTTGCTGAGCTGACGTTTTCATCTAAATATTAGCAAACTGTCAGCTCTGCTCAGGAAGTGGAAAAGTGATTATTCAAGTATTAAAGTGTTAATCACTACATCAAAACACCTCTAGACTTTTACTCACCTTTATAAACACCCAAAATATGAACAGTTAACACTTTAAGTATGTCTCTAGACAGTCGGACTACATAAATTAGAAATATGTAACGTGTGCATTCTGTCTTCCCATTGTCTCTCTCCATCTGCTCTTATCGGTTGCTGTGTAAGTCTTATCTGTCTTCCTCAACCCATCCTGTTGATATCTGTGTCTCCCCTAAGTTCCTACCCACCCACCCCCCAGAAATCAAGATCAGACAATTGCACAGGCTGACACTAACATGTGTCACAGATATCAGAATCAGAAAAACTTTATTGATCCCCGAAGGGAAACTCTTTGTTACAGCAGCTCGTCTTTACATCAGTGCACACAGGAGAAAGTACTAGCAAAAAATATATATAATACAATACACTATAAAAAACTATAAAGTGATTCTGATTCTGATTCTGATGTGCAGCCTATGGCAGTAACCAACAGCCTCCCTGGAGAAGAAAGAGTGTGTGGTCCATCCAGAGTTATAAAAACGTACAAATTTGTTTAGTTCCAAGTTAAAACAGAAAACTTTAGAGAATAGGTAAACTCTATTTTGTCATTAAGTCATCTTCATAAAGACAACAGTGACATGAAAACACTTTTTCCATGCCAGAGAAAGTTGATGATCCAAGCTACTATTGGTCAATACCTTTGGTTGTCAGCTGAGACCGCTTTCCAAGGCTGAATCATAGTTGCGCCTACAGAAAGCTCATTGTTTCCACTTGTTGATAGTCTGACATGCTTTGCTTTGGCAATGAGGTTGTCTCTGCAACTGGGCTGGATGCAGTGCCAACAATAAACGCCATTGACTCGCTTTAACATTTTGCTCCCTTAACACTCACTGTAGTCACATTGTTTATGTCTGTGAAAAGTTGCTTTTTCACCAGTTCCGTTACACAGACATCTCCCTGTTTATTTTCTCTGTTGGCTCATCTGTATGTCTAGGGAGTTTTACTGTGGGCTTAGTGGATGTTGGGTTAGCAGAAATACACAGCATGTCCTGCTAACACAGCAGATGTGTCTTTTTCCAACGACAACAACTATTCAAACACATCTGTTTGCCA
This sequence comes from Siniperca chuatsi, assembly GCF_020085105.1. Lineage (NCBI taxonomy): Eukaryota > Metazoa > Chordata > Actinopteri > Centrarchiformes > Sinipercidae > Siniperca > Siniperca chuatsi. Next base: position 17,573,087 of record NC_058052.1, read on the forward strand.
CCGCTTTACCAAAAAAGGGGAAGGGACGTGTCTTAAGACTGTGGAAATATGCTAAATCAGGTCACCCATTCCGCCCAGTTTTTAGGCGACTAAACGAGGCAAATGTGAACCTGCCAAGAGTCGCAGAGCAGAGACAAATGTTTGACTACCGTTAATACGCTAGGTTAATATTTACAGAGACAGATCAGCTGATAATATATTCGTCGATTCATAGCCACCATAATGTTAGTAGGCACACCTGTGAGATAGCGTTACATCAAAATCATGGCTGATACTGATGACTTAACGTGCTACCAACACTGCTTTCATTCACATTAAGGCCTCGGCAGCCACTGTATAGTGTGGCTTAAGAGCTTATAGTCTGACCACCTAAAAATAGATAGGCAAGCTGGCGTCTTCAGTATTTTAGCTAGCTAGCTCGCTAGCTAAAATACAGCCTACACTGGGGTCGTGTATTCGCGATTTTGGGAAAGCTGTTAGCTACATGATCTTGGATTACCTACAAGTAAAATGTTTATTTATATTTGTAACCTAAATATTATCCAGTTTAACATTTTGCTCGAGTTAAAATGAACACAGCGTGACCTGAGTGCAGCTTCTTTGCCAATCACGTTGGACCGGGATTAACGATAACCGGAGATGGTTTGTCACCAACTGATAAAATGTTTCAACACAAGGCCAGTGAGCAGCAGTAGTTAGCTAACGTTTGGCTATAAATATAACGTTAAAAAGTGATCTGTCTAATAGAGCATACCGAGAGCAACGCAGCTTAACGTATGTAAAAATACCACAGTGTTTAACTTAAGTTTGTGTTACAGCATAACACATTAACTAACAGTTACCTTGCCACGACTTGGGAGCCACTGTTAACCAACCCACCGACCTAAGACAGGGCTGAGGGCTCAGCGGTTAGCTAGGTCTGCTTTCGACAAAATAACAGTAAATATGTGTGTGATGTAATTACCTTGCCGTCAAAATGTTAAAGGACGTCTCTTCAAATTGTAACGTCAGTGGTTATTATCACCGCAATGTGGTACGAATCCCTCTGTGAGTCTGTCCGGTGTTTTCATCGGTAGGCGGTTTGAGACTGGAGAAGCGGGGAGCTCCCTTCATACCGTCACCCGTGCTGCCTTCAGGTACCATCAGAAATGTTGCTTGGTACTTCAGTGCCCATACGACACTAGGCGGAATACGGTGTGATGGGTCGCAGCAACACACTCGATTTCCAAACACAAAAACACCACGAAAAAACCGCACGTCTCATAGCACATGTCTTTGATTTTATTTAGCAAAATAATGCGCCATGAAACTTATTTACACATTGGAGCTCTGAAGTTGGAGCACATGAAGAGCCGCAACAGTGACAACTAGGCAGAAAATGCAGTGTTGGAACAGCACAAGCCAACCCCACTCACTCATCTAAAGCAATCTATTGGTGAAGGTTTGAGCACGTCAAATATTTTAAAATTGACACAAATAGCAAATTGAAGTCTCAATTTACCGATTATTTAGCTAATTGGATCAGAAAACTAACATGAAAGTGCACTGTATATTATGTTACAAAGTTCATGAGGAGAAATTGGAAAATGGATACTGTGATGGGTCGGGCATGGTTGAAATCAATATCACAACATTCATACTATCACATAAAATAATGAAACTGATATTCAGTTCCATCAACTGTATTCCACTGTTATAAATTGCATCAGACAGAACTCTTAATTAATGTAAAGCTAAACTATCTGGTTCTTGTAAAACAATAACACACGATCAAATCATCATGATATAATTCCACTGTTGATACAGTAAATGATTACATTGAATTGAGTAGGGCAGTGGTGGGTGAGAACATCCATAGTTCTAAAATAGTCCTGGATGTAGCACAACAAAACATTTCTGATTTTAAGTTTCAGTCAAAACTACAAGCATCACTCTACCAAAACTGCACTTGACATTTAAATGCATACTCGCACTAATTCTGCTTTTAACTCACGCTGCTTTTGATTCCACTGATCAGCTTATACTGCTTGATGAGATAGGATAATTGAGTTGGCATATCTTGAATACCCATTGAGTATATTTTCTTCTGTTTAGTCTGACAGGGCCTTCACTGTCTCTATAGGTAAATTTACATCCTTATCAGCCTTAAGTGATACGTGACTCCTTCATGGATCAACAGTTGATCCGTTGTATTCATCTCTTAAGACGTAATCTGTTTCATTTGAAATAGCCTCTTTGCTGTGTAAAGCATGATTGCCCGACTGCCACTAACACCTGCAGAAACAACAACAACAACAGAAATTCTTGTTCTAGGCTCTGGAAAGTCATAATAATCTTTACAACCAAGCATATGCATTGACTTTTATTATAAAATTCTATCCCAAAATGTTTGCATAATTTGATTCAGCACTCAAGTCACATTATTTTAAGCTTTATCCAGCTTTCAACCAGCTTTGCAATCAATCACCTACAGTTAGCACTGAAGGTTTTTGATTGGCTCCAGGAAAATAAAACTGTGCAGACTAAACCAAAATTGAAAACTGGAATATCAAATAATAGATACTAGAGTAGTAATTAATGAATTTAGTAGAACTGAATGGGATACTGGTTAAACAATCAGTTTATTAGTGAAATACTGTTAACAGAACTTAAAAAAGAAAATACAAGCCTTTTTTTAGTTATTGATATCATAATGCGTGTGATATTAGCATTGCATATTAATATCTATGTGTGCCATGTTTAACAGTTTATGACATACTGCAGGTGCAGACATATCAAGTTCAAGTTGACATTTAAATGAGGCTAGTTCATTTTCAATCCCCTGCAAGAATTTAATTACACATGATGTAAAAATCTGCAGATGGGAGCTCTTACATACATTTCTAAATGTCATCTTGACATTTAGTAACATGTAACAACTAAATGCATGTTGATATGCAAGTACCATATAATAGGGTCTAAGTATTGAAATTATATATAATACTTTTGGCTTTAATGGGTAGAGTAATATGAGTTAAACACGTATAAGGCTATAAAGCGACAATTAAACATAGACTAAAGTGAAATGCCCCTATAATACTGAATTTCTACCAAACAGCATCTAGTGACTGAAATATAACTGACAGACAAGTGAGAATAAAAATATGCACCACAGTGACTCTTCAATTATGTAGAGTGGATGGGGAAATAAATGACAAAACGGATGTCCGTGAACCTGCACAATGTTATGTATAAGGGCATATTTTGCTAAAATATCCATATCATGCTGCATCTTGATGAGTTCTTACATTTGCTAACAGGGCAGATGTATCTTTTCCAATGACACGATGGTTCAACCACATCTGGGATCAAGTTTGCCCCCTCTTTCTCCAAAAGGGGGAAGGCACGTGTCCAAAAGACTTTGTGGGAAACAGTGTTAAATTAGGTCACCCGTTCCGCCCTCTTCTTAGGCGAATAAACAAGTCAAAACAGATCTCAAATGTGACCCTGCCAAGAGAGGCAGAGCAGAAACTAATGTTCTTGATGAGTTCAGCTATATGGTGAATGTTTTATTGTGCTACATTGACATGAAAGCGGTTGAAGTGAAACTACTACAGCTGTGATTTGTATTATATTATACCTAGGTAGTTGTGGTCAGAGAGTAGATAAAACAAAGGGCTTCCCAACAACACTGTCTCCCAAGAAAACAACTATGTGTTTACTTTACATTTTAGGATATGCTGCTGTGAGGAAATTGGGGTAAACAAACTGGAATGGACTCTGCTCAGTCCCATTTTTGACGGCGTCACACAGATGTTTTGGGTTTGGAAACATTTTGGGGACAACTGCTTTTCAAGCCTCATCTTGACTGCATCATGCTGACTTTTCTTTGGAAATTCACCATCTTTCATTTCCTTATCATCTCCTGCTGTTTACTTAATTATGTGAATCCTGAAGACAATCCGGATATACCAGCAATTGCCAAATATTTCAACACACAAGGGAGGTATGAAGAAGTGAACCCGTATCTCATAGAGGATATACTTGCTGTAAACAGATCCATCTTACAGCCTCCATCTGCACAATGTCATGGAATTCATCTGACTGCGATAGTAAGACATGGCACAAGGTACCCGACAACCAAAAACATCAAGGAGATGCAGCAGCTCTACAACATCGTCCTGCACAATGCCTCAGGCGAAGAGAGCTGGCTGCGTGAGATCCAGACCCAGTGGACGATGTGGTACAATGAGGACATGGACGGCCGACTCGTCCAGAAAGGTGTGAACGATCACATGCATCTGGCCGTCAGGCTGTCAAAGCTGTTCCCCTCTCTGATTTCAGAGGAGAAGCTCCGAGGTGGATTCTTCAAATTCATAACCAGCTCAAAGCACAGGTGTGTCAACAGCACACTGTCCTTCAAGGCCGGACTGACAGAGCTGTGGGCTATTACAGGTATGCCCATGATGATATGATACTATTATGATTTACCTCTTGTATGCATTTTCAATATAACGTGTTCCCTTTTTTTCCCTACCCAGATAAGGAGTTTGACCATGCAGTGAATGATGCTCTGATGAGGTTTTTTGACCAGTGCGCCAGGTTTGTGGAGGAAGTTGATAACAACCCCTCTGCTCTGTCAGAGGTGGACAAGTTCAAGCAGGGACCAGAGATGAGGAGGGTCCAGGAGAAGATCGCAGACCGTCTCAGAGTCCCGTACAGTCTCATCACAGATGGTCATATGTGCAGAAATGCTACCTTTTTACGCTGTTGAGTGTGTTGTCTGCATGTACTCTAAAGTATTTAGATATTTATCATATTTCCCAAGGATCCATGCTCTCAATAGTCTCGTGTACTGGGTTTCTTAACTGACTGATCAAGACTATATATATATGTGTCCCAGGTATATTACAGGTATGAAAAAAGTAATTCCAGATTCTTGAGTAAATTTGCCGTTAATCCAAGCATAGTAAATTTACAGTATTGAATCTGTGTCACAGCCTAAAACAGACTATAGCCTCAGTGCATATTGATTAGATACTTTGTATCAGCTATAATACATCCACTGGGTGGAGCTGTTTTCTAATTTGTAAGTAGTGAGGCCTCTGCACCAGGTTGTAGTGAACCATGTCATTTATGGCCTTGAATTAGTATCATAAGCTTCAAAAAGTAATAATTAAGCCTACTTAGGTGCTTCAGTGTTAAGATTAAGACAAACTACTTTCTGAGCAACTGTAGTGTTACTAGATAGTAGAATAGTTTTTGGTGCTTATAGTGGAAGTATGCGCTCTCTAAGTGCTTTCTTTATTTTGAGAGAATGTCACTTTTCTGGCATCTCAGATTTCTAAATGGCTGCATTCTCTGTGTAATTTCACCACATCCTCTCCTGCAGATATGTCTGAGGCTGCATTTTACTTGTGTGCTTATGAATTTGCAATCAAGGCGGTGAACTCCCCCTGGTGTCAGCTCTTTGATGAGGATGATGCAAAGGTAGGAGCAATTAGCTGTCAACTGTATGTAGATTTAATGTGGCAGCAGCATCAAATGCTTCCCTTAATTCAGCTATAATGTTTATGAGGCTGAATACAGTTAGTCAGGAGATATTTGCAGGTCAGAAACATGAACTGCTTGTTTGAAGTTCATTTATTTACGGAGTCATTTATTACAGTGAGAATAAATGGGATGTTTTCCTGCACAATTGACCTTTTTCACAGGCACATGTGTTACTAATAGCATTAACTGTGGCTCTGTTCTATTTGAATGTCCTATTGCCAGTGTGATAGTGAGCCAGTATGCACAATACCAGGACCCTGACACTGAAGCAGCTAAATTGAATTCATCCATTATTTTTACACCTGTGCTTTTCCTGCTATGGCATGTTAAAATGTCTTCTGTGTCACTGAGAATGTCTACACTCTGCAGCTTTGGCAGCACATGTACTATTTCACCATCATATGAAGTTCATTTATTTATAGAGGTCTTTATCACCAAGTGTAGAACAGGATGTTTTTCTACATAAGGAAATATAGTTCAAATTTACAAGCAAGTCTCCTTGGACTTGAGGCACTTCTAGAGAGCCACACTTGGGCCGACCAGAGGAGCACATGGGTTAACCAGGGCCACAGGAATGTACAGATACTTAACCAACTATTGAATTCAACTCAAACAGGACAAAGCAAACAAACAGCTCCATTTAATCTAGGTCAGAGGTACTCAGCACCCTCAACACTAGGCGAATCATCTAGATATCCTATTGCTTGTTTCTAACAAAAGAAGGAGGAATATTAACTTCAGTGTCTTGTTCCAGCATACACTCAAAAGCAAAATCACCTTCTCGCACACCATTCATTTACCGAGAAAACCTTTGGCATTATACGTATAAGAAAGAGCCTTTGTGTCTTGTGTTACAAGCTGGCCTCACACTCAAAACTAACAAAATGGGATATTGTTCTTTTTAAAGTCTAAAGCTCACCCACACACAGGCTACCTTTGAACTATCTGCACCAACAGGTGATGGAGTATGCAAGTGACCTGAGGGAATTCTGGAAAAGAGGCTATGGTTATGATATTAACAGCAAGTCGAGCTGCATTCTCTTTCATGATGTATTTAGTCGACTGGACAAGGCAGCCAGCGAGAACAAGTAAGTGAACTTTAAATGACGTGCAGTCCATAAAAATGTACTTGCTGAAGACCTTGATGAAAACCTTCAAGTGGAATAGATGAAATAATCACCGGTATCATTGGTTCTACCTACTTGTCGCCCGATCTTGGTTGTTTTGCTGTTGTCAAAAGTTAAGTACTGTAAGACTAGTCTGTGTCCTCCCTTAGTTACAAGTATGGAGGTTTAAAATGTGTCCTCAGATTGCATATTTTGCTTTGTAGCAAGTGTTTTTGTCCTCTCTTGTGTTTTTTTATACTAAACACGTGTGAAATACAGCTCCTTCAGTGTTACAGCAGAAGCTATGTTAAATTCTGAACCCCACTTGTCCTGTATGTCAGGTCAGGCCAGCAGGTGACTGAAGCCGTGACAGTCCAGGTCGGCCATGCAGATACCCTGCTGCCGCTGCTTACCCTCCTGGGCTTCTTCAAGGACAACGATACCCTGACTTCTACCAACTACGCCACACAGGCCAAACGCTCCTTCCGCACCAGCCACATGTTACCCTATGCGGCTAACTTACTCCTGGTGCTATACGACTGCGGGGGAGGCGACCTGAGACTGCAGCCACTGCTCAACGAGAAGCCTGTGACTTTCCCCGGTTTGACTGACCAGCGGGCCTCCATACCGCTCTATCAAGACGTCAAAGAGCACTACAGTGAACTGCTCCAAGGCTGTGACTTTGAGACTGAGTGTCAGCTGTTCAAGCATCCTGCTTAAGTTTAGGCAGACAGGGTGGATTCTGGAGATGACGACATTATAGTGGCTTTAATGTGTTTTGATTTGCAAAATGGAGTGAGAATTGTGGTCCTAATGGGAGCATCTTAGTCTGAATGCTTCTCCTATGTAAACCATCAGTTTGACCTTCCCTTTTATTAGAATGAAGCAACAAGGAAGCATTTTCTCCCTTTGTCTTATGCCTGAAAAGGCAGATTTAATGTCTCTGAAACACCCCATGATCCCAGCCTAGGAATTAAATTTCAAGTTCACCTGTACCACTACAGTATTACTACTGCTATATTGCTTATTTTTTCCATTATTGCGCAATGTAGAGCAGGAATTAAAGACTTTTTTGCAGTGTACATATTTTATATGTTCTGCTTAGGAATTTTACACATCTATATTCATCACTTTGCTGTTTCCTGATTTTCAAGAAGCATTTCCTGAAGTGAAGTGTGCTGCAATTTTTGACTGCTATTGCTTCAACCAAAATTGGTTACCCTTGGTTTGAGAAAGCACAAGATTGCATGGTCAGGCAGACAGGGTAGATTTTGGAGAAGATTCTGGAGTTATAGTGGTTTTAGTCTCTTTTATTTGCAAAATGTAATAAACAATGTGCTCCCACCATGAAAATGTAACTGGTTGAATAAGCACGTTTCAACTGTTCTGCTTTTGAAATTTTAAATGTGGATGTCTTCCATTGATCACTTTGCTGCTTACTGTAATCAACATTTTCAGAAACCACTAACATGTTTTGCTTTCTTTCAATAGTTATGGCAAATAAATAGAAAGAACTACAATATAGAAAACGGTTTAATCAGTTATTAATAATAATAACTTTCTAAAAAGGAAATAATGTAGTTTATATCAACATAAATCCATATGCAATAGTATCTCAATTTGTTTTTTTCATATGAAATAACTTTGAGTTAATACCAGTGGTTGACTCGCAACCTATACATTGATTTAACCACTGTAAGGCCAGAAAAGTGATTCATAAAAATACTAATTATTTAGGTACCTACTGAAATAAAATTCACTTTTATTATACAGAAATTAATATATGATAACAAATGGCAGGGTGGTGACTAAAATATGCAGCAGTGGGAAGCCAGGGTACACAGCAACTGTGTACAGTGGTGGAATGTAACCAAGTACATTTACTCGAGTACTGTATTTATTTACAATGTTAATGTGTTTGTACTTTACTTGAGTATTTCTATTTTATGACACTTTATACTTCTACTCCACTACACTGAGATGTGAAATATTGTACTTTTTTCTCCACTAAATTTTTTGGGAGCTTTCATTACTGGTTACTTTTCAGATTAAAATTGTACATAATAATCATCTTATAAAATACAACACATTATCAAAGATTAAACCAGTGCTTTGCAAAATTTTTGGTTTGTGAGTATCAAATTGGGCCCTCTTGTCACGTTTCAGATGTCTAAGAGTTGTTAGCAGTTCAACCAAAGACAGATTTCCCCTCTAAACTTCTCATCTAAATAACTGTATGAGGTAAAAGTATCCAGTATTTCACACAAAACAGCAAAAGTTAGAGAAAAGTCTGAAAAATACATTCAAATTTGTGTAGCAGAACTTTATTTTTCCTTATTTTTTCTCCAATTAGTCATCTCACGACCCCTCAGATTTATCTTGTGACCCTTTGGAGGGGCCCAGCCCCTATAGCTCTGCCTCAACCAGCTACAAGAGTAAAATGATGCTTACAATTTAATGCATCACTATTAATAATGTCATATAATAATGTATCTGTCACAGGAGCCAATGTTCTGCACTTTAAATAAATTTAAATTATAATACTTAGTAGGACTTTAAATGCAGGACTTATACTTGTAAAGTATTTTTACATTGAGGTATTGGTACTTTTTACTTAAATAAAGGATTTGAGTACTTCTTCCACCACTGGAGAGCAATGACAGGAGTGGCATGAATAATGCACTCCATTACCACAGCATATGATTTATGGTGTTACTTTGATCTCAGAAAGTGGTTTCTTTAAACATGGTAGGCTACTGTCAAACTAGAAAGTCAGGGGTGGAGAAAACTAATGCTAATAGAATTTATGGATGAATATAGTCATTTTAGGCTACAGGGTAAATCACCCAGCGCAACAGGACTAACTTTTAAAAAGTTTTTTAAAGTTGGGCAAGGCACCTTTAAAAATGCACATAAGCACAAACAGCAATGTGGTTAAAAATGATCAAAGTCCATTATTGTCTATTATGTAACCTCAGTGTCAGTTTAAGTAAGTAAGGCTTATCTTGCTGCTGCAAACCTCCGTGTTATGGATTGGTTGGCCAGTCCCACATCGACGACGTCACCCAGTTTTGGGTCTGGTAGGTGGGGGTGCACGCGGCCATACATTTAAACTACCAGGCTGCATCATGCCGATTATATTTTGGAAAGTTATTGTTGTTCATTTCACCACCATGACTGCCGTTTGCTGCTGTTTTCGGAACGATGTGAACCCTGAGGACAATCCAAACATACCAGCAATTGCTAAATATTTCAGCACGAAAGGGAGGTATGAGGAAGTGAACCCGTATCTCATAGAGGACATACTTGCTGTAAACAGATCGATCTTACAGCCTCCATCTGCACAATGTCGCGAAATACATGTGACGGCCATAATAAGACACGGCACAAGGTACCCGACGACCAAAAACGTGAAGAAGATGCAGAAGCTTTACGAGCTGGTCAAGAGCAGCGCCTCAGGTAAAGAGAGCTGGCTGCGTGAGATCCAGACCCAGTGGACGATGTGGTACAATGAGGACATGGACGGCCGACTCGTCCAGAAAGGTGTGAACGATCACATGCATCTGGCCGTCAGGCTGTCAAAGCTGTTCCCCTCTCTGATTTCAGAGGAGAAGCTCCGAGGTGGATTCTACAAATTCATAACCAGCTCAAAGCACAGGTGTGTCAACAGCACACTGTCCTTCAAGGCCGGACTGACAGAGCTGTGGGCTATTACAGGTATGCCCATGATGATATGATACTATTATGATTTACCTCTTGTATGCATTTTCAATATAACGTGTTCCCTTTTTTCCCTACCCAGATAAGGAGTTTGACCATGCAGTGAATGATGCTCTGATGAGGTTTTTTGACCAGTGCGCCAGGTTTGTGGAGGAAGTTGATAACAACCCCTCTGCTCTGTCAGAGGTGGACAAGTTCAAGCAGGGACCAGAGATGAGGAGGGTCCAGGAGAAGATCGCAGACCGTCTCAGAGTCCCGTATAGTCTCATCACAGATGGTCAGTGGTGGAGGAAGTATTCAGATCCTTTTTATTTGTGTTTAAAAAAAACCCCAACCAATTACAACATTGTAACAAAATGTAACAAAATAAGTATTTTCCACCAAATATATACTTAAAGTATCAAAAGTGCACACAGCACACTATAGACTGCACCTTCATTCATTTATGCACAGAACCAGTGCTCCTACACTGGACTATTACCTGACCCCGGGTTTTCTGTATTTCAACTAGTTTATGGTAATTTGATGAAACACAACTTTATTTTAGGAAGATGCACCATGTGAGCACAAAACAAACAAAAATAATAAAGGTGTTAGAACAGGGCCCCTCTACAAGACAGGGCCACAAAGTCACATAATAATGCAGGACCCTGTTGATATCAAACAAATGTAAAAGTAATCAGTTTAACCTGGGACTTTTGGGGCCCAGAGAAGTTGCCCGCTTTACCTGGTTGGTAATCCATTTTTGGTGCTATATCAATATATATTATTTTATTGGATTATTATTACTAATGCAATGTGTCAGTAACTACAGCACCCTAACTACAGATGTCAAATAAATGTAGTGGAGTGGAAGTATAAAGTAGCATAAAATGGAAATAGTCAAGTAAAGTAGAAATATCTCAACCTGTACTTAAGTAAATGTACTACTTAGTAACTTACCTCCACTGAAGATGGTCATTATGTTGCTTCAACATGGGCTGGGGGAAGCCAAGATCGAACCACCAATCTTCCGATTAGTAGACAACTCGCTCTACCATCTAAGCCACAGCTGGCCCTACAAGTAAAAGCACAAAAGTATTTGCATCAAAATATACTATACGTACTCATTATGCAGAATGGTCCATTTCAGAATAATATAAATTATATTATTGGATTATTATTATTATAGCTATATAAATATGTTCATTACTTTAATGTTGCAGCTGGTAAAGATTGGGCTTATTTTTTACTATTTATACTGCCGGATAGCCTGTGAATTTCACCAAGGAAACAAAAATGTTTTATCTGTATCCATAATAATACATTATAATTTATTTGTTGATTAAAATTTGTATTAATAATCTGAATCTGCTAAGTAATTAAAGGTATCAAATAAATATTTTGTAAAATGTACAATATTTGCTTCCAAAAGGTAGTGGAGTAGAAGAAATACTCAAGTATAACAAGTACCTCAAAATTGTACGTAAGTACAGTACTAGAGTATATGTACTTAGTTACTTTCCACCACTACACACTTGATGATTTTCAGAGGATTTTCCTTAAAAACTGCCTCATTTACATCCATTCATTATTCATTTATTATTGAAATCTTTATTATGTATTATAAATGCTGGACTGTGGTGCTCTGTTGTGGGTTAGGTATTAGAACATACCATATTTCACAGTGAGTATTTGCACAGTAGGTGGAGCTGTTTTCTAATTTGCAAGTATTGGAGCTCCACTAGACTGTGTTGTAGCCAGTTTTGACTTTATTTGGGGCCTTGAATAAATGTCACACTGGTGCAGTGATTAAGCAATACACAGCATGGTGTTAGGATGAAATGGATCACTTCCCAGTGCATTTGGTTGTGCTTGTTTTAATGGCTGGCTGGCCTGTCAGATTTCACTACTTATTAACATTTTATTGGAACCTTTCTCCTGCAGATATGGCCGAAGCTGCATTTTACTTGTGTGCTTATGAGTTTGCCATCAAGACTGTGAACTCCCCATGGTGTCGGCTTTTCGATGAGGTCGATGCACAGGTACGGGCCTCAGCTACTTAAAGATTGTAGATTTTGTGTGCCGGTGTCATCAAATGTTAAGTTACTCTTAATTATGTATCACAATGTGGACAAATATGATGCTTTCCTGCACAAGTAGACACTTTGTCAAAACTGCCCTGGATTTCAGAATGCAAAAATGTCCATATCATGCTATATCTTTGGCACTTGTAGACTGTGTGAAGTTAATTTTTGTATGGGCCTTTTTTATCACAATGTGTACAGTTTTTCTAAAACTTTGTTTAAATGTATCACTAACAGGTCTGCAAGAAACAGAAAACCTAGGATAGGAACAGAAAGGAAAAATAACAAGATAAAAAATTGGATAAAGCAAGCTTATCTAATCGTGCTAGAAGTACCCAGCACCAGCAGTCTTAGACCCTCAAATCATGAGAGGAACAATGTCATCAAAGACACTCTTTAGTAAGAAAAAAAGTCTTGAATATGTTTTATCTATTTTTTTGTTTAGTTTCTTTAATCCTGAATTTAAAAGTCTAACCTGGACAGGGGGCTGCAAATTTACTTAACCTAGACTTTAGGGGTGTAATGGTACAAAAAATTCACGGTTCGGTATGTACCTCGGTTTTAGGGTCACGGTTCGGTAAGTTTTTGGTACAGCAGGGAAAACAAAAAAAAAAATTTTTGTAATTTGAAAAATGTAAACATTCAACAGTGGCTGATTGACCGTGATTCTTACTGTAACAGTTAATGCACTCAAATACTGTCATATTGCCAATAAGAAAAAAATAAATAACACATAACACAAATGTCAATAATGCTCCCTCATAATACTGTTGATAATTCCCGAACAATTGCAGCTTGTGCTGGTTTACCTAGGGCAGGCACAACGAAATGAACGTGAAGACACATTGTAGTGGGGCTCAAGCACTTTGATATATATAGTTCCAGTATGGTCGCATATCTGTAGCGATAAACACTCCTATAGCACTAGTTATTGATTTGGCACAGTCTGAATCTGCAGTGAGAGGCTGCCTGAACGCTGTGGGGACAAGGACTCGCCTTCCAGTCTGGTTTTGTCTCGTTACGCTAATCAACACATTTGGGCTAAGCCTACTAGCATGCTACAGCTGATAGACAGCAACTGGCGCAACTCACACTCTAGAATTTCTGTTCCACGCGTGTACGCGGGTAGTCGACATGAATAGACGATTTTGACAGTAATAGTTTGGGTCACAGGTCGTACCGATCCGAGGAAGTCGCATACCGAACCGAACGTCCTGTACCGAACGGTTCGGGATGAATACACGTACCGCTTACACCCCTACTAGACACCCTATACTAGATCTGTTGCATTACTTCTTACTATGAAATCTGTATTGTTAAATAAACACATAGTCTTCACCCCACACTCAGACTTGCAGTTTTTTTACCAACAGGTTATGGAGTATGCAAATGACCTGAAACAATTCTGGAAAAGAGCCTATGGTTATGATATTAACAGCAAGTCGAGCTGCATTCTCTTCCATGATATGTTTAGTCGACTTGACAAAGCAGCCAGCGAGAACAAGTGAGTAAAACTTAAATGTCCTTCAGTACATAAAAATGTAGGTGTTACTCTGTATTTTTCTTATTGTGAACAAATCCCATGAAAATACCTAAACCAACAATGTGTTAGTCCATCTCTCAATACTTCCCAACATCCTTACTTTTCTTTGGCTCTTTCAGTGCTACTGTGTGGCTCACTGATGTATTTTTAAGACTATGGAATAAGCATGTCAAGCATACACAGACAATGCTTGTTAGTAGGTTCAATTCATTGTTGTTTTTTGTCTTTGTTGATTTGTTGACAATAAGAAAAATATAGAATATCACCAGCCTTATCCTTTAAACCACAGCATGGTAAGACACTGAGTAATAGAATAAGACACTACAAGTAGAGCTGAAATGATTAGTCGTTTAATTGATAAGTCGATCAACATAAAAGTAATCTGCAACACTAAAACACTCGCTGTTTCCAGCTTCTCCAATTTGATGGTTTGTTGTTTTTCTCTGTTTTATATCATGTCTTGACTGTTGGTTGGACAAAACAAGACCCTTGGAAACCTAATTACAAGTGTTGGTACTGACTGGGCCAAGCTCTCCTGGCCCTGGAGGCTAACCTGAGGGAGAGACCTCCCAGTGGTCCCCAGGACAGAATATCCCAAATCTAAATTGTGTGACTAAATGTAGCACTAATTTGAGTGAATATGCAATAGCATGATGTGAAACAAGTATGGCATGCATAGAGAACAAGTCACAACTTGTTAAACTGACAAAAGCACAACATATAGTACTAGAACGAAGTGTTGCTCCAGTAACAAATCATTTACAAATTGTGTTGAATTGCATGATATTGTACAGGTGTTACTGCTTTTGTGTTTTGTGAGATTTCTCATTCAGTGCGTCTGCCTCATGATCTGGGTTGTTTTGCTTTTGCTCTTGGCAAGAGGCGTTGCTTTTCTGTTTGAAACTCTCCCTGGTTAAAGACTCGCCATATCCCTTAGTTACTAGTATGGAGGTCAAAAATATGTCCCTCCACAGATGTCACTGAAAATTAAGAGTGGCGTAGTCACTTGTCTAACAACTCAGACATTACTTGGTACATGTTTCATGCATTTTAGAAGCTGGAGCCAGAGCTTGTTTGGCATTTTTAACAATTAATCGTTTATCAAAATTTTTGCCAATTTAAAAGCCAATTAACGCCTAGTTTTAGGTTAATAGTTGTCCACGAGGTTTGTCCGATTGTTTCAGTATCAGGCTGAATTGACTCTTCTGTGGATGTTTTCCAGACTTGTATCTGATATAATATGAAAACTTAGCTTGCAAGATGTAGTCTGAATAATTTACTTTGACACTTCTTGACATTTTTTAAACAGAGCTCATTCTGTGTTAGACCTGAAACTGATGATGTATATCCTGTATGTCAGGTCAGGCCAGCAGGTGACTGAAGCCGTGACAGTCCAGGTCGGCCATGCAGAGACCCTGCTGCCGCTGCTTACCCTCCTGGGCTTCTTCAAGGACAACGATACCCTGACTTCTACCAACTACGCCACACAGGCCAAACGCTCCTTCCGCACCAGCCACATGTTACCCTATGCAGCTAACTTACTCCTGGTGCTATACGACTGCGGGGGAGGCGACCTGAGACTGCAGCCACTGCTCAACGAGAAGCCTGTGACTTTCCCCGGTTTGACTGACCAGCGGGCCTCCATACCGCTCTATCAAGACGTCAAAGAGCACTACAGTGAACTGCTCCAAGGCTGTGACTTTGAGACTGAGTGTCAGCTGTTCAAGCATCCTGCTTAAGTTTAGGCAGACAGGGTGGATTCTGGAGATGACGACATTATAGTGGCTTTAATGTGTTTTGATTTGCAAAATGGAGTGAGAATTGTGGTCCCAATGGGAGCATCTTAGTCTGAATGCTTCTCCTATGTAAACCATCAGTTTGACCTTCCCTTTTATTAGAATGAAGCAACAAGGAAGCATTTTCTCCCTTTGTCTTATGCCTGAAAAGGCAGATTTAATGTCTCTGAAACACCCCATGATCCCAGCCTAGGAATTAGATTTCAAGTTCACCTGTACCACTACAGTATTACTACTGCTATATTGCTTATTTTTTCCATTATTGCGCAATGTAGAGCAGGAATTAAAGACTATATTCATCACTTTGCTGTTTCCCGATTTTCAAGAAGCATTTCCTGAAGTGAAGTGTGCTGCAATTTTTGACTGCTATTGCTTCAACCAAAATTGGTTACCCTTGGTTTGAGAAAGCACAAGATTGCGTGGTCAGTATGTATGACAAGAAAATTGGTGCTGTTTATTACATTAAACATGTCTTACAAGTCATTTTAACTTTCTAGTAAAATATATTTGGTAGGGTTGTTTCTGGTCATTTTGGTGACCTGGGCCAGACATCCACTGGCTACTCTGAAATTAATGATATTTTGGTTTAATTCAACTTCACTCAACCTCTGGTTTATTGTCATGTTATCAACAGCTCATCTTTAGGGTCTTTAACCGCCCATCACATCCCGGACACTCTCTATCATTTTTTTTTTTTTTTACAGATTTGTTATAAGCCATTAAAAAGAAAAGCTTTTGGTTTTACAGGTTGTCCAAAATCCATTTATTAACTCAGCACAGATCAGTGTGACTTTCTGTGTTGCTTTTGTTTTTATTTTTATTAACAACATGATAATATACAAACATTCAGGTAGAGAACAACAGCACATAGAAATCAAATTTTGTATAAAAACTCAAACTTTGTATAGCCATGGTAAGGCTGGGTCAACGTGAGTCAGCTGGTTAGTGTGGCAATAAATCTTGCAACTTATTTTGACAAACCGACTCAGGGTAGAGTTAGAGAAATGGCTCCTAAAAGAATATTTAGGAGTGATGCCGAAGGACGGAAGAAGAGAAAATTGGAAATGGAAAAAGAACACAGGATAAAGGTAGCCTATGTGATGTGAATCTGACACTCGTTTTTCTTGCAACATTAAAGTGTGTTTATGAATGAAATCGAATTAAACGGAACATAGCCACAGTTAATTTGACGCTGGCTAGAAATAATAAATGCATCTGAAACGTTTTTCATTAGAACATGCTTGTTTTTTTTCACTGCTTGCTAACAGTTAGCTAACCTGAGTAGGATTGTAAGGCTAGCTTTGCTTGTTACATGCCTACCAATGTTTTCTTGCAACAGTCATGTTTTTTAACAAATTAAACTGAACATAGCCACAATAATTTTAACCTGCCAAGCTGGCTAGAAAGTATGGATATATTATTAATTTTAGCTGAAACACTTTTCATTAGAACAAGCTTGATCATTTGCATATTTGGATAAAATTGCACTTCTGTGGTTAATAAACAGGCCTGGAAGATACATATAACATACCTATGTAATGTCTTCTAGACTATATTTCAAAAACAATAAAAGTCTAATGTATAATCTTTTCAGGGGCATTATTGAAATATTTTGAAGCTACCTCCGCTGCACCAGGACCATCTACCTCGTCAGCTGACATGACTGCTGCTGAGGGAACATCTTCAGAGACTTCAGGGCATCTTCGCCCTCCGCTGACGAGACTGCAGCTGCAGAGGTCATAACAGAAGTACCACAGCCTTATACATCCTCCTCCAACGTGACTGCATCTGCAGACACTTTGCAAGTGTTAAGTGTTTCTTAAATTTCTATATATTTTATTAAGCAAATAAAATTAGTTCATTCAGTTGTGAGCAGTATGATTTGATGGTTGCTGGGAGTGTTTTGGGACCACAAACAAAATCTTGTTTAGGGCCACCAAAATCCTAGGGCCGGCCCTGCTTAGAATTGAGCTAGCTTAACTGGCGTTAGCTTTAAAGCTACTGTTAGCAAACTACGGCAGCCTACGCGTTTTAACGGTTCAGCTTCACTCTGGTAACCTAGAGATTTACTTGATATGAGTGTGATATTAGCCAGCAATTACCCTCCTGTAGCTGAAATAATATGAGCAACAAAAGCTACACTAACGTTACTCAATGACTGGATTTAGTATTGGTGTAATTTAATATAAATGATATAAAGGGAATATGCCCAACGGCAACTTCCGACCCAGTCCTGCCGGTTTCAGTCAGTGCTCAGCCCCGTAGTGTCGTTATGCCAGAGTATTGGCTGGTATTCGGCAAATTATGCAGATTTCTGGACGTCGAAGGAGGGCTGGAGGTTGGGCCAGCGGCATGCTACGTGTCTTGGTAGTCCCTTTTAAACCCCCTCGTCTTCTTCGATTGCCGCAGCCAAAAGTTTGTAGGTTACAGCCCAAGCGAGCGGCAGACCCCTCCATCCAGGCCTGTGTGTGCGTGTGTGTGAAGGTGTGTGAAGCCCGGTGTTCAGCAGTCCGTCGGCGGCGTTAACGTTACACTCTTGCGAAATGTCCGGAGTGAAAAAGCTACGTACGGTAAGTAGATCTAGAGAAAACGGGGAGAGACAAAACAATTGAAATTCAAACTGTCATCAAATTAGCCTCAAATGTTTGTCAAAAGTGTAGCGAAGTGTGTGTGAGCCGCCAGCGCCCGACATGTAAAACTCCTCCCAAATCAAAGAAGTGTGTTATAACACTTAACTATCCGCTATATGTTCTCCTTGTTTACGATACTGTTACCACTGAGGTCTTGTGCGATCGCATAGAAAAAGCAGTGAAAATAAGACATAATAGTTAATGACTTTTTCCATCAAAGTAACCTTGGATTGTTGCTCATTTTCTACAACACCTTGTTCACTTTGGTGCCTTTTTGCTGTAACTTAGTACCAGATGTGACGGTTACAGCCTTGACTGAATAGGCCGGTTGTTGTAGTAACGTTTTCGTGTCAATCTAGCCCATTCATATCATCGGGTGTCTTGTGAGTGGGGAGAAAGAGGCCACTGTGAAACGGCAGTCTAGTGCTGCACAGGAATGCTGCTAACCCGGATCACATATGTGGAGTCATCCTAAAATGACATTACATAAAGTGTATGCTCATGCAGTATTTCCATGCACAAACCTGTCGTGTGTGTTTGTGCAGTATAAGAGCTTTTGTCCCACAAAGATGCATTTTGCATATTCACCACTCAAGGCGTGCACCATTGCAGACAGCGTGTGACACTGACTCCACCATATAAACTCAGATAGAGCTGAGTATCAGCAAGTATTTTAATAACTGAAATGAATCACTGTTGAAGCATAAATGTGACACATTTGCTGCTTCCAGCCTCTTAAATGTGAGAATGTGCTGCTTTTCTCTTTTTTGTATAATTGTAAATTGAATATCTTTGGGTTTTGGACTGTTGATTGGGCCGAGCGATCAATTTAAATATGTAAATGTGGGCATTTTTTCTGACATTTCATAGACAAAACGATTAATTGAGAAAATGATAGAGAGACTAATCGATGATGAAAATTATCATAAATTGCAGCCCTAAAATCACCTGCCACTTAATGCATACTGTGGCGTGAGTTCTTAAGCTTCTCAAAGTGTTAGTGTTGTTATTACTTTGATAAAATGCCCTAGCTATTTTCCATTAGTGCATGTAGCTATGCCTTCTGTTGAGAAATTTCAGAACACTTTGTTATCATAGTTTTATCTTTTGTGATTTCCTGAGAAAGAGGATGCAAGCTGAACTGAGAGGTAGAGAACGAGTTACATAAGGTCTTCAAAATTATAAAAAATCAAGAGTTTATAGCATATTTCTTACACAGGAATGCATTTGAAAGGGTTTTTTCAGCAGGACAGGCAAATGTAAAAGCAAGCAAAATGAAACGATGGGGAAGAGATTTTAAAAAATGATTAAAATGAAATAAGATTATTAATATGACGTGCTTTTGGATAAAAGCATGTATATAGAAAGGGGGGTTGTGAAGTTTTCTCTTAAATAAATTCACAGTTATGGAGTGCCATGAATTTAATGACAGCGCCCAGACTCAAAAAATACATCATGTTCCCATGACTGTTGAAAGGAAGGAAGGGAGGATAAAGAGCAGTGTGTTGGCAGTGGACGTCTGTGATGGAAGGAGAAAAGGTGTCTGCTGTGTTTGGAAGAAAAGTGCTGTTTGTCTACGGCTCACCTACATCATGTGGGTGTGTACACTACACGCACAAACTCATTTGGGGAAGATTATGGTCATCATTAGAGCTTGTAAAGTACATTTTGAAATGAGCAACAGATCACTTTGAAATGCTACTCGAGGTACATTAACGCCACTTGATTACAAGTGATGACAGTACTACATTTATATCCTCCTGCAGTATTGATTGTCACACTTTTGTTACAAAACCACACATTTTTTGTAGAACTTTTTTTTTTGTCAAATTTGGCTTGATTTTGTTGTTTAGTACCAGCAGTGCCCAGATTGGTTATCTATAAACCCAGCAAATTTTCTTCTCACATTCTTGATTGAAGATCATTGATTTTTACAGTCATGGCTGCGTTTGTGTGAAAAAGGTACTCTTTAAATGCAGATTGTCAGAAGGAGACTGAAACCCTGCGAGGGCAAATAGCAGGACCTGGTATGTTAACCTTCTGTAACACTGGGTGGAGGTGTGGAAGACCCAGAATTCAGACAGGTTATAGGCACAGGGGATAGTAATTGAGAGGAGGAGGAGGAGGAGGAGGGGTGAGTATGCAAAAAGTGAAGCCATAGGATGAATGTAGGGAAGAAGGGAGAGTGGATGCAGAGGGCGAATGTGTGGGCACGAGCACTGCCACATCATCGCTGGGCTGCAGGCAGCACACTGGACACATTGTCCAGTCACCCCCCACCTCCTCTACCCCTCCGCTCCAAAAGTCAATACAGCCCCATTTATCCACAGCCTGGTCCACATAGTCACTTTGGACATGTAAAACCAGTCATGCTGTGCTAAACTTCTAATCACTATATAAGGCGCCGTGACACTACTGTGCAGTATGTCAGCATTTTTTTGTAGCCCAGTAAGATGGCTTTTTTTGTGTGTGCAAAAATTCAAGTCCTGTTTGCCTCTACATCAAGCTATCTGTATCATAAGTAATTCCCCAGAACCGCTTTAGTTTGCCTCTGTCTGAGCCTGCCTACTTCACTGTTTCAGGATCTCAACAGGTCCACCAATGTGGTGTACCAGGCCCACCATGTCAGCCGGAGTAAGAGAGGGCAGGTCGTGGGCACCAGGGGAGGCTTCAGAGGCTGTACCATCTGGCTCACCGGTAAATCTCTCTAGTCTTATATGATATCCACCTATTGGTCATGGGGTGGCTCATTCCTCTGCCACGTAGGAAACACATACATACATTGGATATGATTTAATCTGATACGGACTATTTGGAAAAGTGCCTAATTCAACCACCGGTCATGCTTATATGTCTTATCACATTTACCCACTAGGCTTGTCTGGTGCCGGGAAAACTACCATCAGTTTTGCCATGGAAGAGTACCTCATGTCTCATGCTATCCCTTGTTACTCACTGGACGGAGACAACATTCGCCATGGCCTGAACAAGAATCTGGGCTTCTCTGCCGAAGACCGCGAGGAGAACATCCGTCGTGTCGCTGAGGTGGCCAAACTGTTTGCTGACGCTGGGCTGGTGTGCATCACCAGTTTCATATCTCCTTTCTCCAAGGTCAGAAAACATTAACATTGATAGTCATGTGTTGGTGCATATTTGTTCATTTAAATAGCTGAAAACATGATCTAATGAAGGTTGATACTAGACATCTGGTGGACTAAAAAGTGGGTTTGATAAAATACTTTTTTTATCCAAAATCAAAAGCAGTCTGAAATACACTGCAACACTTTAAACTGTATTTAAATGAAATATATGTCCTATTTTCTTCCACAGGATCGCGATGAGGCGAGGAAGATCCATGCAAGTGCCGGGCTACCCTTTTTTGAGGTGTTTATCCACGCCTCTCTTGAGGTCTGTGAGAGCAGGGATGTGAAAGGACTTTACAAGAAGGCTCGCGCAGGAGAGATCAAAGGTCTGTGTGACAATGCTCACCTCAGCAAACTTTTTCCCAATGTTTTCCATGCTGCCACTGTATCAGGTATATAAGTAATTCCAAGCCCTTTCTACAACTACAGGGTAGTTCCTGTTGAGGTTGTAAGGGTTTCAATGACATTCCTTGTTATGGATTTACATTTGTTTCCAGGTTTCACTGGGATTGACTCAGATTATGAGCGTCCTGAGGTTCCAGATCTTGTGCTGAAAACTGGAGAGCTCTCAGTGAACGAATGCATCCAACAAGTGTTGGAGCTGCTCAGGGACCAGGTGGGTGTAACAAACGAAAATCTTGCTCAGCTTTCTGCTGAAGACGATTGAACAAACCTCCAAAACTTGTCCCCCCAAGACTTTTGTGGTAGAATGAACCACTGTACTGTACATGTTGTATCTCGCACAGGCCTTCACCTCAATCATAAATGTCAAATGCTAATACCTATTAGTCTATCAGTACACGGAATTATATATCCCTATTTAAACAAGCAGCTCATATCACAAAGCAAGTTCAGTATAGTCAGGGATGGGCTGTATTAGATGGCTTTCTAAATCCAAACATTGATTTAGTTACTTAACATGAAGAAGATTGTAATGTTCTTTGCCCTGGATTTTCCTGTTCAGCTATGAAGACTTTCACATGAAAGGGGAGGGGTTTACAACAACTAGCCAGAGGCAGAGAACATCATGGCAGTAAGATGGTATTTGGTTGCTCAGAGCAGATGACACTATTGATCAAAGCAGGGAGAGTATGTCATTTCATCAGCAAAAAAATAACGTAAATCCTACTTCTCACGCCTTTCACAGATGAGAAAAAATAAATTAAATAGAATGATTTGCAAATATGCAAAGGAATAACAGATCCGGCCACAGATACAGACACAGGGATCACATTACAGTGTAACATTGCAAGGAAAGGTTTCTTAGAAAGTAAATGTGTAAACACATAAACTTTTTATTGCCTGGACACTGAGGCGCAGGTGACTTGACAATGTTGTGTCAAGACAAGTTTGTCAAAAGATTTTCTCAAGTCGGCCTCCTGTTCTCATAAGTACATTGCTTAATAAATGACTAAAGGCAAGCTGTGTCAGTCTGTGTGTTGAGTAATTACCACATATCTGCCTTGTTCACTGGTTCACTGAGCTGTGAGCTGACATTGCTGATTTCTTGGAAACATGAAGTGGTAGGCGAAAAATGACACATCAAAACTGTAAATTATGTAAATTACATCATAAATGTAACTGTTGAATGCTCATTCAGTGCAGTATTATTAAGCAGCTGGTAATATTATTGCATTTCCAAACATATTAGAGGAGTGAAAATGTACTGAAGTATGGCACCTTTTTTATCTGCTAAAATCCAATGCCAACAATCGATTCGGCACTGTTATGGGACACTGGCAACAGTTTGAGCAAAACAAAGTGATGGCACGTTCATGATCTTCATGAAAATTAGTTCAGTAACGAGAGAAAGGTTTGGTTTGTGGAAGGGGAGTAGCAGGGATTATCAGTATCTTTCTCCAAAGGCCTCAGTCTGTGTTCCTAACTCCAGCACTCACAACCTCAAGTAGCCAGCTGCTGGTTTATTTCTCATCTTTTAATAGTGACTAATTTAGACTTGGGACAACAGGTAAATGCAGAAAAGCTACCTGGTAGAAAACCAACAGTACTCTGGATATAATGCAGCAGGTTTTCAAAATATAACAATGCGCAGTAACAAAACAGTCCAGTTTCCTGGACCATTTAGAGCTCCACTACTGGTCTGCTGTAGACTGTTCAGTGTAGACTAATGTTCATTAATGAAAGTTTGAAGGAGAGAAGGGGGAGGGAGAAAGAAAGAAGAAATATTCAACAATATGCAACAATTCGTTGATTAATCGATTAAAATTAATTTATCAACTATTTTGATTGATTTGATTTTTCTAAGCAAAAATGCAAATCATTCTCTGGTTTCAGCTTCTCAAATGTGAATATTTGCTGCTTTTCTTTGTCATATATGATAGTAAATAAAACATCTTTGAGTTTTAACTGTTGGTTGGACAAAACAAGCAACTTGAAGACGTCACTTTGGGCTCTAGGAAATTACAATGGGCATTTTTCACTTTTCTTTTTACATTTTACAGACCAAATCAAGAAATGAATAAACAGATTAATCTATAATGAAAATAATCGTTAGTTGCAGCCCTACATTACCAACCTTATCCAATATTCCTCTTTTCTCCTTGTATATAGAATATTGTACCAAGTGGGATCATGGAGGAGGTGAATGAACTCTTTGTTCCGGAGAACAAGCTGAATCTCGCTGTGGCTGACGCAAACACGCTTCCCACCATTAGCATCACCAAGGTAACCCACCGCTCCAGTATATAGTCTTCTTTTTATCACACAGCCAATGGACAAGGGGATCAGTACTGGACATGGCAGAGAGCTGCTCATGATGAGCCCATAAACATTCCCCACAGTTTGGATCCCGTGTACTAACATAGGGTTAGGGGTATTTTGCACATTTATATTTCTACAGATTAATAAATAATTGTGGAACTAAATGTGTGTATAGTGGCTGTTCTTGTGTCTGAAAACAAGTATATCCTACTGTATATGGAAAAAGACACGTAATTGTTTATGCTTGTGTTACCATGTTATAATATAACAACGCTCTGAGGAAGTAGTGGCTCTCAATTTCACCATTATACACCGGTAAGCTCAGTATTTAAAACAGGTGAGAATGCACAGGTTGCTGAATTACAGGTGATGTGTTTAATAAGTTAAAACAATAGAGTCATGCAGCTGTGTGATGGGTGTAACCTAATAGGTGTAATTTGCTTAACCTTTTTTTTAGTTTCTTGAAAAGTAGTTCCTGGGGATAATAGTTTGTGGTACTTTTGGTGGAAAAGCAGCTATAACTGCTCTGACTTCCCTGGGTACTTATAAAGACATAAAAGCCTACCAGGCGCACAGCAGTGTGCTTGATGCAAAATAAGAGTAGTTGTTTGTGTTTTTATTAAACATTTTATTTTCTTCCAGAATTTAGACCAATCTAATTCCTCCAGTAAAATAATTTGTGTCAGTCAATGTATAATGACGGTAATACAAATTGTTATCAATCAATCAGTGGACTTGTAATAATTGTTAACTACCTTTTATTCAAGCTGCAGCGTGGGCAAGAAACTCAAAGAGAACACACAAAGTGATGAATATGCACTAATACGGTAATACTATGCTCTTGAATATGATGACACAGTGTCTTCTACTGCTGTTTATTTATATGTCATATGAGTTTGTAAAATAAACCAGTAATAATTATGGTGAAAGCCAGTTCATGAAGAAAACATAATAACATCTTCATCTTCTGTGTATTATTCATCCAAGGCTGTGTGTGCAACATGTTATCCCAGACCATCTTGATATGATTTAGTGAGGAAGTTAATATAATGATCATAAGTACGTCAGCAGCTATGTCTCATTCAAACGCAGCACAATGAGGCTTTTATGTGGTTAGGCACTGCGCCTGTTTACCAGCCATCCATCATTTGTTACTTCCACAATTCATTGATTCTTTCATTCATAGTGAAATTAGAGACTTGTTGATTAGTGTATCGACATTTACAAAACACCGAATAACATCACTGCAGTTAAATCCATTGATTTCCTCAAGTGGAAACAAACGTTAAATGCTGTGTAAATGTCTTCAGTATCATCTTTCTGTTCACAATGAGTAATTATTCTTTGTCCACAGTTGGATCTACAGTGGGTGCAGGTTTTGGCAGAGGGCTGGGCCAGCCCTCTCAAGGGCTTCATGAGAGAGAGAGAGTTCCTCCAGGTTTTACACTTTGGAAACCTGTTGGATGGTAAGAGACGACCGCACTTTCATATTTACTCTTCTTATAACCTGCCAGGACATTGTCTCTCCACCACCCTGCAATAAAAGGCATGCACAGCAGTGTAGCATCAACCAGATTAGCTGGTGGTTCCCTTTCAAACTGAGAACCTAAGTGACGATTAAATTGGATTGCGCACAAATATTTTAAAATAAGACGTAAAATGTGATTTTATGACTTTAAATTTAATTTTTATTTTGAAATTTAACAGCAGTACTGTACAAAAGAGAAAAGATACAGCACATTTCCAAACAGAACTACCCAGTCCCACCCAAACACAGAAACAAGAGGGGTCAACCAAAATACTGAGTGGCTTTCTTAGAAATAAAGCAAAAAAAAAGAAAGTAAAAGTACAATATAATCCTGAGAGGAAATATACAGGTATAACTCCCATATGGAAATCAATATCATCAATGTGCTTCCACCTCATCATTTCACTTATGCATTTATTAAAAGAAATATACATGCCCAACTAGAGGAAGTATTTTTCTGTCCTGTCACACATACTATATGACATTCTTTCAAAATCTTTAATCCAACCAAAATTAACTTTATCTTTCAAGATGCTTTTTGAAATGAAGTGTGCATGTAGTCTGCCCACGGACCACATGTCTGCGCGTCCCATGTGAGGAGTTTTTTTAAACAGAATTCATATATTCATTAAGATAAAAACCAAGATATTTATATGAATTTATATACTCAGTTCCCAACTTTTTCTGTCTGACATACTGCCACATCCAAATGTGTTCATTTGAACTGATTTTAAAGTAGACGTTTCAATCATTTATCAATTTCTTTCAGCTTTCTATTTCAACTGTTTATCCATTACTTTTTTTGCATCTGTTTCCACAGTTTATTCATTACTTTTAGCTATCTAAAACATTATCCATTAGCTAATGATAGCTAACTATTTCAGCTGTTTGTCATTACTTTCTGCTTCTGTTTCAGCTTTCCTCGCTTTCTAACTAGTTTTAACGCACTCTCAATTGCAACATGTGGTGTTCAGGTGTTACAGTTGACTCAGTTGTGGATATATATTTTTTAATTAAAATATAATTTGTATTTTTAATAATGAATTGCTCCTCTCCACAACCTTACCATGTACTGAAAACTGCAGTAGTACCCCTGGTTGGGAATCACTGTTCTAAGTGCTTATCCCCAAACTTACTTATGGGTTGTGATGACTGTGAAGTGCATTGTATTTGTATTTGTATATTTCTTAGTGTTTATAGTATTGTGTAAATAAAATTTCTGAAATAATTGCTTTGGTTCACTGGTTGAGATCACTGCATCCTCTTCTGTCTCAGACGGGGCCATCAACCTGTCTGTTCCCATCGTCCTGCCTGTTAGCACTGAGACCAAGCAGGAGCTGGACGGCTGCGCGGCTGTAGCTCTTGAGTACCAGGGTTCACGTGTGGCTATTCTCAGGAACCCAGAGTTCTACGAACACCGCAAGGAGGAACGCTGTGCCAGACAGTGGGGCACCACTTGTCCACAGCACCCTTACATTAAGGTAATAAGGCATTCATCAAATGTCTTCAGTTATAATTTCAATGTCAGACAGTAACATCACGGTCCCTACATCATTGTTTACTTTCACTGTGTCATTATTGAACTTATACTGTCATTTTGTGGCAAAGGAAACATAAATCAAGCCCTAGATAGTTATTACATAATTAAACTCAGTTCAAAGGCAATGATTTTACCTGAATATTAACATTGATTGCAGTTACAGGTAAATATTTGAGTCAGCAAATAATAATTCTCTGTTTATCACCTTGTGA
This sequence comes from Siniperca chuatsi, assembly GCF_020085105.1. Taxonomy (NCBI): domain Eukaryota; kingdom Metazoa; phylum Chordata; class Actinopteri; order Centrarchiformes; family Sinipercidae; genus Siniperca; species Siniperca chuatsi. The sequence goes on from NC_058052.1 coordinate 17,600,624, forward strand.
AGATGGTTATGGAGGGAGGTGATTGGCTGGTAGGTGGTGACCTGGAGGTGCTGGAGCGAATCCAAATGAACGACGGACTTGACCAGTACCGCCTTACTCCACAGGAGCTCAAGCAGAAGTTCAAAGACATGAAAGCAGGTTAGAAAATCTAAATTATTCACAAAACTACACTAACACTCAGGGAACACAAAATGGCATACAATTTGTTGTGAGTTGCTACTGACGTGACACTTGATTAATATAGTTCCATAAATATATATATCCATCGCAGCTGGTGAACAAATAAATAAACGTAAACATTAAAGCAATGTTTTTAGCAGTGCACCATTTGTCTTTCAGAAGAACTTGACAAAGGACCAGATGAAAAAATTAAATGGTAAATTTAAAGCTGCATGGTGATGTTTGTGATCTGTGTTCAGTGATCAATTAAGTCACAAAGTAACTTTCTGAAAAGTAATGAACAATCAGATGTGGTCATCTGTTTTTACGCTCACTCACTCACTTTGACGTGAATGCTGTGTTCAAGATTGTGTCATTTATTTATTTACACCACAATACGCTATGTATTTTGGTCATTTTTGTTTTTCAGTATTCTTTGCTGCTCTGTGGTCCCATGCTGAGTTTTGTTACTGATGCAAGCATGTTGTGATGCACACTTAACGGATCAGACTGACAGTGTTCTATATTTTCTTATTGTTAACAGAAAAGACCAAAACCAAAAATGCGTTAGCCCATCTCTCAGTACTTTCCAGCTTCCCCAATGGAGCTCTGTGACACAGAGGAACAAGCGATATTAGGTTTTGCTACACACACGATACTTGTTAGTAGGATCGATTAATTGTTGGTTTTGGTCTTTAACACAGTAAGAAAAATATAGACTATCAACAGACTTATCCTTTTACACAAACTACAAGCAATTTTTGATGCCAAATTTATGAAACAAAGTTGGAGTTATGTGGCATTAAGAGCATGCTTGCTGTGACAGTTATTAAAATGCACATATTTTGAACTGCACATGAAGCTCAACAGCTCCACTGTACTGTAATACTGCTGCTATTGCTACAAATATTAATTTGATGTGAACTTTATTTTCTGCTCCTCCATGTTGTCCTCCTTAGATGCGGTATTCGCATTCCAGCTGCGTAACCCGGTCCACAATGGTCATGCCCTGCTGATGCAGGACACTAAGCGCCGTCTGCTGGAGCGAGGCTACAAGAATCCAGTCCTCCTACTGCACCCACTCGGCGGCTGGACCAAAGATGACGATGTGCCTCTGGACTGGCGGATGAAGCAGCATGCTGCTGTCTTGGAGGAGGGCATCCTGGATCCAGCCAACACCATTGTTGCCATCTTCCCCTCACCTATGTTGTACGCTGGACCCACAGAGGTGAGGAGTAGTGTTGGCCTATTGTTTAGCCAGAGGTTACGGTCAGTCTAGCTCTCAACTGTTCAACTATTTATCCGTTGTATGTTTGTGCTATTGAATATTAACTAACCTGTATGTCTTTAAATTTCTCATCAGGTTCAGTGGCACTGTAGAGCCAGAATGATTGCCGGAGCAAACTTCTACATCGTTGGCCGGGACCCCGCAGGCATACCTCACCCAGAGACTAAACAGGACCTGTATGACCCCACCCACGGAGGCAAGGTCCTCACCATGGCCCCGGGCCTCACCTCTGTGGAGATCATCCCCTTCAGGGTAGCTGCCTACAACAAGACAAAGAAGGCTATGGACTTTTACGACACAGAGCAGTGAGTGAAGACCTGCAGATTTTTCTTGTAAACTGCAGTCAACATTTTGGTGAAGAACCTGACAATTAAGAGTTTCACCTGTGTTGAATTATTAACCAATTAAACCATGTCCTGTTGTCTACTGCATATTATGTATTTTGTGAATGAAAAGTACAAAGTGCAGTAGATCACTTTTCTTAAATTAGAATGTGTCACCACATGTTTTCAGACTTGCTGTGCAGGTGTAATTATGCCACATCATATGATTTGCTGTCTACTGATGCCTCTGGTAAAAAAACAAAAAGTGAGATGTGAGATCCAGAGATTTAAAAACAACAACAACAACACACAAACATGGCCATAGGTTCCTGTTTAACAGATAAGTTACAAAGGGGAACCAAAGTCATGGCACTTCTGTGCCAAACACAAAAATCTGTGGAGCAGGTCCTGGAATCAGGAACATCACTGAAGATGTGTCCAGAGACATCAGCAGAAATATAAATGTGTATATATAAATATTGGAAGAGTCCATAACACTTCGAATAACTCATCCTGCCCTTCCACATTCCTCACTCTCTTAGGCATGCCGAGTTTGAGTTCATCTCTGGAACCAAGATGAGGAACATGGCTCGGAGCGGAGAGAACCCTCCAGATGGTTTCATGCCCCCCAAGGCCTGGAAGGTGTTGGTCGAGTACTACACCTCTCATCAGAAGGACAAGTAATCAACGCAGCGCTCAGCTCACCAGTTACAGCATACTATAAAAGGATATAGTTGGTTCATAAAGGCGGTTAAATACACATCCTTCCCTCCAGGAGTATTTTAGATACGTTCTTGTTTTATCTTATACAAAAATACTCATTTAGAGTGATGAATTTAGATTACTATGAATAATGAGTCATTCTGGCAGGGCTGGGTGTTTTGTACAGGTCTTCACCAAATCAAAATGACTTGTCTTAAGCAGTTAAAGCATTAAATTTTTACATTATTACTATGTGGTTTATAAATCCATTGTATGTTTATATGCATATTAACTTAAGCTATGTATTTTAGTAAATTAAAGGTAACTAGAGATTTTTTTATGTTATTATTTTAAGTGTAGGATCACATCCCAAGGCTGTGTAATCAGTTTTGATATTTACATGTAATATCTGAAGGATGCAAAGAACATGTAGATTTCACTTTTGATAGCGTTTTAAGGCAGTTATATCACTGTCTGTCCAGTTTTTTGTATGACCTGAATGAAAGTTACTTGCAGTTTTATCACTACCTAAAGTACCTACAGTGCCTATTTGATTTACATGTATGGATGTCAATTAATTCATCATGTTAATGTTTCATATTATAGTGAAATACAACATAGATTTTTTTTATAATGTGAAAGTTCTCTCAAATGACAAAAATTATAAAACAGCAATTGTCTCTGAAAATGTAATAAAATGGGCATGTGCATTGATGTAAT